>NC_040088.1:0-316388 GCF_003369695.1 Bos indicus x Bos taurus
ACCCTAACCCCAACCCTAACCCCAACCCCAACCCTAACCCCAACCCCAACCCTAACCCAACCCCAACCCACCCCAACCCCAACCCTAACCCCAACCCTAACCCTAACCCTAACCCCAACCCAACCCTAACCCCAACCCCAACCCTAACCCTAACCCTAACCCTAACCCTAACCCAACCCCTAACCCTAACCCTAACCCTAACCCTAAACCCTAACCCCAACCCTAACCCTAACCCTAACCCTAACCAACCCTAACCCTAACCCTAACCCTAGCCCTAACCCTAGCCCTAGCCCTAGCCCTAGCCCTAGCCCTAGCCCTAGCCCTAGCCCTAAGCTTACCCATAAACAATTTTTCTTTGTTTGTTTGTTATCTGGTAAGCTGGTCAGACTGGAATTTAGTCTACTCTCTAGGTTAAGAGAACACAGTTTTCTTCGAATGAAGCTTTCGATCACAGATTATGAATTTCTTTACCTTTCAGTGATTTATATTTGTTTTTATAATTTTTTTTTTAACTTCGGTAAAGTAAATAGCATTATTTAAGATTATGGTACATATAGGATGGATCAATCTTTCCCCACTCCTGCAAATTCCCTAAACCCCTCAGATTCTTCTGATGGGACCATGGTCTCACTTCCCTCCAGAAGGACAATCCAAGCTTTTTATCATCTGATCTGCCCCTGATATCAGAGTCAATTTGAGCATTATTTGGTCTATAATTTAGGCATGAAACTATGACTACATAAAGGAAAGATGACTTTTTGATGCAGGATGACCATGATATTCCTTGGATTTCAGAGAAAATTGATTAAAATGAAACTTTTTTTTTTTCCTTAGAAACTGCAAAGCTGGTTCTTTTAGCATTTGCAATTGAAAACCTCTAGGTTGTAAGGTCAGTTTTCATTCCAGTCCCAAAAAAAGGCAATGACAAAGAATGTTCAAACTTCCTCACAGTTGCACTCATCTAACACACTAGTAAACTAATGCTCAAAATTCTCCAAGCCAGGCTTCAACAATATGTGAACCGTGAACTTCCAGATGTTCAAGCTGGATTTAGAAAAGGCAGAGGAACCACAGATCAAATTGCCAACATCCACTGGATCAAGGAAAAAGCAAGAGAGTTGCAGAGAAACATCTATTTCTGCTTTCTTGACTATGACAAAGCCTTTGACTGTGTGGATAACAATAAAGTGGGGAAAATTCTTAAAGAGATGGGAATACCAGACCACCTGATCTGCCTCTTGAGAAACCAATATGCAAGTCAGGAAGCAACAGTTAGAACTGGACATGGAACAACAGACTGGTTCCAAATAGGAAAAGGAATATGTCAAGGCTGTATATTGTCATCCTGCTTATTTAACTTATATGCAGAGTACATCATGAGAAACTCTGGGTTGGATAAAGCACAAGCTGGACTCAAGATTGCCAGGAGAAATGTCAATAACCTCAGATATACAGATGACACCACCCTTATGGCAGAAAGGGAAGAACTAAAGAGGCTCTTGATGAAAGTGAAAAAGAGTGTAAGAGCTACCTTAAAGCTCAACATTCAGAAAACTAAGATCATGGCATCTGGCCTCATCACTTCAGGGCAAATAGATGGGAAAACAGTGGAAAGAGCGGCAGACTTTATTTTGGGGGGCTTGGAAATCACTGCAGATGGTGACTGAAGCCATGAAATTAAAAGAGGCTTGCTACTGCTGCTGCTAAGTCACTTCAGTCGTGTCTGACTCTGTGCGACCCCATAGATGGCAGCCCACCAGGCTCCCCTGTCCCTTGGATTCTCCAGACAAGGACACTGGAGTGGGTTGCTATGTCCTTCTCTGATGCGTGAAAGTGAAGTCATTCAGTCATGTCCGACTCTTAGCGACCCCATGGATTGCAGCCCACCAGGCTCCTCCGTCCATGGGATTTTCCAGGCAAGAGTACTGGAGTGGGGTGCCATTGCCTTCTCTGAAAAGATGCTTACAACTTGGAAAGAAAGTGATGACCAAACTAGACAGCATGCTAAAAAGCAGAGATGTTACTTTGCCAACAAAGATCTGTCTAGTCAAGGCTATGGTTTATCCATGTGTCATGTATGAATGTGAAAGTTGGACTATAAAGACAGTTGACCGCTGAAGATTTGATGCTTTTGAACTGTGGAGACCCAACCATCCATCCTAAAGGAAATCAAGCCTGAATATACATTGGAAGGACAAATATGAACCTGAAACTCCAATACTTTGGCCACTTGATGCAAAAGAGCTTACTCATTTGGAGGTCACTTTGATTTGCCTGTGAGTGTGGGAGCCCAACCTAGGTGCAGGGCCTCAGGGACAATTGCTACTGAATAATGACATTAAAGCAAGTGCATTCCCGCCCTGTGTGACTCTCAGCACACAAGAGACTGGGAAAGCTATCTATCTTGGAGGAAGGAAAGGCAGGCGAGAGAATGTGTTTGCAGGGCTCTTCTCGAAGCTAGGGCTTGGCTCCTCAGAGGTCAGACCACCAAGCCTGCTCCAAGGGCCTCAATTCCCAAGTCAGGGCCTTGTGTCCCCCTACACTTTCGGAGCCTTGCAAACACATTTCTAGGTCAGTGCAGTACTGCCCATGGGGAAGGAGGCTTCGGGAATGTATCAACACCACAGCGGGGTGCCATGCTGGGGTCACCCAGCTGAGGGCACCTGGCACCTCCCATGGGCCCCTGGCGAAGAGTGGCAGGCGGAGACCTGGCTTGTGAAAAACTGAAGCGGAGAGCACAGCTAGCTCTGGTAGAAGGAAGCAAACATCCATGGCAGGGCTTTGCAGGCAGTTGCTGGGCCGCCCCACGTTAGGGCTCCCTGGGCAAAAAATCACTAAAAATTTGTAACACCAATAATGTCACACCAATAATTTAGAAAGTATTCCTGATTATGTGTTGAAAATAATTAATGTAAAACCATTTGTTGCTGTTCACTCACTCAGTCGTGTCTGCCTCTTTGTGACCCCATGTGCTGCAGCATGCCAGCCTTCCCTGTCCTTCACTGTCCCCCGGAGATTGCTCAAACTCAAGTCCATTGAGTAAATGATTATAAAGGACTCTACTTTTTAACATATGTGTATTCTAACTCTACAAGTGTACTTTTTCACATTTAGAAAGTAGTATTTGAAAATGAATAAGTTACATATGAATCCAAAATTTGCCTAATTCACAAATAGAAATATTTAATTTCCTCCACTTTTCTATCCATGGAATATCCTGTTTAGCTTTGTATTATATTTAGCATAATGAACAGTTGTTAAAATAAATGTCTATTTAAACAAATAAAATGTTACATATTAAAGTTTTACTCCACTGAGAAGTAAATATGGGAGCAGGATATTTTTAAATGTCTTTATTCTATTATTTAATATGACTAAAAATAATCTAAACCTAAAATATTACATATATTTATAAACATTTTTATTAAACCTCAATTTTTGGCTTCAGAAGATTATAAATAGTCAGACAGGAGAGTTTGAGAGGGGATATATTTATTTGTTCTGATATTCTGCTTCAGAACTTCTGGGGAACTTCCCTGGTGGCTCAAATGGTAAAGCGTCTGCCTGAAATGTGGGAGACCTGGGTTCAATCCCTGGGTCAGGAATATCCCCTGGAGAAGAAAATGGCAACCCACTCCAGTACTCTTGCCTGGAAAATTCCATGGATGGATGAGCCTGGTAGGCTATAGTCCATGGGGTCGCAAAGAGTTGGACACGACTGAGCAACTTCACTTATTCTGCTTCAATGAGCAATAATTTCTCAAGTTAAAACACACACATTTTGGCATCTGATGACAATTCCTTACTCCTGATAACTTATCTGTCTTTAACTTGTCTCTTTTCAGCAGTTTAGAGACTAGAACAAATGATTGAAAAGAATATTACCAAGGTGATAGAATTAATTCTTTTGGGTTTTTCAGTCCAGAGAGAGAGTGAAATCCTTCTCTTTCTTCTCATTTTAGTGGTATATTCTCTATCAATGGTGGGAAACGTTGGCATGATTTCCTTAATCCGGTTGGATCCTCACCTTCACACACCCATGTACTTTTTTCTCAGAATCTGGCCTTTGTAGACCTTTGTTACTCCTCATCAATAGCCCCAAAGTTCCTGGAGACCCTCCTGACCAAGCACAGGTCCATATCTCTCTATGCATATGCGCACAGCTGAGCTTTTTCCTGAACTTCTTGATTTTGGAGACGTTCCTTCTTGCAGTAATGGCTTATGATCACTATGTGGCCATCTGCAATCCTCTTCTCTACATGGTGATCATGTCTCAAAAGGTATGCATGCAACTGGTAGCAGGCCCTTACTGATACAGCTTTTCTGTTGCTTTCCTCCACACAGTTGTTACTTTTCGATTGATCTGCTATGGCCCCAATGTTATCACTTCTATTGTGATGATGTTCCTTTGATGGCCCTTGCCTACTCAGACACCAGCCTCAGCGAGATCTTGATTTTTATCTTTGCTGGATTCAACATAATCAGCTCTTTGACCATGGTCCTTATTTCTTACCTATGCATTGTGGCTGCCATCCTGAGAATCCAATCTGCAGAAGGGAGACGCAAAGCATTCTCATCCTGTGGTTCTCATCTGACTGCTGTCACTATATTCTACGGGACTCTGATCTTCATGTATCTGCAGCCCAAATCAAACCATTCCCTTGACACAGACAAAATGGTCTCTGTCTTCTACACAATAGTCATTCCTTTGTTGAATCCCATGATCTACAGCCTGAGGAACCAAGAGGTAAAAAAATGCCTTGAGGACAACCTTTGAAAAATGTTATTTCCTATCTCTAATAAACAGTAAAATGTATCTTGTAACACTGACTGTCTTGAAACTATGCCACACGCAGATGTGTTGTTTTTATTATCTTTAATAGGTTAATTTATTTCTACCATTTTTATATGAGCAAAATGACTTTGCACATGTGTTCTATTTTTCATATAATTTATAAGTAAGATAAAAGGTTTAAAAGATTATAATGCACATTTTTAACAAATTGCTACTATTTGCATATGTGACACTTGATAGTTTTGACCTGGATAGTTTCTATTTAACTGATAATAAGATTTAGCCGCTTTCAAAAATGTTTCTATTTTACACATTGTGGAAACAGAACAAGGGAGGTGGTAAAGTAAAGTTCTTGTCCATCCCCATGTCGTTCCAGGCAGTAGCTGTTCCTCAACTGCACCCTGTCTGCTAAAATCATGTCTCTCTGCCTCTGACTCCCACTAGATTCACTGTCGGTCACTCTCTGTAATTCCACAGTTCTCATGTTGTTTGAAAAAATGTCATTTTTCGACATGCAGATCTGGAAATCAGGGTCAGCTTTGGGAAAGTCATACTCTCTTTTTCTGTATCAAAACAAAAATGCACACATACCTATATTCCCTCAGCAAAGCTTAAGATCCTTTTACATTTTAGGGATTTGAAGAAATTACAATGGTTTGACAGGAAGCGGTAGTTTAAAACCAAGTTATAAACGTGCTTGCTGTCAGATGTCAGGAATATTATTCTATGTTGGGGTGGTTGTAAAGTGATGCAATCTAAGACCCACTTAAACCATCAACTGGAATGTTTTGTTTTTTTTTAATTCAGATTCAAATGTTTGGTGTCTACCATGCAGGTGATATTGTGAGCTATTATCACAGGGCAAAATCAAAAACATTCCTGAATATGCTGAATAGTCTGCTATTTTGGAAAATACTGGCAAAAAATTGATTGTATAAGTTATTTAGAAACAGTTTAGCTTATTTTATCCAAGTTATCTTAGTAAACATTTCATTGTTAAATTAGATTTCACATTTATGTGAAGATATCAATATTGCCACGTTAAATTATTTATATTAAACTTTATTTTAATTTATGCCTCACCTAACCTCAACACCATTATTAAACCAGCAACAAGGTGTTCTAAGTGGATGTAAACTGTACAAATTCTGAAGAGAAGCAATGAATTACAATCTTGATTTTCAAGTTCTTAAATCAACTTCTTTTGGGGTCAGGGAGCACAGTTGCAGAGAAATTAATCTTGGGAATCATGACTATCAATTGCCAAAGATAAAACTCAAGAGAGGAGAACATCTTTGTTGTTGCTATTTTTTAAATAACTACAAAAGTATAATTTAAATAGTTAAAAGCACAGCAGCGAGCTTCTATAGTAAACTACAGAGTAAGGGCTGAACCTGAGATTGGCAATGTGAGAAGGGCTTAAAGGTCAGTGAATCTTTCAAAAGGAATCTGGTGCCCCTTCTGGGTAGCACACTGGATTCAGGGGAGGTTGCTGCAAAACCACAGGTTTACCAAAGAAACTTCAGATACATTTGAAGAGCTCCTAGAGCAGAAAGGATGATAGCCTGGGACACTAAGAAAAACTAAAGTAAAACCAAAGTTCTAACTTTTAAAAATTACTGTAAAGAAATATATTAGTTTCATCAGTCTGTGTTAACAAAGTACCACACAATCATTGACTTAGAACAACAAAAACTTATTTTCTCACAGTTCTGGAGCCTATAAGTCAGAAGTCAAGGTATTGGTGGAACCAGGCTCTATATGAAGCTCTAGGGGAGGTTCCTTCCTTGTTTTTTCCAGCTGCTCGTGGTCCCAGGCATTCCTTGTCTTGTAAACATCTTTTCAGTCTCTGCTGTCTTCTCATGGTCATCTTCCCTCTACATCTGTGTCCAAATTTCTTCATTCTTATAAGGACATCACTCACACTGGATTAACGTTCCACCTTACTTCAGTATGACTTCATATCAACAATTGCATCTTATTTGGACCCCATATCCAAATAATGACCCTATAACCCAATGATCCTATAACCAAACTCTGAAGTTCTTCAGGTTAGGAACTTAATACATCTTCTGGGGGAACAATTTCACTCAGAGTAAGTGCATGTAAGTGTGTGCATGCTCAGTTGTGTTCAGCTCTGTGTGACCCTATGGACTGTAACCCACCAGGCTCCTCTGTCCATGGGGTTTTCCAGGCAAGAATACTGGAGTAGGTTGCCATTTCCTTCTCCAGGGGATGTTCCCCCAGGGATTGAAACCATGTCTTTTGCCTTACAGATGATTCTTTGCTGCTGAGCCATTGGGGAAGCCCCACTAATAAGTAAGGACAGTTAAAGATGTGCTGACTCAAATGTATGGTGAAAACACACCTTATCTACACCTGCAAGCACAGTGCAGACAAAAAATAGCTGAGGTTTCCTAAGCTTAAGAAAGAGATTTGTAAATACCTAAAAAGGCTAGCGAAATGGCCTAGATGATGGATCAAAAGGGATGCAAAACCAGTTAATGTAACAACTGGACTTTTAAAGATCATAACAAGCCC
The DNA here is from genome assembly GCF_003369695.1 of Bos indicus x Bos taurus. NCBI lineage: Eukaryota > Metazoa > Chordata > Mammalia > Artiodactyla > Bovidae > Bos > Bos indicus x Bos taurus. The sequence goes on from NC_040088.1 coordinate 7,337, forward strand.
AAGGACTCATCAAGTAGTTAGGACAAAGGGATATATAACCTAATATCTAATATAGATCAGAACCTTGAGTTTTTCTCCTCCTTGTTAAGACAGAAGACAAGATGCCCTTCTCTCAATACCAGAATAGTTTCTGAAGAGACTTGATCATTCTCAGGTAAAAATTGTCCTAGTGAGTGGTAAGATGCAGAGGTGAAGTGCCAAGGATATGTTTATGGAAAGTATTATAAGAGAAAATATAGCACTATAGCTAAGTGAACTCCCAAGATGCAGTGACTTAATAAAGTAATTTATTCCTTTCTCAGGCAGCAGTATGAGTTAAGGGGTTTGGGAAAGGCAATTAGACCCTCAATATGTGGTTTCCATCTTTGTCTAAAAAGTGATCATTTCAGTGGCAACATTTTCAAGTGGGAAGGAAGAGAAAAAAGTCCATATCTAATGGCTTTAACATAGAGAAGGTGATCTTTAGGTTTCAGGCACCACTTTCTACTGATGGCTCATTGCCAAGACTTGACAACATTATGTATCCCAAAAGCTGGATGACAAATGTTTTACTTATAAATTACAACATAAAATAATGGACACTGAGGAATATGTCTGCCATAAGGATGATAGAAAATGTGATCTTAAAGGGTCAAGTTATAAAGATCTCTGTCCGTACAATTGTTTCTTGAGCAGCCTATCATTTCATACTTAACACCAACTTGTTAGAAGCAAACTTGGGTGATTTAAAAACTTAAAAAAAAAAAAAAAAAACCTTTGTTAATGTAGTTTCCAATACTAATCAAATAGTACTTTTTCTTCCTGCTCAGAACCTAAAGTTATGAAAAAGAACTCTCCTCCCACCATCTGCTTTTTCTCAGAACCAATCTGAGGGAATGTGGCTTGTGGGCAATTAGTAAATTAGCCTGAGCAACAATACTTTCTGTGCTTAAATGAATCCATCTTTCCAGTGATACTACCACAAGTAAATGTTACTTCTCAGAGTCTTTCTGCTGCTGCTGCTAAGTCGCATCAGTCATGTCCGACTCTGTGCGACCCCATAGACGGCACCCAACAGGCTCCTCCATCCCTGGGATTCTCCAGGCAAGAATACTAGAGTGGGTTGCCATTTCCTTCTCCAAATGTTACTTCTCAGAGTCTTTCTACACATGTTCAATTGTGCAACCCTTTTAATTGGATTAGTCCTTAAACAAGAATAAACTCATTCATGAGAAATTACTTCTGCTTCTGATTTGCTTTTATGCTGGTATTATTAGCAAGAGTCAACAAGGACAAAAAATGTATTCCACTTACATTAAGAATGAAGGTAGATTAAGTGGACACCAATCAACATAAATTGAATTGTAAACGTGTAATCAGATCCCAATGGATACCAGTTTGAGCTGTGCTGATCACATTTTAACATGTTTAGTGCAATGACATTTGGTTTTACACAGATTCTTATCTGGTTGATCCACTCTAGTTATTAAAAGCTTGACTTAAGGAGCTAAATACAGACCTAAGAATGTAATGTTAGTGACAAGAATTTGGAATCAAACAATACCTTCATCATAGCAATCAAATGTTTAACAGGACATTCTTCTGATCAAAAGTTAGATTTTAAATGACAAAAATCCATATTGCTTCATTTTTTTAAACTCTGAGGAGGACATGATAGGCTTTACTCATAAATTTTTCACCTATTTAATGAAGAGAAAAACAACTAGCCAAAATCCAAACCAAAGAGTAGAATTACAGTGAGTCAACAGATTGTTTGAAATACAAATACTGTTAATTATAGAGCAATACATACTGGGAGTTAACCTTCTGATTGATTCATGACACTAGTTGAAGATTCTGAATACATTTTTGTTTTCAAAACTTCATGCATGTATGAATGTAATTGAAAGCTTTTTTGGTAAATGAGTGAGAGAGTCAGTTCCTAGGCAAGTTGATAGGGAGTCCTGGGGTCCCCAAGCAGAGAGGGGTCTGGAATTCTCAAGGAGGAAGAAAGGACAAACTTTTTTTCTTTCTCCACATTCCTTAGGATTATATAACAATAATGTATCCTGCCTAAGGACAGTCTTTGGATTCAACCTTCTGTTATCTTAAAATGTAAATTATGGGAGTAGACCTGGTCTTTACAAGGATGTATCTTTCCTAAGGACAGTGTTATCTTAAAATGTTAATTATGGGAGTAGGTCTGATGAGGTCTTTACAACCTCCAGACATTCTTTGGATTATATAACCTCATTGTTAACACTAGCAAGTGGGTACTCTTTCTGCCCCCTTCTGATACCTATGTCAGAAGCTTTCTCTATCTCCTTTATACTTTAATAAAACTTTATTACACAAAAGCTCTGAGCGATCAAGCCTCGTCTCTGGCCCTGGATTGAATTCTTCTCCTCCGGGGGCCAAGAATCCCGGTGTATTCACGTGATTCAACAACCTTTCATGAGGATCCACCAACTTTTAAATTCATGGAAAAGTGATGAAGTCTTAATTTTTTCTCATTAAATTATATATTACTTATAAAACAAGTGAAAAGCAATTATATATAGAAAATATCCTAAGAAAGCATTTTCAACTCTTACAAAGATACCTCCAAATTAACATGTGCTTATCCAAATGTATTTATGAGTTATCTGATGACTACACTTAGCACAATTTTACATACACTGTGACTAACAGTAATAGGTCAGGGTTAGTATGTTTGCATATGTAGATAAAGGAGGCTTAGTCCTGAGAGTCCATTCACGGGGTAAACCATCACTGTGTTAGACTGGACCTCTTAGTATATTTAAGTGTTGCCTGTATACAGTCTATTTTAAACAGGGTTATTTATATGCCTGGACATTTATAACAGGAAGTGGCATACACAGAATTATGTACTGCAGGTTCACTGCCTCAAGTTTGCCTTGACGATTGCTTTGTTGACCGCCTCTTTCACATCTTCGTTCCTCAAACTGTAGATCATGGGATTCAGCATGGGAATCACTGTGGGGTAAAACACGGCCACCATCTTTCCCTGCTCCACAGACTCTTCAGTGGGCCTCCTGAGATACATGAAGAGGAGAGCCCCATAAAACATGGTAACAGCTGTCAGGTGGGACCCACACGTGGAGAATGCCTTCTTCCTGCCATTGGCAGAGCACATGTGCAGCACAGCCACTATGATGAGGGTATAGGAAACAAGAACCACTGAGAGGGAATATGTGAAATTAATCCCAGCAATAACAATTATGCTGCAGTCTTTAATGTGAACCCCTCCACAGGCAATCTTGATAAGAGGAGGGTCAGCACAATAGAAGTGGTTGATTTCAAAGTTTCCACAGAAGTACAGGCCATATGTCCACAGTGTGCAGATTAGGCTAACAGAGAACCCATAGATGTATGTCACAGAGACAAGACAAGCACAGACAGTCCTGGACATTTTACTGCCATAAAGCAGAGGGCTGCAGATGGCCATGTAGCGATCAAAGGCCATCACAGCCAAGATATATACTTCCATGTGGACAAGGGCTATGAAGAAGTAACACTGCACCAAACACCCCACATAGGAAACGGTTTTTGTTTGATAGTAAGTTTTCCAGCATCTTCAGAGTGACATTGGAAGAGAACCACACATCCACAAAAGACAAATGACTCAAGAAAAAGTACATGGAGCTCTGAAGCTGGAGGCTGATCAAAATAATCATACCAATGTTCCCTATCAGAGTGATCATGTAAACTACTAGAAACACCACAATAAAGAGACCTTGAAGCTCATGATGACTGGTCAACCCCAGAAGAACAAATTCTGTCACATCTGTGAAATTTGGCGTTGCCTTCACTTAGACCCAGTCTGCAGTGCCTATGGACAAATTAAAAGAAACAAACTGATTTATTTTATTCTTGAAAATTGAGTCATGTTTATCAGTATTCTAGTTCAAATAATATAAAAATCAACGTAGACTTTGCACAAAGTTTAATATAAGAGTATATAATCATTTATTTCCTTTAATAGGCCTTATATGTAATTATTACAATATTTATTAGTTTCTTAACTCTAAAACAGACAATTACATTCACATACTACTAGTATTAGACACTTATTTTTGCTAAATTATTTCAATGATGCTAACATCATAGAGTGCTAATAGAAGTAAAGCTAGACTGAGAGTCATCAGAGAATGACCAAATCCATTTAAACATATTATCTAATAGGAAATGACTTGAGACTCATAAATGTAAATATTCAATAAGGTCAGACAACCACTTTGTGCTGAACAGGGAAGTAATAAGAGTGAATCATTGAAACGCCATTGAATATTATTTTTGTGTATGATGGTTGCCTGTCATTGTCTATATTAATACAAATGCACATGTAATATTAACTTACTCATTTCCCTATGACTTGGAAGATAGCCTTTTTAAAAAATGTATTTGTTTGTGTATTTTTGGCTGCGCTTGGGCTCCTCTTGGTTGGGGTGTGTGGGCTTCTCACTGCAGTGGCTTCTCCTGTTGTGGCGCACTGACTCTAGGTGAGCAGGCTTAAATAGTTGTGGCTCACAGGTTCTAGAGCGCAGGCTCAGTAATTGTGGCTCTCAGGCTTAGTTGCTCCATGGCATGTGGAATCTTCCTCCAACCAGGGATCAAACTTATGTCCCCTACATTGGTAGGCATATTCTTATCCACTGAGCCACCAGGGAAGTTCAGAAGATATCTTCTTATATACGCAATTTTACAGGATGATTGTCTTAAACCTTGGTCTTACAATCTAGTCATTGACATAATTTTATACACTATGCCAGCATATGATATAAAAAGCTTTCAACTTATGAAAATCCTAGTCATGTTTTATTTTATTTAGCTATATATTTCACTTGCTTGATTACTGCTGCTTGCAGGATGAGGTAAGAGGTATTTAACAACACAGACTGTATCAGTTTAACAGTTATCTCAGAAAAGTAAACCGCAAGTGGTTCCATCACCATATCAAAATTATATCAATAGATAAATTCTATATACATATAAAATTCAGGAGCCATGCTTTTAAAATTATTGTCTTATTTAAGATTCTACTGCTTTTCAGCAACAATCCATTATATGTCTAATTATTTTCAAATTCAATGTCATTACAATTAAAATGTCCACAAGTAATGTTTTCTCTGTTTAATACACTTCCCCAGATAAGTCTTCTGAGAAGTAAACTGCTCTGAGTATTTAGGGATGCATCTGTAGGATTAACATCATCTTGGGAATTTAAGATCCCCATAATAACATTGCTTGAAGGGAATATTATGACATAAAATGGTCTGTAGTTATAATTGCTTATAATAATTCATTTACAAACATCAAAACCAATGTTATGTCAAATATATTTTATTATTTATTATATCTAGAAGTAGTCTAAGTTTGGCAATATGAAATTGAACAAGCTACACAAGATTTTGGTTTGCATCATAATTGATTCTTTTTGAAAAGGAGTGAATGAAAAATACAGAAATGAGACAATTTATGGAATGGAACTACTGTGAGATGAAAACAGAGCATGCTGATAAACACAGAAATAAGAAGAGGCAGGCTGCACACAGACTGGTCAAAGATCTCTTTGAGGATGTGACTTTTCAGTTATGGGCAACTAGCCAGTTATGTAAAAATATTGAGGAAAAAGAAAATGAAAATACAAAAAGTTAGAAGAGGAACTATTTTTAAAAATTTATAAACTCTATGATTGTATCATGGCTCCTTCCAACTAGTAGCAACTCACAATTTGGAAGTTGATTAATCTCTGTAAACAATTTTCCTACCCCTGAAATTATTCATATAGGAATTAAATACACCATAGAGAAAATGATTTGGGCACATAACATAGTCACTGATATTTCAATTCTGGTCTGAGTTCACCTGTACCCTATATTTTCATGATCATAGATCTGGTTTCTAAGTGTGGATAAACTAAGCCAGATGACAGTTACTGATTTTGACTGGGAGATAGAGCTAAGACCAAGAATTTTCATATATAAAAACTCTTACCTCTGCTTGGTGAACCCATAATTACCTAATTAACAGAGTTTGATATGGATTATTGGTACAACTAATTATAAGAGGATGAGATCGTTAGATAGCACCACCAACTCAGACATAAGTCTGAGCAAACTCTATAGTGAAGGACAGAGGAGCCTGGCATGCTGTAGTCCATGGAGTCTCAAATAACCAAATATGACTTAGTGACAGAACAACAACAGCAAATAAGTATAAAATATACAAAAAATCATCAAGGCACCTAAGAAACATAAAGTAATACTACTTCTCCAATTTCCCTTCCTGTGTGATAATATGTGGGTTTTCTCCCACTGTTCATAATCATTAGCTCTGTGATAGAGTTTGTCTCATTCATTTTAGAACACTTCAAACTGACTACATTAGTTATGTATTGTAGACATTCAGGGATAGTCACACATGATTTTTAAGCATCCTGATCTCCAGATCAGCTTCATAGAATGCATTACTGTGTCCATAACTAATAAAATCTCTATTTAAAAAAATTGTTCTAGTGGCAGCAGTCTCAGTTTTAAGGTGAGATAACAGCTACCTTTTGCTGACTCCTTACACGATCTTTTATAAACAAAGGTCCCATGAGAGAGGTTCTAATTAGCATATCTTTCTGAAAAATGAGAAAACTGAAGCACTGACAGACCTGAGGCTCTCCTTGGATCAGACATCTGCAAATTGGCCAGACGGAAATGCAAACCAATTAACTGAACTCTAGGGGTACACTCAATAACTTTATATCACTACTGCCTCTTTGATAACTTTTTCTAATATTCTACTTCTCTACATTTAAAATGCAGTTTGATTGTCATCCAAAAAAGGGGAAAAGTTACCCTTTTGATAATTCATGCTTGATGAACCGGAAGAGCTTGACGTGGCTACAGAGCCTGAAAACAGAGTTCTTGGACCACCATTGGTCCTCCATGCCTCTCAAGGTTCAGTTCAGTTCAGTCGCTCAGTCGTGTCCGACTCTTTACGACCCCATGAATCGCATCACGCCAGGCCTCCCTGTCCATCACCAACTCCCGGAGTTCACTCAGACTCACGTCCATCGAGTCAGTGATGCCATCCAGCCATCTCATCCTCTGTCGTCCCCTTCTCCTCCTGCCCTCAATCCCTCCCAGCATCAGTCTTTTCCAATGAGTCAACTCTTCGCATGAGGTGGCCAAAGTACTGGAGTTTCAGCTTTAGCATCATTCCTTCCAAAGAAATCCCAGGGCTGATCTCCTTCAGAATGGACTGGTTGGATCTCCTTGCAGTCCAAGGGACTCTCAAGAGTCTTCTCCAACACCACAGTTCATAAGCATCAATTCTTCGGTGCTCAGCTTTCTTCACAGTCCAACTCTCACATCCATACATGACCACTGGAAAAACCGTAGCCTTGACTAGATGGACCTTTGTGGGTAAAGTAATGTCTTTGCTTTTGAATATGCTATCTAGGTTGGTCATAACTTTCCTTCCAAGGAGTAAGCATCTTTTAATTTCATGGCTGCAGTCACCATCTGCAGTGATTTTGGAGCCCCCCAAAATAAAGTCTGACACTGTTTCCACCGTTTCCCCATCTATTTCCCATGAAGCAATGGGACCAGATGCCATGATCTTCATCTTCTGAATGTTGAGCTTTAAGCCACCTTTTTCACTCTCCACTTTCACTTTCATCAAGAGGCTTTTTAGTTCTTCTTCACTTTCTGCCATAAGGATAGTGTGATCCCATAATTCTAGGGCCAGATGACTGAAGTAACTTCTCATAGAGAGCCACTTTATTAGATAACTGTGCATCATCTTTTAAAGTAATTAAGCATATAGAATGTATAATTTAGAAATTTTTTAAAAATCACTTTCATTAACTTTTCAGCAATTTTACACACACACATGATACAGCAAAGGTATAATTATTTCTTCAATATAGTGAAAAACAGGGAAGCATGGCATGCTACAGTCCATGGGATGGCAAAGAGTAGGACACAACTTAGTGACTGAACTGGGAATAACAATCATATCCACTGACACAATACTTTCAATTCCATTCAGATACATTTTAAAACACAATGTGAAAATCACTGGTCTTTGTAGAGAAGACATAAAAGGCAAAACCTAAAGAACAAAAATTCTTGTAAGTCTCCATTGTAGCAAGATATTCTTATGAATTTTTATATCAACTATTAATATAAATAGTAATATTTCCCAAGTATATAATTCCAGACAATAAAACACTGTGATAACAAATAGGTCTACAAGTAAGGTCTTAGTCTCTTCTTCAAAAAAGGGCTAAAAACTAAAGATGTGACTGCATTAATCTCTATTACAAAGAGTATAAAATTTGCAGACCTACCTTCAGCAGCAACAATGATAATTCCTCACTATTTATAATAGAATCTTGAACACTGTACACATTGAGAGCATCTCCCCAAGGAACTATCCAGATAATCATGAAACACATTATAATTAAAATTATAGAAACATCTCAGGAATAAGGGAAGTTAAGGAGGGTTAATCAGAAGAATGTCTTCTGATAACATTATGTGACCAGTATCCTTAATATCATGGGTATAATCTCTCCCATCTTCACATGGTATAATATCTGCCTCAGGAAAGCACCTTGCACCTCAGGAAAACATTCTTGGATTGCATTATACAATGTCATTCAGTCACTTTCTTTTCTATTGTACTTTAGTTCTAATAAGCATTGTTTTTCAGGCCAAACACAGCAATGCACACCCTATGCATCTCATGGCTGTTGAAGAGATCCCAGGTGCCTCAAAAGTACAGATCACATAGAAACATCTAGGGAGAATGAGTACAAGTAGAGGTCATTAGTGGAGAAGTTGATTGTAGTAGAACAATTTATCAGTGAACTTAGGCTCTTTTTGGAGTCAGTAGAGCATCAACTTCAACGTCAGTTAGAATGGAAATAAAATCTTAACTGTGCACCATAATTAACTGCCTGTCTTTGAAAAAGTAAGGATTCTCAGTTTCAAAGTTCATCTGTAGAAAAAGGAAACTGCTGTCTCACAGTGAGGTATGCGGATTGCAGACAACATTGGGAAATTCTTAGCACAACATCTGTCTCTGATGAGGCCGTCAAAAAATTGAAATGAGCTGTGAATTTTCACCTATTAACAGTTCACAAGATCTCGCCACCTATTTGTGATTGTGATCAGTATTATTTCTGTGTTGAAGGGTAAAATATTTTAAAAAAAAAACCTAAGTCAAATAATTCTGAGGTTCAGTTTCTCCACAAAATATGGATAGTAGGGGCTTTCCTGGTGGCTCAGACTGAAAAGAGTCTGCCTGTAATGCAGGAGACCCAGTTTTGATCCCTGAGTCCTGAAGATCCTCTGGAAAAAGGAATGGTTATCCACTCCAGTATTTTTGGTGCTTCTCTGGTGGCTCAGACATTAAAGATAGCTAGCAGATTAAAGAATCTGAGTGGAAACCAAGATTGTTCATAAACTCCCATTTGTACTACCTCAATTTTGCTGGAAAATCATGGACAGAATAATACTCAGGCAAAGTTTTCCTTTTCAGTGCCCAAGGATCCCAGACTCCTTAGTTCCTTCTCACCTTTTATGGAGAAGCTACATAAGGCAAACTCAACAGCACCAGATTATTATAACTTAACCTGCACTCCCTCAAGAAAAAGGGAATTTAAAACAAGAAAGCATTGTATATGTGAGTGTGTCTGTATGTGTGTGTGTGTGTGTTAAACAGGGAGAGAGCAAGGAAAAGAGTCAAGGTTAAATACAATTTATACTAGAGATGCTTAACTATAAAAAAATTGATATATAAATAAATGTATGAATAAGATCCATTTTTTAAAGTGCTTTACAGAACTATCCTGAATTTTCTGCAAATAGCAAAATTGCTTTAAATTCTCCAAAAGAATCAAGATTTGGGGAGATTACGAGCCAGAAGTGATCTTGGAGGTCAGATACTTCATCCTAAAAATTAACTGGATGAATGACACAAAATGAGTGGTTCAAGGTCACCCACAAATTATTTTGAAAATTGGAAACTAAAACCAGGAACATGACCTAACCAAGAACCTTGACATCATCATTCTTCATGCAACACTGAAACAAATCTCCACTTGCAAAATTCACTTGCTAAATTTAGACTTAAATTGGAGAAAGTAGGGACAACCACTAGACCATTCAGCTATGACCTAAGTCAAATCCCTTACAATCATACAGGGGAAGCAACAAATAGATTCAAGGGGTTAGATCTGATAGACAGAGTGCCTAAAGAAATATGCACGGGGGTTCATGACATTGTACAGAAGGCAGGGATCAAGATGATACCCAAGAAAAAGAAGTGCAAACACACAAAATGGTTGTTTGAGAAGGCCTCACAAATAGCTGAGAAAAGAAGAGAAGTGAAAAATCAAAGGAGAAAAGGAAAGATATACCCATTCAAATGCAGAGTTCCATACAATAGCAAGGAGAGATAAGAAAACCTTCCTCCACGATCAGAAAAAAAAGCCTTCCTTGGCAAAGAAATAGAGGAAAAAATAGAATGGGAAAGACTAGAGATCACTTCAAGAAAATTAGAGATACCAAGAAAACATTTCATGCAAAGAGGAGCACAATAAAGGACAGAAGTGGTATGGATCTAACAGAAGCAGAAGATATTGAGAAGAGGTGGCAAGAATACACAGAAGAGCTGTACAAAAAAGATCTTCATAACCTAGATAGCCACGATGGTGTGATCACGCACCTAGAGCCAGACATCCTGGAAGGCGAAGTGGGCGAAGTCGAGTGGGCCTGTGAACAAAGCTAGTGGAGCTGATGGCATTCCAGCGGAGCTATTTCAAACCTTAACAGATGATACTGTGAAAGTGCTGCACTCAGTATGCCAGCAAATTTGGAAAACTCAGCAGTGGCCACGGGACTGGAAAATGTCAGTTTTCATTCCAATCACAAAGAAAGGCAATGCCTAAGAATGCTCACACTACTGCACAATTGCACTCATCTCATATGTGAGTTAAGTAATGCTCAAAATTCTCCAAGCCAGGCTTCAGCAGTACATGAGCCATGAACTTCCAGATGTTCAAGTTGGTTTTAGAAAAGGCAGAGGAACCAGAGATCAAATTGCCAACATCCATTGGAAAAACATTGAAAAAACAAGAGAGTTCCAGAAAAAAAACATCTATTTCTGCTTTAATGACTATGCCAAAGCCTTTGACTGTGTGGATCACAATAAACTGTGGAAAATTCTGAAAGAGATGGGAATACCAGACCACCTGACCTGCCTCTTGAGAAACCTGTATACAGGTCAGAAAGCAACAGTTAGAACAACAGTCTGGTTACAAATCAGGAAAGGAGTCTGTATCTTGTCACCCTGCTTATTTAACTTATGTGCAGAGTACATCATGAGAAACACTGGGCTGGATGAAGCACAGGCTGGAATCAAGACTGCTGGGAGGAATATCAACATCCTCAGATATGCAAATGATACCACCCTCATGGCAGAAAGTGAAGAAGAACTCAAGAGCCTCTTGATGAAAGTGAAAGAGAGTGAGAAGGTTGGCTTAAAGCTCAACATTCAGAAAACTAAGGTCATGTCATCTGGTCCCATCACTTCATAGCAAAAAGAGGGGGAAACAGTAGAAACAGTGATAGACTTTATTTTGGGGGCTCAAGAATCACTGCAGATGGTGACTGCAGCCATGAAATTAAAAGATACTTACCCTTTGGAAGGAAAGTTATTACCAACCTAGACAGCATATTAAAAAGCAGAGACATTACTTTTCCAGCAAAGGTCCATCTAGTCAAGGCTATCATTTTTCCAGTAGTTATGTATGGATGTGAGAGTTGGACTTTAAAGAAAGATGAGCACTGAAGAATTGTTCCTTTTTAACTGCGGTGTTGGAGAAGACTCTTGAGAGTCCCTTGGACAGAAAGGAGATCCAACCAGTCCATCCTAAAGGAAATCAATCCTGAATATTCATTGGAAGGGCTAATGTTGAAGCTGAAACTCCAATACTTTGGCCACCTGATGCGAAGAACTGACTCATTTGAAAAGACCCTGATGCTGGGAAAGATTGAAGGTGGGAGGAGAAGGGGATGACAGAGGATGAAATGGTTGGATGGCATCACCAACTCAGTGGACATGAGTTTGAGTAAACTCCAGGAATTGGTGATGAACACAGAGGCCTGATGTGCTGCAGTCCATAGGTTGCAAAGTGTCAGCCACAACTGAATGGCTGAACTGAACTGAGTAGAATTCACTGGTAAAAACATGGGCTATGGAGTCAACTTGTTGAATTCCCATTCTGGCTTTAACAATTTTGATCCATGCACTCTGGACAATGTTTCTTAATATTTCTGGGCTTCATCATTTTTTTTTTTTTTTGGTCAAAATGGATTCCTTATATGGGCAGGTTTATTTTGAGGGTTAGGCAACAGAAAATATGCACTATTGACCATACTGTTCTCCATACATGTCTGTATGTGTTTGTGTGCATGCTCAGTCATTTCTGACACTTTGTATATCCATGGACTGGGTAGTCATCAATAAATGGTAGCTATTAGTCATTAAGTAAAGATTCATAGAGAATAGCATTCAATATATTCCTTATCATCCACTTAAATGACTCAATGAATTATATAAGTAATAGTACCTAAAATAGTAAATATCCACACTTTTCTGGTCATTAGTTTTTCCTTTTTCTTTCTTGTCATTTATGAATCATAAGTCTAGTTTTGGCACATGATTGCCCAAATAAGCAGAGTTTTGATGGTTATAAATACATGTATAATACAGAAGTCTACATACCTTTGAAGGAAGAGCCATTTTAGAAAGAGCGTCAATGTCATGGCTCTTCTGCTGAATAATGCAGGCAGGATTTATATTACTTGTAGATTGATGCCATTTCCTTAAGAGATTATACATATAGGTGAGTATTAAGTAATTGCTTTATTAGCTTGTATTTTGCAGTAAATGAGTTCTCTGGAGAAATAACAATTGGGTACAATGCAGATTTGCCATGGTGCCCAACTGGTTTCTAGTGCTTTTCTTTTTTAGATTCTGTGTCAATATTTTCCTTCATACATTGGGAAGTCTACATCATAATACTGATGTCTGCCATCGATACTCGTGCCATAGTCTGTTACACATAATATTTGTTTAATCCAATTTAACACTATTTCTTCCACACAATTATCATAACTTTGTGCTACAACCTATTACCATCTCACTTTGGGTTATGGGTTGAAAAGTTTATTTAATATCTATATATCAAAATCTTGACTCCCAGTACTTCTGAATATGACTGAATTTGTAGATATAGTTTTTAAAGAGGAAATTAAATTGTAATCGGTTCAAATAGTGCATCCTAACCCAAGATGACTGGTATCTTTTTTAAGAAAGGAGATTAGAATACAAGAATACACACAGGAAAGACTGTGAGAGACACAGGAGGTGATGGCTGTCTATAAGCCAGACAGAAGCTTCAGAATGAAACCAACCCTACTAACATTTTGATCTTGAATTACTATCCTCCAAACTGCAAGGAAATCAGTCTCTTTTGTTTAAGCCACCCCAGTCTGTGGTACTTAGTTATAGCAGCCCTCGCAAACTAATACGTTCTGCCTTCAGTAGACAAAGAGACTGCTTTCATATTCAAAGGAAGTTTCGCTTCTTTGAAGAGTAGTATCATTTTTAATATATTTCAAATGTTTACAGTACGCATTCAAAATGTGCACAAAACATAAGTTTATAATTTATTGAATTTTTTCAATGTAAAAATGCGTTTATGACCAAACTTCTAAACCAAGTAGAAGACCAACACTACATCAGACAAACATCTTTCTGAGTCAGTATTCCTGACTCAGTATTCCTGACTCAGTATTCCTCAAGTATTCCTCAAGTTAGATGAGTTTTATTTTTAGCACTCTACATAGTTTGTGTCTTTTTCTGAATTTTACACAAGTGAAATCAAACAGAACACATTCTTTGATGCATAGTCTTCTGGTGAAAACTCTGTTGATATCTGAACATTATGTTGATGATTGTTTTACCTTGTTTGGACTGCTATAGTAATTATAACATAAGCATTTATTTATCACTGTTCTGAAAGCTGGAAGTCTAAGATTAGATTGGGTTCTGATGAGAGCATTCTTCCTGGTTTGTAGATGGCTGTATTTTTGCTGTGCCCACACCTCACATGGGGCAAGGGAGTGCCCTGGGCTCTTTTATGAGGGCACTAATCAAGTTCATGGGCTTTCCTAGTAGCTCAGAAAGTAAAGAATATTCCTGAAATGCAGGAGTCCTGAGTTTGATCCTTGTGTAGGGAATGTTCCCTGGATCAGGAAATGGCAACCCACTCCAGTATTCTTGCCTGGAGAACCACATGGACAGAGGAGCCTGGCGGGTTACAGTCCATGGGGTCACAGAGTTGGACACGACTAAGCATGAGCAGGCACTAATTCAGTTCATGAGGGCAAAGCAAAGCCTTCATGACCTAATGACTTCCCTAAAGCCCCCACATTCTAAATAGCAATGGTTCTTTTATTACCGTAAGTGTAGAGATCAAGTTGACAACATTCACTGAATCATGGAGAAAGCAAAGGTGTTCCAAAAAAACATCTACTTCTGGATTGTACTCCAACTATACCAAAAAATCTGGAACAAACAACCTCATTTAAAATGTATAAATCTGAACACCTGGCCAAAGAAAATATACAGATAGTAAATCAGCATATCAAAAATACTCAAAATCATATATCATAAGGAAATTACAAACTAAAACAACTGTGAAGCAGCACTGCACACCTATTAGATCCAAGAAACTCAAAAAAGGGGGGTGGGGGGCAGGGTTTCTCTGGTGGCTCAGTGGTAAAGAATCTGCCTGACAATGCAAGACACTCAAGTTTGATACGTTACGCAGGAAGATCCCACATGCCACAGAGAAACTTAGCTGAATTTTTCCACAGCTAAACAAGGCTCACCTGTGACCTGAACACTACATGCCTAGTACTTAGTAAACAGCTTTGAAAAAGTGTCCAGACAAAAATTATCACACAATACACAAGAGCTGTACTTCTAATAGCTAAAAACTTTCAAATACCAGGATGTCTTCGGTAGATGACTGTGTAAACAAATTGGGATACATCCAAAGTGAAGGGGAGCAAATGCTACCCCAAAATATACCCCTTCAGCATGAGAATTAGTTGGACTTATTAACTTTTTTTTTTTAAGAGGACACATGATCATCTCTGAAACCCAAGTTCAAGACGGCTCTTCTGAGTCACATTTACAAGAGAAATCTCATTTCAAAGGAATTATCTGTATATATCAGATAGAAGGATGACAGTCTTGTGAAACTCTTTTTTTTATAAATAAGGAAAGCTAAGATGTAAATCTGTACAACAACCATACCCTTCCTTTCCTTTAGTTTTATTTTTTAATATTTATTTGTTTTTTTATTTGGCTGCGCCAGGTGGACCTTCGTTGAGGCAAGCCAGATATTTAGCTACAGCATGCAAACTCTTCGCTGTGGCATGGGAGATCTAGCTCTCGGATCAGGGATGGAACCTGGGCCTCCTTCTTAAGGAGTGTCCAGTCTTAGCCACTGGACCACCAGGAAGCCCCTGTGTGGTTTTTAGATGAAGACGGTATCTAAGGTGATATCTTGGGCCATTTCAGTCACTGACTCAGTTTCCCGAGTTTCTCCAAAGCATGTACAAGGTGCACATTATTAAACTGGTTTGCAAAACAAGTAAAGGTAGTTCATACTACAACACTGTATGCTTACAAATATGTAAATGGTAAATGGCATGTTATTTATTTTTAATTACTATGGGAAAAAGAATGTAGTATTGGTACATGTTACAAAATGAATAAACATTAAAACATCTTTAGTGAAAAAATCCACATAGAAAAGGCCACCCAGATCCCATATTCACCATGTCTGCTTTACATCCACCAAGTTTGTCCAAATGTTTGAAAATCTCAGTGACAGTCTAAAAAAATATTGGATGACAATGGGAAAAAAGATATTTTCATACACTTGGACAATTGCTGAAAGTGGAAATAGGGCTGTGGATTACATTATAATGTAGAAACTATATGATTTCCTGATTTTGGAGATTATGTGCTGGTTCCACAGGAGAATGCGCCCATTTTGGATAAAACGCATGGAGTATTTTAGGTGATGTGGCAAATGTGAGTATTTTTTTTTTACCATTACTAAGAGTTTCCTGCACATTTTAAGTTACTGAAACATAAATAATTTTTAAAAACAACCATGTCAATACCACAAAAGAAAATCCGATCAGACAGGCTTGAAACTTTCTTATAGAGGCCAAGACTTACCCAGATGAAGTTCAACGGAAGTTGTGATGCTCATTGCCCTTGAAGGAGTCCACATGGAATTTACAAATAAAATTTCCCACATAACTTCACAAAAAGTTGTTAGAATACATTCAGTGAAGTTGAATAATTTGGGATCAATTTACAATCATATAAAATAGTACAATTTACAATCTAAATCAATATACAAAAATCAGTTGTGTTTCTATACACTAAAAATAATCAGAAACAAAAATTAAGAAAAAACTTAACCAAGGACATAAAAGTAGTAGGAAAACTAGAAAGCACTGATAAAGAAATCAAAGAAAACACAAATAAACATAAAAATATTCCATGCTCATGCACCGGAAGAACTAGTTATTAAATTGTCCATTCCAACCAAAGCCATCAGCAAATGCACTGCAATAAAACTATAATATCAAATGGCATTTTTCATAGAAATAGAAATATTCCTAATAATATTCTGCAACAACTAAGGTCCCTGAACAGCCAAAAGACTCTAAGAAAGAAGAAGGAACCTGGAGGCATCTTCCTCTCTGTCTTCAAACTACATCACGGAGCTGTAATAACCACAACACTGAGGAACTGGCACAAACACAGGCATAGGGACTAGAGGAAAGAATAGAGAGCCCAGGAATAAAGCCATATGTATGTGGACAGTTCATGAAAATCAAGCCAAGAACATGCAAAGAGGAAAGGACAGTCCTTTCAAGAAACAGTGACAGGAAAACTGGCCACCTACACCAAAGAACATCACTCGCCATCCTCTAGATCATACAGAAATCTAACTAAAAACCCACCATTTTGCACATGGAGCTCTTTCCCCCCTGAGTCCTCTGAGATGGACCTCCAGTCAGCCCTCAGCTGGACACAGGAAACGTCTACTTCGTCCTCATTTTTCCCTCTTGCAGCGCCTCCTTGCAGGTGGGCACTGAGGCAACCCTGCTCCTCTCAGCCTGGACGCAGCCCCATTATCCAGAAGCCCAAGCCCTGACAGTCCTGAGGAGACAAAGCTCCCCCCAGGTGGTCACCTAGCAGAGTCTGAAGGCTAACTGTCCTGTGCCCACGGGCCAGAGGGGGGTTTGGCGTCCCCTGCGGGCCGCCAGAGAAGAGCTGGCAGCACCACGCTCACAGACCCCAGAGGGCTCACCCAGAACCAGCTTTGCTGTGAGCACTCAGACTGGAAACCCAAACTTAAATGGAGCCAAAAATCTCCATGACCCTGTTCAACACACAAACCAGAAACTAATCCAACGCCCATAAAACCTGAGACTGTGAGCCACATGGCAGAGCAGTTCTCTCAGCTTCCCTCACCCTCCTGTCCTCCACCCAGGCAGCCCTTCCCAATAAAACCTCTTGCTTTGACAGCACATGTCTCCTCAGATAATTCATTTCCAAGTATCAGACAAGAGCCCGCTCTCAGGCCATGGAAGGGGTTTCCCCTTCCTGCATCAAAACCACAAACCAGGAGAAAATATCTTTCAAATGTGTATCTGTGCAGAAGGAAATGGCACCCACTCCAGTATTCTTGTCTGGGAAATCCCATGGACAGAGGAGCCTGGAGGGCTACAGTCCAAAAGCATGGCATTTTTGAAGAGAGGAAACAGTCCCAGGAAAGTTGAGGCACTCACCAAAGGCCCCAAAGCTTTCGATGGCACAGCCAGAACTGTGGCTGAGCACTCCCAGCTCCCAAGCCTCTTGATACTGGCCTCTCTCACCAGATACGGGTGTGGCAAATTAGAATCTAAAACATGGCTGAGGACTTCCCTGGTGGCTGAGTATTAAAGAATCTTCATGCCAATACAGGAGACGCAGGTTGGATCCCTGTCCATGCTGTGGAGCAGCTAAGCCCATGCACCTCAACCACTGAGCCTGTGTTCTAGATCCCGGAAGCTGCAACTACTGAGCCCATGAGCCCCAGAGCCTGTGTCCCACAACAACAGGAGCCACCAGTGAGAAGCCCACACACCACAACTAGCATAGCCCCTGCTCGCCATAACTAGACAGAAGCCCACACAATGAAGACCCACCACAGCCAAATATTAATAAATAAATTTTTAAAAAACGCATATAGGATACAAAATTTGTACTCAAATTATACCAAGAACTCTAGACCAAACAAACCCATTAATAATTGGGTAAAGACTGAAACAGAAACCTGGCCACAAAGGGTACACTGACAGTAAACAACCATAAAAAACATACTCAAGATCCTGGTGGGATGCGTGCACAGCCACTTTTGGAAGACAGTCTGACAGTTTTTTCCAAAGCTAAAAGATTCATCTAGGATGCAATACTACACCTCTTGTATTTAGACAACAGCTTTGAAAAACTGTTCAAACAAAAACTAGCATAAAATAATGCACAGTAGCTCTATTCTGGGTTAAAATTTGGTTAAAAACTGAAAGACATCAGAATGTTCTTCTGTAAATGAATTAATAAGCAAATTAGGGCACATGTACATCAAGGGGAGCAGAATATGCCACCCCAAGTTGTGTCTTTTTGACATCAGGATCATTCTGGACTGACATTTAAAAAACAGCAGATCCAGGAGAATGTTTGAAAATGCCCTTTTAGGAATTAAATTTATATTTATTAGGGAAATCTCCACTTGTAAGGCTGTCTTCACCTGTGTACCAGAAATGGAAGGATAACGAAGTCTTAAGAGAAGGTAGTCCATGGAGATGGCCTGGATGTAAACTGCATAATATCCAGACCCCTGTTTACTGTGCTTTGCCTCCAAACCTCCCAAATCATTCCACCGTGCCCCCACCCAATGTCTTTCTTTTGTTCTTAGCTAAAGATAGCACATAAGTTACAGGCTTGGGCCATTTCAGGTTTTCCTAGGTACCTTACAAGCATATAGGGGGTATGCATGGAAATAAGCTTCTGTTTTCCTCCAGTTCATCTGCCTTTTGTTGTGGGGGAAAGTCTCAATGAGGAAAACAGAAATATAAAGGGAACATTATTTTTCCCCGAATACACATGCAATGGAATAGTATTTGGAAATATAACGGAATGAACCACCAAATCAAGCAAAAATCATAGACGATTCTTACCTGTATATTGCTAAGTGAAAGAATCCAGCCTACACACTAATGACCCCATTTATACAACATTCTGAAAAAGGCAAAACAGACTTAGAAAAAGATTATGAGGTAGAAGGTTCAATATTCTATCTGATACATTACACATGAAATGGTTGGATGGCATCACCAACTCGATGGACGTGAGTTTGAGTAAGCTCCAGGAGTTGGTGATGGACAGGGAAGCTTGGCGGGCTGCAGTCCATGGTGTCGCAAAGAATCAGACACAACTGAGCGACTGAACTGACATTACAGATGAATATCTACCACTGTGCATTTGTATAAACCCATAGATCTTTGGACCTCAATTAGTAAATCATAATCTATTCAAATTTAGTAATTTAGGATATGAGAGTGTCACAGAATGAAACACAGAATGCAGCAGAGTCTAAATGACTTAGAAACGCATGGAAAAAACTCACTCTTCGTTGATGGCAAGGACGGCATAGGCTGACGAGAGTTGAAGGATCTTAGCGCAAAGAAAGCCAGAACTGGGAAGATAAAGGGGTACAGCAGGGCCCCCACCCCGTTCCAGTCCTCCTGCTTCCCAGCCCGCTCTCTGGGCCTGGAGGAGGGTCCTCTCCGACTGGTCCGGTGTGGACACATGGGCAGCGTCACTGTGCGGTGACAGCCGGGCACACAGGGCCCCTGGGCCACATGCAGCCGCCCAGGGCTTCCAGGAGCCCATGTGCAAGCGCCGGGACAGACATCTGACACACAGACTCACCACCTAAAGTGGAAACACCTGGTTCCTGGGAATCTGGAACTTAGCTTTTTTAAGGCCCTTTCCTTGGCCCTTGCCCTTCTGGGCTGCTGTGTCTCCTCCTGACTCCTCCCCCTGAGACGTGTGCCTCACAGGAGCATCCCCAGGACCTGAGCTACTCAGCAGCTCCCACTGTGGTCCCGCCTCTCAGAGGGGCTGCTCCACCGCCCGTTGTAAACAGGGGAACTCGCTGTGGAAAGGCCCCCAGCGCATCGGTCAGGAGACAGCTGCGCAGGGACGGCCACGCCCATGCCGCCGGGGCTGCCGGGTTCACGGATTCTGTTCTCCTAGTAAGGGCCTCAGAGATCCCCTCAGTCCTTCCGGAAGTGTTCTGGAACGCGAGTGCAGGAAGCTAGCGCACACTTTCTGTATTCCGGTCCTGCAATGCGGCTCAAGCCTTTCCCCTTCACAACCACACTGGCAATGTCTGGAGTCACTTAGATCATTTTTCCATTTCATTGCTCTGATTAACTCCAAGGACCACATGCCTACACACGTCTCTAACTGGATCATGCATGGCCCCAGTTCCAGGCACGGGGGACGCAAAACAGAGTGTCTGTGATACAGCTTCCTGGGGCATCATGTTTATTCCCGGTGCTTTAGAAGGACACCCATTCAGCCTGAACTAACCCCACAACGTCCCAAAGCTGAAGCTCCAATGGGTCCTGAGGAGACCAGACTCCCATCAGCAGCCACAGGCAGCCAGGTGCTCAGGCAGAGCGGGAATGCCACCTGGGGTGGGGGTGGGTCGGGGTCACTCCCTGCCAGCCAATGGGAACTACAGCTTAAGCCTCCCTCACTCGCACAGGCGCAGCTAAGTGGAGACTCCGCCCCTCAGGGCAGTTCTGCTAGGTCCATTAAACTATGGAAATTCAAACTGAAATATTGCCAATATCCAAAACTTCTCCAAAATAGTTAAGGAATAATTAACTTGAAACTGTATAGAATGAAATGTAGTCACCAAATTCACTCAAATTTATTAACAGACATTTAAATTTTGAAACTATCAAAATTGTGGACATAAACACAGAAAATCTACATGACCCTGGGTTTGGCCTATATATCATGAGCTTTGAGTTTTAACACACGAGCTGTCAGTCCACAAAATAAAACTATTGTGGACTTTATAGAAATAAAGATGTCTATTCTGAAAGACCTCATTCAGGAAATCAAAATACAAGCCACAAACTGGGAGAAAATATTTGCAAAATTCATATTTGATACAGGAGTTGGACACAAAATAGACAGAGACCTCTTGAACAACCCTGTAAACAATAAGCAAAGATCTGAACAGACAACCCAGCCAAAAAAAGTTATACAGAGAGTACAAAACAGAAACACACTCAACATCATACACCATTAGGGAATTACAAATTAAAGTCACAAGCTATCACACTACACATATTAGGACCGCTAAACTCTAAATATATGACAATACCAATTGCTGGAGGCTTAGAAATAGCAGGAACACTCCCTCACTGCTGGTAGGATGCATGCACAGCCACCTTGTAACACAGTTGGGCAGTTTTCTCCAAAGCTTAACACACCTCACCTTGGGATCCAACAATCGACCTTCCAGTATTTAGGAAACTGCTTTGAAAAATCCATGCCCAAACTCAAAGATAAACTTAGGCACAGCAGCATTATCCATAATAGTTAAAAGCTTGAAGTAATCAGGGTATCCTTCAATAGATGAATGCATAATCAAATTGGGGTATATCCATGTCAAAGCAAGTAGAACATGCCACACCAAAATATGCCTCTCTGCTGTGAGGATTGCTTAAGTCCACTTCCATGAAAAAAGAAAAAAAAAAGAGGACTCTCAGTAAACTAAGTAGCAATTGCCGTTTTGTGATGGACATTTACAACAGAGAAGTCTCTGCATTTAAGGGTTGTCCCTGTTTGCACCAGAAATAAAAGGACAATTAAAACTCAAGTAACTTATCAATGGAGAGGTCCCGACTTGAATCTATAAATAATCATACCCTTCTTTACTGTGTTTTGTGTAATTACCTTCCATAATGGGCTTCTCCCAGTCTTCAGGGTCTTGTTTTTAGCTGAAGAAGGCATTTAAGGTGATGACTTTGGACATTTCAGGGAGTGACTCAGGTTTCTTTGGTAGCTCCCCTGTATACAGAAGCTATTTGTTGTTTTAGTCACCAAGTCATGTTCGCCTCTTTGCGATCCCACGGACTGTAGCCCACCAGGCTCCTCTGTCCATGGGATTCCCCAGGCAAGAATACTGGAGTGGGTTGCCATTTCCTTCTCCAGGGGATCTTCCCAACTCAGGGGTCAAACCCAAGTCTCCTGTATTACAGGCAGATTCTTTACCACAAAGCCACCAGGGAAGCATAGAGGAGGTATGCTTCTGTTTTTCCTCCTGGTGATTTGTATTATGGAAGGGCAGAGTGAAAATTGTTTTTGCTCCCATTCACATGCAATGGAGTATTACTCATCAGTAATAAGGAATGAACCACCAAACCTTGAAAAGCATGGTTAACTCTCATGTGCATATCACTCAGTGAAAGAATACAGTCTGGGGTATGACCTCATTTATGACATTCTAGGAAAAGCAAAGGTACATAGATGATGAGCAGATCATCTGCGGAAGGGGCTGAAGTATTCCCTGTGACGCTTTAGGATGGACCCCTGTCACTATGCATTTGTCTACGCTCATCAATTTGTATAGCCCAAGGGATCAAACAATCTATTCAAGTATAGTTATTTAGAGTGTAGGAGAGTCACAGCACAGAATACACAATGCAACAAAACCTAACCACATTAGAAATGCACTGAAAAGATATCTCACTGTAGGAGATGGGGCAAAATATGTTGACTTTGGAAATGAATGAACAGATACACAAAAGGCTAAACAGCCTGCACATAAACACTGGGCTTCATTTTATAGAGATCTTTCCAGAGTGCTGCTGCTGCTAAGTCACTTCAGTCGTGTCCGACTCTGTGTGATTCCACAGACGGCCCACCAGGCTCCCCCGTCCCTGGGATTCTCCAGACAAGAACACTGGAGTGGGTTCCAGAGTGCAGTAGCTAGCAATTCTGATACCACTGTATACATAATCTGAAGAGGAGAAAAGAGCTGACAAATGCAAATTGGTGGGGGCCAGGCTCCTCGCTGCAGGAGTGGGAAGTTACAGATAAGCAAAGAACAAGAGGACGAAGCTGAGCCCCTGACCACTACTCCTTATGGCTCTAAGTTGTGTCCAACAGGACCACCATCACCTGCACGTAGGTGCTATAATTCACCTGCCCGCTCCTGGCCTTTCCCCTTCCTCCCTGCAATGATTCCAGTGACATTTCCAGCCTGTACCCCTCTCCCAGGCCAGGTGCATCTGTCCATCCACGGCCTCCCTATCTCATGCTGGGGACTAACAGGCCCCTCAAGGACTATGATCCTGCTGCTCCCCACGCCCAGGAGGAAGCCCCAACTTCTCCAGCTGCTGAGCCCAGACACCTGGTGTAACCGAGCAGGAGCCAATGGGGTCCTCCCAGAACAGACCCCATCCCATATCCTCTGCTGTAACTCCTCTCTGAAGTATGGAGATAATAGTATCTGAGGCACATTCTGAGAGTTGTTTTATAACTGCTAAAATCCCCACTGAATGGAAGAAGTTAACTACTTGATGAGCATGAACACATCACCCCTAGAGTGTCCAGTGCCTGAGGATTTGTGAGGTTAGCTGCCTGTTACCTCAGCAACCAGAGAACCATGCACCAGCGGTTCTCTGTGAGCCCCCCTCCCTCATGTGGCCCGTAAAACTGCTTTCTTGAAACCCTTCAGGGATTTCAAGGTTTAGAGCATGAGTTACCTGTCTCCACATATTGGTGCCTTTACAATTAATGCTGCACTCTCCTTTACTGCAACTGGTGTCAGGCAACTAGCTTTACTGAACTCAGGTGTGTGGACTCAAGGTTGGTTCAATAACACAGAAGCCTCCCAGGTTCCCAGTTCCTTGTGTCCCAGGGACTGTCAGCTCCTTCTCCAGGGGGAGCTGGCCTGGAGAGTTGGCCATTTTCCTATATGGCCAAATTCCCCTCTACACCCATGGCCCTGGCCCAAGCCTAATCCCTCCATCAGGCCCTACAAAGCTCCCTGCCCTCATGGTGCATCTCACATCCCACCCAACATGGTCTTTTTGAAGCCTGAACAAGACCATGCCCCGCTCCTCCCTGTGATTCCCCTCACCTGATGAAGCCAGGCATGATCTGTTCCAGGTGACTCCAGGATCCTCATTCTCTCCAGACCCCATGTGTGTGGCCACTGTCTGTGCCCATCTATATGGGCCTGTGGTGAACTCCTAAAATAAGGGTTATTTTATATACAGATAATGGGGTGAATGGTGGCTCTCAAAGATGTGTCCCCCCAGAACATGGGAACAGGGTCATATCTGGGAAAAGGGTCTTTGTAGATGTAGTTAAGGATCTCAAGGTAAGGTCATCTAAGGTTAAGGTGACCTTCAATCCAACTGACAGAGTCCTTATTAGAGATGAAAGAGGACACAGATGAGAAGCCTCATGAAGATGGAGGCAGAGGTGGGAAGGAGGGGGCCACAAGCCCTGGGACCCCTGGAGCCCCAAAGCAGGAGAAGGCAGGAAGGACCCTATCCTGGAGCCTCTGGAGGGAACTCAGCCCTGTGCCACCTTGATCTCAGGTGTCTGGTCTCCAGGACTAGGGGAGGATGAACTCCTGTTGCTTTAAATCACCCAACATGTGGTCGTTTGTTAGAGAAGCCACAAAGAACTCACACAGGCCCTGCTCTGTAGGATCCTAAAAGTGTGGGTCTCACTAATGGAAGATGGAGGCTGGATTACAGAACCCTTAGAGTCAGAACTGGGCTCTCAGAAACGCTAAAGCAGTGACTGGACCCCAAAATGTTGAGGGGTCAAGTCTGAACCCTGTCCCTAGGGTACTGGCTGCACATGCCTCCCCAGGTTCTTACACCTGTATGTGGCGTAGTAAGTATCTAGTCCTGACTGAGAAAATTTAATGTCACTGTTAGCATTGCTCATTAAGAACCCACCAGTTACACAGGTGAAAACCCAATTAGGATTCTTGCTACACCAATGAGCAATTCTGAAGATGGTCAGGGGTGGGGACTTACGTGCAGATGGCAGCCCTTCCACCCTCCCACCCCTCATCCACACTGCCAACCCCCTTCTCCAAACCCCTGACCCCCTCCTCTACCCTCCCAACCCCCCTAACACAACCCCATAACCCAACCCTAACCCTAAGCCCTAGCCCTGAACCCAAACCCTGAACCCCAACCCCTAAACCCTAACCCAAAAAAGCAGGAAGGACCCCATCCTGGAGCCCCCAGAGGCCCACACCGCCTTGACCTCAAGTGTCTGGTGTCCAGGACCGGAGGAGGATGAACTCGTGTTGTTTTAAACCACCCAGCTTGTGGTCATTTGTTAGAGGCCACAGAGCAGCCACACAGACCCTGCTCTGTAGGATCCTGGAAGTGTGGGTCTCACTAAAGGCAGATGGAGGCTGGATTATGGAACCCTGCACTGGCCCCTTAGAAATGCTAAAGCAGTGGCTGGACCCCAGAATGTTGAGGGGTCAAGTCTGAAGCCTGTCCCTAGGGCTGCACATGCCTCCCCAGGTTCTTATACCTGAACAAGTGGTGTAACATCTCAGTCCTGACTGAGGACATTTAATGTCACTGTTCACACTGCTAATTTCACCAGTTACACAGGTGAAAACCCAGTTAGGATACTTGCCACACTGATGATCAATTCTGAAGATGGTCAGGGGTGAGGACTCACATGCAGCCAGCAGCCCTTCACCATCTCCAACCCCTTACCCCACCCCCTCACCCCACCCCCTCCTCTACCCCACTCCCCAAGGAGCATCCTCAGTGGGAAGTTGGGGGACCCATCGGAGGCCTCTCTAAGTAAATCTTGGCTGAGCCCCAGGGTAGCTGCTCCTGAACGTTACCCAACGTTCCCAGGTAAAACACCCGAACATGAGCAAAGACCTCACAGGCTGGAGGGAAGGGCTTGGGGCCGCCCTAGCGACAGCATGCTTGCCGAGTTGGTCCTGACCCAGGGGCTCTTCCGGAAGTCTTCCATCCCCCTCCCTGAGTTGCCTCTCCAGTCCTGCTCCCACTGCCTTTTCTCTTGCTTCCTCACCCCTGCCTCCAGCTGCGGGAAGACGTCCAACAGCAGGCACAGGTGACACGCTGCTTCCTTACCCGGTCTAGAGAAGACCTGATCACAAACAGCAACTGCAAGGCCGTCTCGCCAGCCCAGCCCACACGCCCCGCAGAGTATGGCACAGAGTCCAGCTGCAGGCGCTTCACCCACTTACAGAGGCTTCAGCCCAGGCTCACCTCGAAGGGCTGGCCCGGAGTCAGTGAGCCAAACACCCCCTCCACCATCAGGGGCTCTCAGTTGCAGAAAATGGGCCTTACTGTGCCCACCAGGTGCAAGGAACAGGTGAGGGTCAGGATGGACTTGGGGCTGGAGCTCTGGCTTGTTTTCTAGTCATTTTATTTGTCCCACCTGTGGGTTGTAATTTCAAGACCATCTCCTAATGAGAAGAACCCAGGAGTCAGGGAGAGGAGGGGTGTGGAGACAGGCCCCAGTGCCCAGGTGCAGTAGAAGTGTCTGGAAGACTTGGTGGAGGGAGGCTGTGTAGTGAGCCCCAGGGTCACTGCCCTGTCCAGGAGCAGCCGTTTGTTCGTTCAGGTCCTGCTGAGGGGCTCAGGGTCAGGTCTGATCAACAGGTGGGCTGGGGGTGCTCTGCAATGAGGGCCCTGTACTCAGTTCCTGGGTGCTGAGCCCTGCAGATACCTGCCCAGGTGAGCCCCATACCCTGGGAGGAGCCTGCCCACCAGAACCCTGTGCTTCTGGGAGGGGCACGTGAACGAGTGCCCTCTCTGAGCAGCAGGCACAGAGTAGCTCCCCCACGGGCAGCACCAGGATGAGATGAGAACCAGGCACACAGTGGAGCCCTGAGCCCACCCTGGGGCCTGAACCTGCCCTGGGGCCCTGAGCCCACCCTGGGCCCCTGAGCCCACCCTGGGTTCTGAACCCGCCCTGGGCCATGAGCCCACCCTGGGGCCCTGAGCCTGCCCTGGGCCCTGAACCTGCCCTGGGCCCTGAGCCCACCCTGGGCCCATGCACAGTGAAGAGGGCGGGAGGCGGGTGCTGGCCGCTGTGCTGTGTGGGAGGCCCCACCTGACAGCATGGGGCCTCCCCAGGACAGCAGACAGCCTGCCCTGGGCAGTTGGAGCTCCTGCAGACCCTGCAGGGGCCCTGAGAGGGAAGGGCCAGGCCAGAGGGGGGTGAGTGCCCAGGCAGAGCCAGGGGGCACGGGACCCAAGTGGGCCTTTGTTGTCTGAGGGGGAGTGGGCGAGCCAGCGGTGAGTGTGACCCAGGGAAGTGGCCCTGCTGATGGGAGACTGAATCCACCTCAGAGGTACAAGCCTTCCGGATGATCCTAGAGACAGGATGTGAGACAAGAGTCCTGGTAAAAGACGGTGAGTGAGTCCCTCTAAGATGAGGCTCTGTGAGCTGCCCTGGGAGGGGGTGAAGGGCAGACGTGGACCTGCTGTGAGTGGGAGGGGGTGAGGGGGCAGATGTGAATGTGCTGTGAGCGGGCAGTCACCCTGGGCGGGGAGCACTGACCCTGCTCCATGGCCGCAGTTCTGTCCTTCTGGGTGGGTCACTTGGCTGCTCAGAGCCTCAACCTCTCAGCCTGCTTGTGGGCTGACGGTAGCACAGACTGACTAGTCATTTGCTCAGAACAGGGCTGAAAGGGGCCTTGTGGAAATTCCACAAAACACGATCAGAATGGGACTCACGGCCCTGTTTCCTGCAAGCCTGTCTGCAGGATCCAGAGAGCAAAGGCGAGCAGACTTGCAGCAGAGCCTGGGACAGGCTCGGTGTGGTGGTTGGTTGGAGTGACCACTCCCGTCCCCAGGCTCTGCCAGCATGAGCCCTTCAGGCTCCAGATCAGGGAGCCCAAGGGCTGTGGGTCCAACTGTGCCCACCAGGGAGGCCTGGAGGACTTGGCCACTACTGTGGCCCTCACCTGAAAACTTACTGAAAACTTCAGTAAGAAGCAGGAGTTCCCATAGCTGAAGCCTGTTTTCATGTCAGTGGTCTGTCATTCTCCCACTTTATAATCTCAGGCAGCCTTTACTTCTTGAAATAAAATTCCTTTTGTAACTGAATGGGACAAACATGTTAGGACAGATGTACATATTGAATCATCAAAAAAGCAAGAGAGCTCCAGAAAAACATCTATTTCTGTTTTATTGACTATGCCAAAGCCTTTGACTGTGTGGACCACAATAAACTGTGGACAATTCTGAAAGAGATGGGCATACCAGACCACCTGGCCTGCCTCTTGAGAAACCTGTATCCAGGTCAGGAAGCAACAGTTAGAACTGGACATGGAACAACAGACTGGTTCCAAATAGGAAAAGGAGTACGTCAAGGCTGTATATTGTCACCCTAGTGATTTAACTTATATGCAGAGTACATCATGAGAAACGCTGGGCTGGAGGAAGCACAAGATGGAATCAAGATTTCTGGGAGAAATACCAATAACCTCAGATATGCAGATGACACCACTTTTATGGCAGAAAGTGAAGAAGAACTAAAGAGCCTCTTGATTAAAGTGAAAGAGGAGAGTGTAATAGTTGGCTTAAAACTCAACATTCAGAAAACAAAGATCATGGCATCCGGTCCCATCACTTCATGGCAAATAGATATGGAAACAGTGGCTGACTTTGTTTTTTGGGGCTCCAAAATCACTGCAGATGATGACTGCAGCCATGAAATTAAAAGATGCTTACTCCTTGGAAGGAAAGTTATGACCCACCTAGACAGCATATTAAAAAGCAGAGACAGTACTTTGTCAACAAAGATCCATCTAGTCAAGGCTATGGTTTTTCCAGTAGTCATGTATGGATGTGAGAGTTGGACTATAAAGAAAGCTGAGCGCCGAAGGATGGATGCTTTTGAACTGTGGTGTTGGAGAAGACTCTTGAGAGTCCCTTGGACTGCAAGGAGATCCAACGAGTGCATCCTAAAGGAAATCAGTCCTGAATATTCATTGGAAGGACTGATGCTGAAGCTGAAACTGATGCAAAGAACTGACTCATTTGAAAAGACCTTGATGCTGGGAGGGATTGGAGGCAGGAGGAGAAGGGGACGACAGAGGATGAGATGGTTGGATGGCATCACCGACTCAATGGACATAAGTTTGGGTAAACTCTGGAAGTTGGTGATGGGCAGAGAGGCCTGGCGTGCTGCAGTTCATGTGTTTGCAAACAGTCGGACACAACTGAGCAACTGAACTGTACGGACATGTCGAATAAGCCAACCCATTCCGATGTGCTTTCCTGACACTATGTGCTCACTTGAGATATAGATAGTATTTTTGTCCAGGTATAATGATGTAATAACATGATAATATTGCACAAAATGAAGGGGAAAATATTTTAACTTTAAATTCTGATATGTAAGTAATTTTACTGCTGTGCAACCTTGGACCACTCAATTGCTTTCTCGAGACTTTAGAGTCATAAATAGTTGACTCTCTTTAGGCATGATACCTTATAACCACAATGATTTTACAGACCTGCTAAGCACTGATACAGGCCAGAAATTCAACAAAAGCTCAGAATAAAAATAAGGTCTTCACCCAGGTAGGACTAATTATCTAAAGACATCGTAGTCCTTAAAATTTCAAGTTCACAAGGACCTTTATACCCTCTTCATATATGTTAATTTTAAAATATTAATGGTAATGTTAACTTGGTGTATTGTTTTGCCTCCATTTTACAAATGAGGAAGGAAACTGAATTATAGGGCATAAAGTAAATAGTTGGATGGTTGGACAGTATCACCAACTCGATGGATATGAGCTTGAGTGAGCTCTGGGAGTTGGTGATGGACAGGGAGGCCTGGCGTGCTGCAGTCCATGGGGTTGCAAAGAGTCGGACATGACTGAGGGACTGCACTGAACTGATGTAAATAGTTAATAAGAATGAATGAGTAATAACAAGTTTCATTCTGTGTAGTTAATATGAGTGCTTTATATGTTGAGTACTTTACACTGTAAATTACTGTATCCTTGCCACAACCAAGTTAATGATGTTCCAGTTTTCAGATGAGGATACTGAGGCCCAGAGGCATCACAGCCTAATTGCGCACTTACCGTTCTGAGAAGATCTAGGCTCTTGGTCTCCTTGGAAAGCAGTCTGGACCTGTGCTTGACATGGCAGAGGGCAAGGGACTGCACACCATCAGCCTGCTGAATAAGCACACTACTGGTCACATATACGTGTCTCCAGGAGGGTGGACACTGGTCTTCAACACTTTGGTCTTTTTCAATCCTGGCCACACTAACACTGCCTGTGGGGAATCTATGGAACAGGAAGGTCAGTTGCATGCTTGTACTTGGCTCAGATCACTGAAGGGGCCCTTGCAAGGCTTAAAAGTAGATGCTCTTGCAAATGGGGGAGACGCCACCTGTGAGACAACACAGAGGAGCCCAAATCCAATGTGAACAAGTCCTAAGCACCTCCATTGACAAGCCACGTCACCTCCTCTTCCTTAGAGTTTGAAGATTACATTCTGATGTGAGCTTGATTATGAAGCTGATTTCAGATGGAAGACAATGAAGTTACAGGGTCCATGGGAATTTGTAAGGAGGCCTGACTCCCACCCACACCTCACGACGCTGCTTACTGACTCTGAACCCTAATCCCTGGGCTCTCATTGCACTTGGGAGGAGGGAGTTGCCCCTGTTCTCATTTCAAAGATGAGGGTGCTGAGCCCAGAGCCTAAGTGCCTTGTTCAAACTCCACGGCTGGTCAGTAGAGTTGGGGTTCTTAGACAGGAAGTAAGGACCCAGGATCTGTGCTCAGTGACCAGGATCAGCTCTGTCCTCAGTCCCTGGACAGGGAAGGGTGTATCACTGCTCCCAGGACAGGCCAGATGAAGGCAGGCAGCACAGAGAAGGGGAAGGAGCACATGCTTTGGGGTCACACTCAGCCCAGGTTTGCATTTCCAGACCCTCCACTGCATGAGCCTGGACATCTCAACTCTCTAAGCCTCAGTTTCCTCATCTGTAAAATGGGAATGATCCTTAATTATCAGAGTTATTTAAGAAAGTCAGTAAAGTACCTCACCTAAAATATAGTACTCACTTGGTAAGTTGTAACTATCATCATCATATATCCATTACAATCATCTGAGAAACCTTTAATAATCATATTTCTAAAGGTGACAGAGGAGAGGGCTAATGACTCACTCAAAGTCCTCACAGCAAACAGAACTCACAGAGCTCAGGAATTCTGACTCCATGTAAACTGTTCTTTCTGTTATATCACAGCTGCTTCTATTTCTCCATAGTTGTCCCCATTATAATCAATAACCTGCAACACTTTCATACTTTCAATCCAATTCTGGGCTGGGCAGCATTGAAACTATACACAGTCATCAAAGAGTCCACAAATATATAGGAAACAGTGGGAACAGTGACAAACTTTATTTTCTTGGGCTTCAAAATCACTGCAGATGCGACTGCAGCCATGAAATTAAAAGACGCCCCTTGAAAGAAAACCTGTGACAAAACTAGAAAGCATATTTAAAAGCAGAGAGATTACTTTGCTGACAAAGGTCTGTATAGTCAAAGCTATGGTTTTTCCAGTAATCAAGTATGGATGTGAGAGCTGGACTATAATTAATGCTGAGCACTGAAGAACTGATGCTTTTGAACTATGGTGTTGGAGAAGACTTTTAAGAGTCCCTTGGACTGCAAGGAGATCCAACCAGTCCATCATAAAGCAAATCAGTCCTGAATATTCATTGAAAGGACTGATGCTAAAGCTACAGGCCCAATACTTTGGCACCTGATGCAAAGAGCCAGTTCACTGGATAAGACCCTGATGCTGGGAAAGATTGAAGGCAGGAGGAGAAGGAGACGACAGAGAATGAGATGGTTGGGTGGCATCACCGACTCAATGAACAAGAGTTTGAGCAAGTTCTGGGAGAAGGTGAAAGACAGGGAAGCCTGATGTGCTGTATGTAGTCCTTGGGGTGGCAATGAATCAGACAAGATTGAATGACTGAGCAACAACATTTAACTTCGCCATCTCCAGTCCAGGCTGCCCTCCATTTTTAACCTGATCATTGGTGCAGCCTCCAACCTGGACTCTGTCTACATCCTCTCCCTCCTTATTCTATCCTTTACCTTGCAGTCAGAGGGATGGTTTTAAAGTTGTAAATCTATGTCAGTTCTGTTTAAATCATCCCAGAGCTCATCATTGTCTTTGTGATAAAGCTTAATCCTTTAACTGGCTTGTGAAATCCTACAAGATCTATGCCAGAATTTGGAAAATATTTTCTGAAAGGGTCAGATAATTAATATTTTGGATTTGGAGGCACACGGCCTTCGCTGTGACTTCTCAGCTCTTCCTGGGGGCTTCTACCTGCCCTCTGGTTCACTAGCTTTCCCAATTTAACCCGCGTGTTCTGCACTGTCTGGTTCCTGTGAAGTTCATGGTGCTTCCTATTCAGGAGTTAAAAGACCCAGTGTCCCTGGTCAGCTACAAGACAAAGGTGCCAATGAGGCAGTAAGGGCTAAAAAAAAGTATGCACTCTTTGGAGGTTTTGTTGTTGTTCAGTTGTTCAGTCATGTCCAGCTCTTTGAGACCCCGTGGACTGCAGCACACCAGGCTTCCCTGTCCTTCACTGTCTCCCGGAGATTTACCAGGTCCCAGTGAGACCCCGTGGACTGCAGCACACCAGGCTTCCCTGTCCTTCACTGTCTCCCGGAGATTTACCCAGGTCCCAGTGAGACCCCGTGGACTGCAGCACACCAGGCTTCCCTGTCCTTCACTGTCTCCCGGAGATTGACCAGGTCCCAGTGAGACCCCGTGGACTGCAGCACACCAGGCTTCCCTGTCCTTCACTGTCTCCCGGAGATTGACCAGGTCCCAGTGAGACCCCGTGGACTGCAGCACACCAGGCTTCCCTGTCCTTCACTGTCTCCCAGAGATTGACCAGGTCCCAGTGAAGCAGAGTTCTTCAGTGGCAAGCTTGGTCCACACTTCCACCGCGTGTTTACATGCAGATGCGCTAACACTTGTGGATCCAGGCCGAGAGTTCAAATGGAGATCCACCCACTAGGTGTCTCAATATTGAAAGCATAGAACTCAAACTAATAACTAAAACAAGCCCTATCCTGCCACCTTATATACTGTAAGAGCAATAACTACAAGCAAATATTAAATTAATATTCAGTAATAAAAAAGCAAAAATTCAGGTTTCAGATGACCGAGTTGGAAAATGATTAAAGATGATGAAATATTATTGTGGTTGTTTGAAAGTTCTCTCCATGACCTAGCAGTGTTGGAGGATTGAGTAATAAAGATAGACATAACTCATATATACATTTTAATTTTTAATAAAATTTTACTGGTGTACAGTTGCTTCACAATGTTGTGTTAGTTTCTCTGCACAGGGAACTGAGTCAGCTTTATGTGTACATATATCAGGCTTCCCAGGTGGTTCGGATGGTAAAGAATCTGCCAGCAATGCTAGAGAACCTGCTTTGACCCTGCATTAAACCCAGGGTTCAATTCCTAGGTCAGGAAGATCCCCTGGAGAAGGAAATGGCAACCTTCTCCAGTATTCTTGCCTGGAGAATTCCATGGACAGAGGAACCTGGCAGCTACAGTTCGTGGGTTGCAAAGAGCTGGACGTGGGTGAAGTGACTTAGCACAGCACAGCAGAGTGTATATAGAGGGTTCCCAGGTGGTGCTAGTGTAAGCACCCACCTGCCAATGCAGAAAACAAGAGACGTGGGTTCAACCTCTGGGCTCAGGTGTATAAGGGCGCAAGCCAGTCTCTGCATCAGGAAGATCCCCTGGAGGAGGGCATGTCAACCCACTCCAGTACTCTTGCCTGGAGAATCCAATGGACAGTGAAGCCAGGCAGACTACAGTCCATAAGGTTGCAACGAGTCAGACATGACTGAAACAACTTAGCATGCACGCACACAGTGCACATATATGTCAATGCCAATCTCCGAATTCATCCCACTGGTTGTTTCCTGGCTTGGTGTCCATATGTTTGCTCTCTGCATCTGTGGCAGTTGACTTTTGAATTAACGACCAGGGCTAGCGATGCAGGAAAGCACTTGCCAGGGCCTGGACAGTGTCAGTCATGAGAGCAGATGTCCAGGGTGAGGGGTGAGGTGTCGGTCTGAGCACCAGATCCTGAGGACAAGATTCACCTGGGTGACACTGACTGTCTACTGACATCATGCTTATGTGTGTGTTATGCAGGGCCTGCAGAGCTGAGAGCAGGGACTCTCCTGCTCAGTCTAAATAGGAAATAGTTGATAGGCATGCAGGATTTCTGTTAGCTTACTTTACTGTTTGGCTTCAGAAGAAGAGAAAAGTGATCTACAGCCTTCCAAAAGACAGGAGAAACACAAGGAGGATGAGAGAAGGGGAGACCTGGTCCAGTTGTCTCCTGGCCTGTTGCTTGGAATAATTTACGGCTCGGGAGTATAAGGGCACAGCCAGAAGCTGAGTGAGCTGTTTTCTTGCACTTTTGTGTAAAGGGGACTCAGCAGAGCTGCTCTGGGCTTCATTGATCCAGGGAAGCACTGAGCAGAAGGGGACATTGTCCCTCTCCTTCCTGCAGGGCCCCCTGGTCCTTCAGAGCAGGCAGTGTTGACAATCCGGCCGTTAGGACACTGGCATTTCCCTAGAGGACACTGGCTCTGTGGTGAAGTGCTGCACAAAAATCTCGTGTGATGTCACTTATATGTGGCATCTAAACGACATGGTACAGATGAACATATTTACAAAACAGAAGCAGAGTCACAGATGTAGAAAACAAACTTGTGGTTCCCAGGGGACAAGGAGTGGAAGATAAATTAGAAGACTGGGATTGACATATGCACACTACTATGTATGTAGTAGATAGCTAAGAACTTGCTGCAGAGCACAGGGAACTCCATTCAGTGCTCTTTAATGACCTAAATGAGAAAAGAATCTTAAATAAAAGTGGATATATGTGTATGTATAACTGATTAACTTTGTTATACACCTGAAATTAACACAACAATGTAAATCCATTATACTCCAGTAAAAGTTAAAAGGGACTTGCCGGGTGGCTCTGGTGGTAAAGAATCTGCCTGCAAAGCAGGAGATGCAACAGGCCCGGGTTTGATCCCTGGGTCAGGAAGATCATCTGCAGGAGGAAATGGCAGCCCCCTCCAGTATTCTTGCCTGGGAAATTCCATGGACAGAGGAGCCTGGTGGACTACAGTCCATGGAGTTGCAAAGAGTCGGACACAACAGAGCAACTGAATATGCACAAAAGTTAAAAAAACAAAAACGAAAACCACAATTCATTTTAAAGAAAAAAAAAAAGTGCTTCACAGAGGACAGTGACTTTCCTTAGGTCGGAGGCTATGGAAGACTCAGGAATAGTACATCAGAGCCTTTGGGGACTCCCAGGTTGAGGGCTGGTATTGATCGATTTTGTGGGGGAAACTGAAGGTCCCAAATGAAGACATGGGGCAGCTCCCCAGAGACATTTGTATCACAGATTTCAATGTGACTGTATGCCTGGGCTGGTGAAGCAGGGGGCATTTGGATGATACTTCAATACCTTCGGAGAAGGCAATGACACCCTACTCCAGTACTCCTGCCTGGAGAATCAGTAGGTGCTGTTTCAGGCATCTTGATGACAGAGGATGAGATGGTTGGATGGCATCACTAACTCAATGGACATGAGTTTGAGTAAACTCTAGGAGTTGTGGGTGGACAGGGAGGCCTGGCGTGCTGCAGTCCATGGAGTCGCAAAGAGTCAGACATGACTGTATGACTGAACTGAAATGAATGCACTGTAGAGCACAGGGAACTCTGCTCAATGATATGTGGCAGCCTGGATGGGAGAGGAGTTTGAGGGTCAATGGATACATGTATACATTGCATGTACGTATACATATGGCTGAGTCCCTTCCCTGTCAACCTGAAACTATCACAACGCTGTTAATCAGCTATTTTCTTGGTCATTGAGTCATGTTGGACTCTGTGACCCCATGGACTGTAGCTTACCAGGCTCCTCTGTCCATGGAATTTCCCAGGCAAGAATACTGGAGTGGGCTGCCATTTCCTCCTCCAGGGGATCTTTCCAACCCAGGGATCAAACCAAGTCTGCTACTTCTGTTGCGTTGGCACAAGGGTTCTTTACCAATGACCTGGAGCAGCAAGGAGACAGGTTCTCTCTGGGAACCTCTGGAAGGGAGCTCAGCTTGATCTTAGCCCAGTGAGACCCATTTTGGTTTCTGACCTGCATAACTGTAAAGGATTGTAAGCCTCTGAGTTTGTGGTAATTCATTACAGCAGCAATGGGAAACGAATAAGACTCAGTTCTCTGGCATTTGCTTCCATCCAGAACTCTCTTTCTTCGAGGGTACATCTAAGGGTTCTCTGGATGTTCGGAGACCCTGCAGAGTCCCCAGACACAGATGGTCCACTCAGACTTGTTGCCGGTGAGCCCCTCGTCTTGTTCCTACTCTGGGGACAATCCATGGCCCCTTCTGGCCATGTCTCCTTGCCAGGAAGCCTATGCCATTACTGAGCATCCTTCCAGAGGGTTCCGGGTCCTCTGGGGGGGCCTGAGGCTCTCGGGGAAGTACACACCCTGCCTCCCCAGCAGTGGGGATGCAGTTACTTCCCCTGCCCCTCCCCCTGCCCAACACACAGACGGAACCTTTCAGGCCAGTCCCAGACCCCACACCCTCCGCAGGATGCAGGGTGAACTGTTTGGATAGTTTCCTAAAACCCTTTCTTCCCAGGTTGGACACAACCACCCACGAGGTTGCAGAAGAGGTCACAGAGGCACAGAAAGATGAAGTGACTTGTCCGCAGTCACGCGGCTACAATGTGTCAGAGAGTAGTTGAACCAAGGCAGCAGAGATGCTGGGGGCTGACCTGGTTAGTGCCATTCCCTGCAGTCTGCACCCCGCCCTTGCAGGTGTCACAGCTGCCCTAATGCAGACTTCTGCAGAGTGCCTGATCTGGGTTTCTGGGGTCAGTGTGGGAGAGCCATTCCTCAAACCCCAGGCCCCTCACTCCTGTCCAGTGCTCACTCCATCCTCAGCATTTCTTTTTTCTTTGTAACTGATACTTTTTTTAAAAATTACATAAAATAGAAAAGAAGAGAAATATCATAATGCATTGCATACAATAGGTATATAAATGTATTGTTTCACAGTGTGTGTGTGTCTCCATCTGGATTGTGGTATAATGTTTCTTTTAAATATGAGTTATGGTGAAGAACACTGGGAAAGTCAAGGTTTTAGGGTCGACCAACATTACTTTCTTCTTTATGTATTTTTTAAACTGGAGTATAATTGCTTTACAATGTTGTTAGTTTCTGCTGCACAACAAAGTGAATCAGCTGTGAATATACATATACCTGGGCTTCCCTGGTGGTTCAGTGATAAAGAACCTGCCTGCAATGCAGGAGTCCTGGATTCAGCCCCTGGGTTGGGAAGATCCCCTGGGGGAGGGCAAGGCACCTCACTCCAGTATTCTTGCCTGGAGAATGCCATGGACGGGGAGCCTGGTGGGCTATAGTCCATGGGGTCACACGGAGTCAGACAGGACTGAGCAACTGAGCACCAGCATCCTACATATACCTGCTCCCTCGAGCCCCTCTCACCCCCATCCCACCCCTTCTGTGTCATCACAGAGCACAGAGCTGAGCTTCTGCTGCACAGCAGCTTCCCACTAGCTGTCCATGTACATATGGGAGTGTATACACTTCAGTGCCACTCTCTCAGTCTGCCCCACCCTCTCCTTCCCCTGCTGTACCAGCATCATCTTGACGTTGGGCGTCCATAAGAGCCATTTGATGACCCGACTCATCAGCCGGGTGCCTCCCCTCTGCAATCACCATATTCCCATCTCCTCTGTTGTCCTGTGGATCAGACTGGAAAGCTAACCTCTAGTGTGCAGAGGTCTTTTGAGAGGCAGCAATTTCTTTCACTGAGAACAGCTTCAAATACTTGATTGAGTTTTCTTTTGAGCTTTGGGATTCCTCCTAAATGTAGAAATATTCATAATGAAGGCTCTTCTGTATGAAGGAAAAGTGTATTTGTTCAGAGGGTAATTTAATGTCTGGCCAAAAAGACAAAGCCTCCACCTTCAGATTTTTTCTCTACGAAATCTGCTTTCCGCAGGGAGCTGAACGTTCTCATGTGCCCAGCATCAAGATGAGGGAGAATCTGGTGCTGCTTTTGGCCTGGTCACTTCTTTGAATCTCTGGGAATGTGACGAGTCCAGGGAGAGGGCAGTTTTTCATTGCAAAGGAGGCAGGGTGCTGGTGAATTCGGACAATTAGTGGAGACAGGCAGCTGGACCCTTGGCTGGACTCTGGCTCAAGCGTATTTAAATTATGCAGGTGTGTTTCTTAATAAAGAAGGGATTTTGCCAGAGGGAAAGCATCAACCTCATTTCTACCATGTGCTTTCTGCCTCAAGGGGTGACTTGTAGACTAAGTAGATTGGCCTCTGAAGGGCTCCTACCAAACAGTGGAAAAGGTTTCTGCTGATCCTTTCTCAGCAGAAGAGAGGAAATGAGCCTGTTGTATCGCAGAGGGATGACAGGGGATCAGCTTCATTTTTCACATTCTAACGGCTTCATGGCCATGCTCCTCATTAAAGTGTGAAAGCCAGGAGCCGTGGCTGGGGAGTTAATTACTGATCTGAGATAGTTTCGGAAAACAGTGTAGAGAACTTGCCGTAGCTACAGATAATGACTATAATTGATAGCTGGGAGAAGATGATTCTGTACAATGAAAATGCCAGCTGTAAACAATCACATCCATCTATTTCCAGAACGTGAGACGATTCAGGGCACCTGGGGTAGATTATCCTGTCAAGGGCAGATGTGTCTGGGAGTCACGGTGCCGCAAGGTGAAGAGAGCTAAAGCCACTTCCGTAGTGTCTGACTCTGTGTAACACTATGGAAGAGCCCCAGGGCTCTTCAGTCCATGGGATTCTCCAGGCAAGAACCCTGGAGTGGGTCAATATTATATTTATATCCCAGAGATGAATTGAAGAATTGAATAAATGATCCAGTGAGGACAAGTCGGAATCGAAATTAAAGGAGATCTGAGTGCAAAGAGATCCAACCTGTCCATCCTAAAGGAGATAAGTGGTTCTCTTCTCCAGGGGATCTTCCTGACCCAGGGATCGAACGCACATTTTTTATATCTCCTGCAATGGCAAGCAGGTTCTTTACTGCTCGTGCCACCTGGGAAGCTGCAAGGAGAAGAGAGAGACTGAGATTCAAGCCCCAAACCCACTCAGTTCGGCTCGGTCGCTCAGTCGTGTCCAACTTTATGTGACCCCATGAACCACAGCCAGGCCTCCCTGTCCATCACCAACTCCCGGAGTCTACCCAAACCCATGTCCATTGAGTTGATGATGCCATCCAACCATCTTATCCTCTGTCATCTCCTCCTGCCCTCAATCTTTCCCAGCATCAGGGTCTTTTCCACTGAGTCAGCTCTTCGCATGAGGTGGCCAAAGGATAGGAGTTTCTGCTTCAATATTAGTCCTTCCAATGAATACCCAGGACTGATTTCCTTTAGGATGGACTGGTTGGATCTCCTTGTAGTCATACCTCCTTTAATTTCTATTCTGACTTGTCCTCACTGGATCATTTATTCAATTCTTCAATTCATCTTTGGGATTTAAATACAATATCAAATATAAATAGAAATGTAACCATAAAGAAGACTGAGCACGAAAGAACTGATGCTTTTGAAATGTGGTCCTGGAGAAGACCCTTGAGAGTCTCTTGGACAGCAAGGAGATCAAACCAGTCTACCCTAAAGGAAATCAGTCCTGAATTCTCATTGGAAAGACTGATGCTAAAGTTAAAGCTCCAGTACTTTGACCACCTGATGGGAAGAGCCAACTCACTGGAAAAGTCCCCTGATGCTGGGAAAGATTGAAGGCAAAAGGAGAGGGTGTCAGAGGATGAGATGATTGGATGGCATCAACTCAATGGACATGAGTTTGAGCAAACTCTGGGAGATAGTGATGGACAGGGAAGGCTGGAGTGCTGCAATCCATTGGGTCACAGAGTTGTACTTGATTTAGTGACAAAACAACAACAAATTAAAAACTAAGACAATTTTTTAAAATCATGAGTGGGATTTTAGGGGCTTAGTTTGAATAGTTCAAAGAGGATGAAGGCTGGGTGCCATGGCCAGTTGGGCAGGTTGTGTACTGCCCAACTCCAGAAAGTACCTTGTACATCATGAACACCTAAGATTTTTATATTTGTTAGGGGCTTCCCTCATAGCTCAGTTGGTAAAGAAACTGCCTGTAATGCAAGACACCCCAGTTTGATTCCTGGGTCAGGAAGATCTGCTGGAGAAGGAATAGGCTACCCACTCCAGTATTCTTGGGCTTCCCTTGAGGCTCAGCTGGTGAAGAATTTGCCAGCAATGTGAGAGACCTGGGTTTGATCCCTGGGTTGGGAAGATCCCCGGAGAAGGGAAAGGCTACCCACTCCAGTATTCTGGCCTAGAGAATTCCATGGACTGTATAGTCCCTGGAGTCTCAAAGACTCGGACACAACTCAGCAACTTTCACTTGCCTGTGGCCTTTAGGAGAAATATTCTGACAAATGATAATAAAATATCTCTGGGAAAAGGATACCTTTATATAATT
This sequence comes from Bos indicus x Bos taurus, assembly GCF_003369695.1. NCBI lineage: Eukaryota > Metazoa > Chordata > Mammalia > Artiodactyla > Bovidae > Bos > Bos indicus x Bos taurus. Next base: position 48,273 of record NC_040088.1, read on the forward strand.
TGCATAAATGTGAAGTGTGGGCTAGGATTGTAACCACAGAGGCTGTAAACATTCCCAGAGCAGAATGTAGCTTGTGTTTTCTTGCTTGTTTGTCTGTTTAAATTGCAAATGGAGCTGCATGTTTTTAGAAGCTTTGAATTATTTGGTAACATTTAAAAATCAGTTACATTGACACAGAAGTCTAGATTCTTGGTTTCTCTGAAAAGACTTTCCCACATAACAATAAAGAGCTGTAGCTGGTGTTCAAGGTTCCCTTTCGATCAAGACAGGGCTCTTCAGCCTGCCGTGGCCCCAGCACGTGCTACGAGGTCTCAGAAGGCGAGGGCCAGTGTCAGCTGCTATTTGCTGTTACACTTGCTCTTCATTGTTCTCATGGAATTAAGAGGAAACTGATAGAATTCGCAGGCCCATGTCTCTCAAGTATTGGAAAACCAAACATAGACAGAGAGGGTGTAGTTTTTCAATGAAACAAGTGTTGGAGAGCATAATTTTCTATTGAAGAGAATGTTCCTGTGTGTTTAATATACAAAATGTAACTGTTGAATGAATAAAATATCTGGCCCTGTAGGCATTTCAGTTTGCACCTCTGAAAAGATCTATGATAATACAGTTCAATGGACTCTTAATGGAAAAATCTGAGAAAAAGAAACAGAACATCTCGATGGGAAGAAGCATCCCAGTAGTATTTCTGCAGTCACACGCGGTGTGCTAACTTTTCTCTCCAGCCATTGGGGCAATCTGGGGAACCCCACCCCCCTTCCCCAGGAGCCTCAGCACTTCTCTGCCCGGGGCGTGGACCTCCCTGGCTGCGGTCTGTGTCAGTCCCGGGGGAAGCTGCAGGGTCCACTGCGGCTCCCATGGCGGGTGCTCCACTCCACACCTCTAGGCATTCATTAGAAAAGTCACAGAACGTCCTTTAAAAAGAATGAAATAATGCCATTTGCAGTGACGTGGATGGACTTAGACAGTGTCATACGGAGTGAAATGAGTCAGACAGGGAAGGGGAAAGATCGTATGACATCCCTTGTATGTGGATTCTAAAAAGAAATGATGCAGATGAACTTACAAAACAGGGAATCACAGACTTAGAGAACGAACTTATGAACTTATGGTTGTGGGTAGAGGGGAAGGATGGGGGCAATGGCATAGTTAGGGAGTTTGGTATGGACATGCATACACTGCTATATTTAAAATGGATAACCAACAAGGACCTACTACACAGAACTCTGCTCAATTTTATGTGGCAGCCTGGATGGGAGGGGAGTCTGGAGGAAAACGGATACATGTATATGTGTATGACTGAGTCCCTTCACTGTTCATTTGAAATTCACAAGATTGTTAATCAGCTATATCTCCAGTACAAAATGAAAACCTTGAAGCAAAATCACTGAATGTGACTCCTACATCGGGAGAAGCAGGCATGGGGCTGCTGAAGAGTCTGGATCTGCAGTGGAGATGATGATGCCTTTTGGAATTTAGGGGTTGCAAGACATGGGAATCAATCTTTTTTTTTTAATTGAAGTATAGTTGATTTGCAATGTTGTGACAATCCCTGCTGTGTGGCAAAATGGTAATCCCATGGATGGAGGAGCCTGGAAGTTTGCAGTCCATGGGGTCGCTGAAGGTCGGACATGACGGAGCGACTTCACTTTCACTTTTCACTTTCATGCATTGGAGAAGGAAATGGCAACCCACTCCAGAGTTCTTGCCTAGAGAATCCCAGGGATGGGGGAGCCTGGTGGGCTGCTGTCTATGGGGTCGCACAGAGTCGGACACGACTGAAGTGACTTAGCAGTAGCAGTAACAGTATGCACATATATACTTTCTTTTCAAACATTCTGTTCTCTTATGGTTTATTGAATAGAGCTGCTATGCTATACAAGCTGGTGGCTCAGTTGGTAAACTGTCTGTCTACAATGCAGGAGACCCAGGTTCAGTCCCTGGGTTGGGAAGATCCCCTGAAGAAGGAAATGGCAACCCACTCCAGTACTCTTGCCTGGAAAATCCCATGGATGGAGGAGCCTGGTGGGCTACAGTCCATGGAGGTGAAAAGAGTTGAACAGGTCTGAGCCACTCCACTTTCACTTTCATGCTATACATCAGGACCCTGTTCTTCACCCATTCTACATGGAATAGTTTGCATCCACCAACCCCAAACTCCCAGCACGTCTCTCCATCCCCCTCCCCCCAGCAGTGGTAAATCTGTTCTCTATGTCTAGCAGTCAGTTTCTGTTCTGTAGGTAGGGTCATCTGTGCCATATTTTAGATTCCACGTATAACTGATATTGTATGGTACTGATATTTGTCTTTCTCTTTATGGCTTGCCTTACTTAGTATGATAATCACTAGTTGCATTCAAGTTGCTGCAAATAGCATTATTTCATCCTTTCTTACCTCTGAGTAGTATTTGAAATGGGATTTAATCTTGTTTAACTTACATTGGAGGGTTATGAGACCTTTTTAGATAAAAGGAAACCCTGTAGAACCTTTTCTTTGGATGGAATGGGGCCCCAGGCAGCTCTGGACATTCATGATATCATCAAATCAAGATCAGTTGACTGTTTTCTGGCCTGCGGTAATTGATTCAAAAAGAGGGCGATTCAGAATCTGATTAGCTGTAGTTTGCATCAATCACCAGAGGTGGGCGGGGAGATATGATTGACAGTCTCAGCCAGACCAAAGGCCTGGGTGGCAGGGGTCTCTGGAAGGAAAGGGTCCTCAGAGCCAAGAAGCTCCAGCCTCCACGCAGAGTGTCTGCGCAACCGGTCCCCACCCCGCTTTCTCTCCAGGGGTTTGGCGAAGTCTGCTGATCTCCCTTCTCACCTCCAACCACACTTACGGCAGGTAGGTGATGACCTGACCTGGTCATCCATGAAACTTTCTAGTGCTTAGTGATGTCACCCTATGCTCACACCCGTGCTCTCCTTCCAGGTTAGATCTCCTAAGAGTCATCAACTTTGGAACTGGGCATCGGGATAGACAGTGTAGTAACAGTAGGTGTTTTTCTTGCTCAGCCCATGAGCTGGGTGCTGAGCTGTGTATTTACCTGCAGTATTCCACTTCATCCCCAAGCGATACTAAAGATTAGAGTCAGTAGCCAGTAGAGTTCGAATCTAAATGAAGTTGGTTCAAAGCCCAGGGTTCTACCTACCACACATACTAACTGACACAGAGTAGCCTTTGAACTCAGGTTAAACCTCAGGCGGTTGGTAGGCTCTGAGCTATAGGTCTTTTGGAGGCAACTTGTCTAGTAAGTTCCAGTTCATTGGGGGCTTGGGATTTTGGTTGTCATGTACAATTGTCGTTAACATTTTCTGGCAATGGAGCTTTCCCCCAGAAATAAGATGAGATAACTCACAAGTCTGAATTCTGCCCAAGATGCATCACATTCTAATACTCCATGTCCAAACAAGGTGACTTGATAAAAAGCCCCAGGTGCCAGAGTTTAGTTTTTTTCTCAAATGCAAAGATTTTACTGGTTGTTCAGATCATATAGAGATTCTTCATAAATCTAAATTTATTCTGTGTAAGGGACTGTGTTTCATTCTGGGATTATATTGGTGTATCTGTACCTTTTGGTGATAATATCCTTTCTTGTCTGAAAAGATGATGTTAGTAAATAATGTGTTTGTTTTTTTTTTTTTTTTTTTTAACATAAGAAATTTATGCCATTTCCAACAGTCCTTATGCCATTTTTGAGGGAGGTGAATTTTGAAATGTTACCAGTTCATGAAATTCAAAAATGAAACTACTGACCTTATCTAATACCTATTAAGGCTCTCCTGAAGGCTCAGATGGTAAAGAAGCTGCTTGCAATGCAGGAGACCTGGGTTCGATTGTTGGGTTGGAAAAATCCACTGGAGAAAGGATTGGCTACACACTCCAGTATTCCTACCTGGAGAATTCCATGGACAGAGGAGACTGGTGGGCTACAGTCCAGGGAGTCACAAAGAGTCAGACACGACTATGTGACTAGAGAGAGAGAGATCCAAAATCTAAGACTATGATGAGGTGTAAAGGAAAATATAAACAAATTTTAGAGATAAGTATACATAAAAGTAGAAAAATATTTGTCATTTTACTGCTTACTAGTATATAATGGTACTAAATATTCTGTTCTTTTCATCTTGGCCATTCTGGTGGGATTACAGTGTGAAGTCTGTTTATTAAGGTCAGTTATTTATCCATTCTGGTGTTGAAAGATATTGAGTTTGCTTCTGATTGTTTGCTGTGAAAAGCTGTATCATATTGAACATTTTTGTAGAAGCCATCCTGTTTTTTCCCCATCTATTATTTTTTTTTTTTAATACATAAAGAATCAGCCTGCAGATGTATATAACAGTCTTTTGGACTCTGTGGAAGAGGGAGGGGGGCAATGATTTGGGAGAAAGGCATTGAAACATGTATAATATCATATAAGAAACAAATCGCCAGTCCAGGTTCGATGCAGGATACAGGAAGCTTGGGGCTGGTGCACTGGAATGACCCAGAGGGATGGTATGGGGAGGGAGGTGGAAGGGGGGTTTAGAATGGGCAACATGTGTACACCCGTGGCGGATGCATGTTGATGTATGGCAAAACCAATATAATATTGTAAAGTAAAATAAAATAATAATAATAAAACATTTAGAAAAAAAAGAATCAGCCTGCAATGTGGGAGACCTGGGTTCAATCTCTGGGTTGGGAAGACCCCCCTGGAGAAGGGAAAGGCTACCTACTCCAGTATTCTGGCCTAGAGAATTCCATGGACTGTATAGTCCATGGGGTTGCAAAGAGTCGGACACGACTGAGCCACTTTCACTTCCAACTCAAACTTCCAAGCAGAGAAAAGCAGAGTGTGGTATCAAGAGTACTTATATTTACATCTCTTGTGTTTAATAATTGTTAATATTTTGCCATCTTGGTTTAACCTATTTTGGGGACTAGATTTAAAGTGAATAAGACATTATAGTATTTTACCCCAAAATATCTCAGTATACATCTCTAAAAAATGAAGATGTTTTCCTGCATGACCACAATTTTGTGTCATCCCTAACAATAGCTTCTGAATATCTTGTTCACATTCAGTTTTTCCTAATAGTTTCCCAAATGTGTCTCAAATCAGAATCCAGTCAAGGAGTCTACATTGTACATTACATCTCGTTGTTATATTTTGTCCTGAAAGTCTCTTTTGATCCCACTTTAATCTGTCTCAGGGATGTTGATAAGACCATTCTCCTATAGAATGTCTTATCTTTTAGATTTTGAGATTGTTTCTTCATGAATAATTTTTTCTGCTATCACCTAAATTTTCTGCAAACTGGCAGTTATTTCTAAAGATTTGAGTAGATTCAGGATAAGTTTTGGGGGAAGAGTATTCGACAGAGGTACCAAATGCATACTCCACGTTGCATCACAACAGAAAACACCTAGCATCTGGCAGGCACCCCACCCCCCGCATTAGAGCTTCTGCTGCTGCTAAGTCGCTTCAGTCGTGTCCGACTCTGTGCAGCCCCATAGATGAAGCCCACCAGCCCCGTCCCTGGGATTCTCCAGGCAAGAACACTGGAGTGGGTTGCCATTCCCTTCTCCAAAGTGAAAGTGAAGTCGCTCAGTTGTGTCCGACTTTTAGCGACCCCATGGACTGCAGCCTATCAGGCTCCTCCACCATGGGATTTTTCAGGCAAGAGTACTGGAGTGGGTTGCCATTGCCTTCTCTGATTAGAGTTGCTAATGGTGATAATTAGGTTAAGATTGAGGGAGTCACCTCCCTGCATTGTCAAGTTACAGATTTCCTCTTGAAAATGGATAATAATCTATGGAAGTGTATGTTGGCACCAAGCAAATGTCCAGCTCCCTGTCATTTGCCCAAAGTGCTGGTACTCATCTCTGTCAAATATTTCATTTGCGATTGCAAATTTTGATTTGCAATTTCTCCCATATCTCCTGCACTGATGAACTGATGACAGTATCTGTAAAGAAGAAATTTCTTTCATTTACTGAGGTTATAGAGTTTTAGTTCCTGCTAGAAATTTAAGACCAATGTTTAATTATTTCCTATTAATTACCAAATTTTAGAGTGAAGAGATGGAATTATAGTCCTTTTCAGTGATGGCAGATACGTTTGTTTTGTTTTGTTGGCACCTTTCTCATGTATCAATATGGATTCATGGATTTTTATGTATTTGCTCTATTTTAATCAATTATAGCCATTACTGTTTTTCATATTCTGCTTGTCTCAACCTTGGCTCTTGGGTGCCCCTTCCTTAGGACAGGAGCCTGTTACTAACTGAGTATTTTCTTGCTTTCTGGAACAACAGTATGTCATAGATTGCACTCATGTTCTTGTGCAGAAATGAAAATGATTGTCTAGGCTTAATTCTGAAATGAGAACTGTTGGGTTATGTGCATTTAATATTTTGAAAACGAACATCAAATTGCTCCCCATAATTCAGAACGCATTTACTGTTCCACCTGCACCGTGAGGGTCCTGGGAGGACCCTGTCTCCCTTCACTCTCATCGGTCCTTGACATTGTTAAACTTCAGTAATTTTTCCAATCACATAGGTGAAAATGGTATTTAATTGGTGTTTTAATTTCCCTCTCTCCAGTTGCTAGTTGTATTTAACATCTTTTCATATGTATGTATTTTCTGTTTGAAAAGGTTACTCTTTCATCTCCTTCTTTGTATACTTGGCCCATTTTTAAATCAGTGACTCTCATGTGTGTTTAAAAAGACTTGGATCCATTACATCATTTAAAGCAAAGGCCTGCAAGGGGTTTTTATCAGCAGCAGTTCCCAAAGGCAGCTTGTTCCCCGTTACTGCCACTAGGTGTCGCTGTCCACCTGTCTGGAGAAGAGGCACCCATCCTGGGTTGTAGAGACCGAAGTGTGGTTAAGATTTAATAGATGCCCTCCTGGGCTTCCTTCTGCTTGCTTGGGCACAAAGCATTCGAAAGACAACCTCATTCTATAGGTCTATTCAGCCTCCTGTACATATTTTGGAGAGGATTAAACTTAATCACAATCAGGTCAAATGGCAGTATGCCACTGTCTGGGTCCTTCTAAGACTCCAGAAAATATCTTTCACTTAACATGACGGCCAGCAGGCAGAGGAATGACCCCCAGCCACCTTTAAAGATCTTGGGATAGACTTGCACACAGATTAAGACTCTTTGGCCTTTTGGAGGATGAAATATTAATATTTCCTCTTGCTAAGAAGCCTGTGGATGATAAGATATGCATCTGGTTTTTGGTAAGATTGTGGGTGTGGCATGCAGTCTGATTTTTCTCCTCTCATCTGAAAGGTGTTTTCAACCTGCAGGGGCTCCTTAGCTATTAACTGGAGAAAAAGTCACTAAGTGAATTACACCAATTAAAACCTCGTCCTTCACAGGAGCTCTATCTATTTTTAAAAACTCTGGGGATTATAATATGCAAATAGGAGGCCCACACCACAAGCGCAGTTTCAGCATGTGGAAGCACAGTGACGGCCACACGCTGAACACGCCCATGTAAAGGGAAATAGAAGGTGACCAGCCGTCCCAAAAGCTCTAGACACCCCTCCTCTGATCGCCCCCCGAAAGTTACCACTCCCGACTTCCGTATCCAAAGGTTAGTACATTACGCTAATGGGCTCTGACAGTATGCACAGAAGTTTGGCCTCTCTCTTAATATTGTGCTTGTGATATTGATTCATATTGAGTATGAGTAACATTTCTGTAGTGTTTTTATATTCCACTGTGAGAACATGCAGTGATATATTCTATTACTGATGAGCATTGGGGAAGTTCTTCGATTCTGGCTACTGTGAGTGATACCACAGTGAACATTCTAGGGCTTGTCTTTTGAGGAACATGCATGGAATTCCTGGGACCTCACGTGACATGAATACTACCAAAGAGCGTTTTTCAAAGCGGTTTGCACCCACTGACTCATCCTCTGTTGACACTCTCAGGTGCTTTGGATCCTCACAAGCCCTTGGAACGTCTATCTCATCCACCTTTGCTGTTCTGGTGGGAGTGTGTGTGAGCTCGACTTGTCAAGGCCGCTTATTTTTTATGGGGAGGTTGAGGGTTGATCTCTCTGCCCACCTGAGAGATCAAGGAAATGCAATACCTGTAAAAGAAATCGAAGGTGGTAAAGGGATGATTGAGGCTTAGAACATTTATTAACTCATGAATTGCTGTTCAGGAAAAGCTGTAAGTGAATTCACTCTGATGGAAGATGTAGTTTTAAAAATCTCACACCCCTACCCATGCACATTGGTATACCTGTAAAAATAGAAAAGAAACCGTGTAGTTTCCTTCCTTCTTAACTTTCAAGATTATAATTGCTGTTTTATTCTGATTATAAGGAAGATCCATGACCATTATAAAATTTCAAATAATATAGTACAACAGAACCTTGAGAAAATGAACCTGAAGTATCATGAACGGTGATGTGACCTAGCTGCCGGACGACTCTCTTCTTCTCTTTGCTTCTCAATAAGGCTGAGCTCAAGAGCTTAACTTTTTTAAGGAAGGGGGAATGTGGAGGAGCACAGCTAGTCTGCATAGAAGCCAGGGGCCCCAGCCACAAACGACACTGTGCCCGGAAGCAGAGTGGGGAGGGCCCAGGTCCCAGAGTTCTCCCTGTTCCCTGGATCAGGCTGGTGAAGTGGGTGTCAGATAACAGAGAAGTTCCCAGTTCCTGGCAGAACAGTCAGTCAGTTCAGTCGCTCAGACGTGTCTAACTCTTTGTGACCCCGTGGACTCAGGCCTCCCTGTCCATCACCACCTCCTGGAGCTTGCTCAAACTCATGTCCATTGAGTCAGTGATGCCATCCAACCATCTCATCTTCTCTCTTGCCATTCTTCTCCCACCTTCAATCTTTCCCAGCATCAGGGTCTTTTCAAATGAGTCACTTCTTCACTCAGGTGGCCAAAGTTTTGGAGCTTCAGCTTTAGCATCAGTCCTTCCAATGAATACTCAGGACTGATTTCCTTTAGGATGGACTGGTTGGATCTCCTTGCAGTCCAAGGGACTCTCAAGAGTCTTCTCCAGCACCACAGTTCAAAAGCATCAGTTCTTCAGTGCTCAGCTTTCTTTATTGTCCAACTCTCACATCCATAAATGACTACTGGAAAAACCATAGCTTTGACTAGACAGACCTTTGTTGGCAAAGTAATGTCTCTGTTTTCAATATGCTATCTAGGTTGGTCATAGCTTTTCTTCCAAGCAGCAAGTATCCTTTAATTTCTGCAGTCACCATCTGCAGTGATTTTGGAGCCCCCAAAATAAAGTCTCTCATTGTTTCCATTCTTTCCCCATCTATTTGTTATGAAGTGATGGGACTGGATGCCATGATCTTAGTTTTCTGAATGTTGAGTTTTAAGCCAACATTTTCACTCCTCTTTAACTTTCATCAAGAGACTCTTTAGTTCTTAGCTTTTTGCCATAAGGGTGGTGTCATCTGCATATCTGAGGTTATTGATATTTCTCCCAGCAATCTCGATTCCAGCTTGAGCTTCATCCAGCCTGGCATTTCTCATGATGTACTCTGCATATAAGTTAAATAAGCAGGGTGACAATATACAGCCTTGGTGTACACCTTTCCCAATTTGGAACCAGTCTTGTTCCATGTACAGTTCTAACTGTTGCTTCCTTACCTGCATACAGATTTTTCAAGAGGCAGGTCAGGTGGTCTGGTATTCCCACCTCTTGAAGAATTTTCCACAGTTTGTTGTGATCCACACAGTGAAAGGCTTTGGCATAGTCAATAAAGCAGAAATAGATGTTTTTCTGGAACTCTTTTGTTTTTTCTATGATCCAATGGATGTTGGCAATGTGATCTCTGGTTCCTCTGCCTTTTCTAAAACCAGCTTGAACATCTGGAAGTCCATGGTTCATGTACTGTTGAAGCCTGGCTTGGAGAATGTTGAGCATGACTTTACTAGCGTGTGCTGCTGCTGCTGCTAAGTCACTTCAGTCGTGTCCGACTCTGTGTGATCCCACAGACAGCAGCCACCAGGCTCCCCCATCCCTGGGATTCTCCAGGCAAGAACACTGGAGTGACTAGCATGTGAGATGAGTGCAATTGTGTGGTAGTTTGAACATTTTTTGGCATTGCCTTTCTTTGGAATTGGAATGAAAACTGACCTCTTCCAGTCCTATGGCCACTGCTGAGTTTTCCAAAGTTGCTGGCCTATTGAGTACAGCACTTTCACAGCATCATCTTTTAAGAGTTGAAATAGCTCAACTAGAATTCCATTACCTCCATTAGCTTTGTTTGTAGTGATGCTTCCTAAGGCCCACTCAACTTTACATTCCTGGATGTCTGGCTCTAGGTGAGTGATCCCACCATCATGATTATCTGGATCATGAAGATCTTTTTTTTTTATAGAACTTCTGTGTATTCTTGCCACCTCTTCTTAATATCTTCTACTTATGTTAGGTCCCTATAATTTGTGTCCTTTACTGAGCCCATCTTTGCATGAAATGTTCCCTGGGTATCTCTAATTTTATTGAAGAGATCTCTAGTCTTTCCCATTCTATTGTTTTCCTCTATTTCTTTGCATTGATTGCTGAGGAAGTCTTTCTTATCTCTCCTTGCTATTCTTTGGAACTCTGCATTCAAATGGGTATAACTTTCCTTTTCTCCTTTGCTTTTCACTTCTCTTCTTTTCACTGCTATTTGTGAGGCCTCCTCAGAGAGCCATTTTGCCTTTTTGCATTTCTTTTTCTTAGGGATGGTCTTGATCCCTGCCTCCTGTAATGTCACAAGCCTCTGCCCATAGTTCATCAGTCACTCTGTCTATCAGATCTAATCCCTTGAATCTATTGTCACTTCCACCGCATAATCGTAGGGATTTGAGAACAAGAACTGGCAGAAGCAGTCCCAGAGCCCAGAGTCCACCTAATCATTACGTCAGAGCAGATTCCTGCCACCAGGTGGCACCCTGTGCTGGCCGCGGGCTCTGGGCTCTAGTGCGGGACCTGGCTGTGGAGCTGCTGCTGGGCAGGCGTCCTGTTGTGGGTGAGTGGGCGTGATCAAGAGGATGAGAGACCAACCCAGATTGGAGGTAGGGGGCAACTTTCGGGTGTTTGCTTGCATATGGGTTAGCAGGTCATTTTGAAATGAAAGTTGTAAGTGGCAAATGGGGACAGGTTGAACATGACCTTGAACACCAAGGTGATGATTTGGGACTTTGTCCTGAGGGCGGTGGAGACCACTGATGTTTTGTGAATGAAGAGTCAGAATCAAAGCAGATCTTCAGCAAGATTAATTTTTTCCTGAAATGTGTTCCAGCAGAACGGGAGGTGGGAGACAGGCTGAAGCTGGGGCTGTGGGCTCTGCGTTCAGGCAGCCTGGTTTCCTGTCTCGGCTTCTGCTGCTGACTAGCAGCGTGGCATGGCTCCGTTTTCTCATCTGCAGAAGGGAACTTTCTTTAAAATTGTATGTATATATTATTTTTGGTTGTGCTGGGGCTTCGGGCTTCAGGTTGAGTGCTGAAGAATTGATGCTTTTGAACTGTGTTGTGGAGAAGACTCTTGAGAGTCCCCTGGACTACAAGGAGATCCAACCAGTCCATCCCAAAAGAGATCAGTCCTGGGTGTTCATTGGAAGGGCTGATGCTGAAGCTGAAACTCCAGTACTTTGGCCACCTGATGTGAAGAAGGGACTTATTTGAAAAACCCTGATGCTGGAAAGGATTGAGGGCAGGAGGAGAAGGGGACGACAGAGGATGAGATGGTTGGATGGGATCAACCCCCGGGAATTGGTGATGGACAGGGAGGCCTGGTGTGCTGAAGTCCATGGGGTCACAAAGAGTCGGACACAATTGAGCAACTGAACTGAACTGAACTGGGTCTTCACTGCAGCAGGAGCTTTTCTCTAGTTGCAGCGAGCGGGGTCTCCTCTCTAGTTTGGTGTGCAGGCTTCTCATTGCAGTAGCTCCTCTTGCTGCAGAGCGTGGGCTCTGGGTGCCTGGCTTCAGGAATTGTGGCTCACAGGCTCTGGAGCACAGGTTCCGTAGTTGCGTCTCGTGGGCTTTGTCGCTCCACGGCATGTGGGGTCTTTCCGGATCAAGGATCAAGCCCGTATCTCTTCAATTGGCAGACACGCTCTTTACACTGGGGAGCCCCGGACGGGAACTCTATTAGTACCTATGTCACAGGGTTGGTTCCTGTGCAGAATAACTCAATTGATTGTCAAAGGTAAACAGTGCTTTGAACAGTGCCTGACATGCTGTGCTCCTGATAACTCTTAGCTGCTGTTTTTTCCTACTGAATGGGTCCTGCCTTTCTCCTCTCTGTTTTTTTCCTTCCTACTCTACAGTTCTCCCTGCCTTGGGGATCCTTTGCATCCCTCCTTCACAATGTGTCTGATATTTCTTAGGAGAACATGGCTTGTTCATTGTTACGTCATGGAGTCTTGTTTTCTAGACCTCAGCTAAAGGAGACCAATGAGTAGAAATTGCTTACCTATTTCACTTCTGCTGCATCATGTCCTTGGATGTTAACCTTTATCTTCACAAATCTGCTTCTTCATCCTTACAATGTGGGCTACTAAGAGCATGCGATTTTTCAGGTTGTTTGAGGATGAATAGGTGCCTCATGTGAAGAGCCTAATGCAGTGTCTGCGACCGAGAGCTCAGTGAAGTGGCAGGTCCGTCCTCTGTCCTCGTTGGAGCTCTGGCTCGGGCCGACTCTGCACCTGGATGCCATCCTCCTGACGACTCTTCCACCTCCACCTGTTGAATTACCACCCGGCTTATAACCTGAGAATAGCTTTGCCACAGAACGTGATTTCTTCTCTAAGTAATACCTTTCTGCTCTCACATTTATTTTCTCTCCCACTGATTAGTCTACTTCAGCTCCTCTAACAAAGTGCCATAGACTAGGTGGATCAAACAGAAGTGATTTCCTTGCGGTTTGGAAGGCTGGGAGTCCAAGGTCAAGGCGTCGGCAGGCTTGGTCTCTCCCGAGGCCTCTGCTTGGCTTGCAGACAGCTACCTCTCGCTGTGTGCTCACGTGGCCTTTTGCTCTGTGTGCTCACACCTCATGTCTCTGCCTCTTCTTATAAGGATTCTATTGGATTAGGGTCCTGTTCTTCTGACCATGTGTGTGTGTGTGTGTGTATTAGTTGCTCAGTCATGTCTAACTCTGTGACCCCATAGAGTCTTTGCAGTTCCATGGACTGTAGCCCACCAGGCTCCTCTGTCCATGGGATTCTCCAGGCAAAAGGAGGGAACTGGATTGCCATTCCCTTCTCCAGAGGATCTTCCAAACCCAGGGATTGAACCTGGGTCTTCTGCACTGAAGGCAGACCCTTTACTGTCTCAACCACCAGGAAAGTCCTCTCCTGACCTTGCTAGTGCCAGTGACCATAATTACCTCTTTAAAGGCCCTGTCTCCAAATACAGTTAAACCAAGAGTTGGGGCTTTAACGTAAGAATTTGGGGGGACACAATTAAGTCCATAATAGACACCCATCTCATACTCATATCTCAGCTCTCTTTGCAATATAATTTGTTTGCTCATCACATACAAATAAGATGATTATGCTAGGTCAGATAATTATTTGGCAAATAGAATTCCTTCCCTCTCATCTCCATGGGTATCTGCCCCTGACTTTGGTTTCGGCCATGTGACTTTCTTTGTCCAATGGGAAGTCAGCAGATAAGAGCAGAGCCTTGGAGTGTGCTTCCCGGGTTACAGTTGCCCCCTGAAACAACATTTCTCCAGAAAGAGATCGTGTCTCTGTAGCTACCCAGCCTAGGAGGATGAGAGAGACATGGAGTAGACCTAGGCCCAACCTCACCCTGAAACCAAGCCAAGCTGAATTCCAGCTGAATTGTGGATGTGTGTGGAGGAGATAAACCTTATTATTGGATGCCTCTGATTTCTTATGCATCGTCATTAGGGTAACAGCTGGCCAACTGTGCCAAGTCACTTCAGTCGTGTCTGACTCTTTGTGACCCCATGGACTGTAGTCCTCCAGGCTCTTCTGTCCATGGGATTCTTCAAGCAAAAATACTGAAGTGGGTTGCCATTCCCTTCTCCAGGGGCTCTTCCTGACCCAGGGATCAAATCCAGGTCTCTTACATCTCCTGCATTGGCAGGTGGGTTCTTTACCTCTAGCACCACATTAGTCCAACTATACATTAAGTATTTATTAATTTCTTACCATGTTCAAGAACCTGTGCTGAACAGTATATAGACATTAGCCCACTTAGTTGTCAAAAGATCCCTACAATGTAAATAATGCTTATTCTCTCCATTTAGTAGATGGGAAAATTGAGTCAAGGAGGTCTTATCCAGGGCAATGTGGCTGGTCGGAAGCAGAACCAGGGTTTGAGCCCAGGCCAGTCTGGGTTATAGATTAGAGGGTTCTACACTGTGAGTTGCAGGCAGACAGATGTGGTCATTTTTTTCAAAGCCAGATTGGAATCTCTTAGTTAGCTTCTGCTTTGCTATCCTCTCTCCCCCCACAGAAAGCTGCTATTTGTAGCTTCTTCCTAACCCCCTTGGGGAGGGGAGTGTGGATCCAGTAGCTCTTTTTACTTGTCAGGACCAGTTCTGTGGAATTGCTTTCCCTTTGAGATGCTGTGGCAGCAAGATGCATCCTGCTAGCATCATGTGTGCTGCAAGCAGCCTGCGAAAGCTCATTTGATCTGTAGGAAGAATCTCCCAAATCTCTCACCAGCCACAATTTTCAATAACTCTCCTGCACTTGTCTCCTGCACCTTGCCTGCCCAGCAGACAACACGCCATGTCTTTATCTTTGTCTTTTTTTCCTCCACTGCTGCTTCTTTCTTTGTCTTTTTCTACCTGTTTGCTGATTCTTGGTTTGGGGGCGGACGGTTGAATCAATTAATAGAGGATTTGCAGAATCACAAGTGTGGTTATTAGAGGATGGTGTAATTAACTTCTTCAGACTAATTGAAAATTTCCATTTAAAAGGAGAAGCCAAGTGCCTCTTTGCTTAAATGACTTTCTCTCATAGAACAGCCCTCATGAAAAGATTCTTTCATGTGTATCCATAAGCCAGAGACCTCCAGGCTGCTGTGAACCCGTGGGAAAAGAATGAAGCCATCTCCCTCTTCCTCTGTCTTTGTCCCCTGCTCTCCTGTGAACCCGTGGGAGAAGAATGAAGCCATCCCTCTCCCTCTGTCTTTGTCCCCTGCTCTCCTGAACGTCCTCAGGGTTACACGGCTCCCTGCACTGTATCATGCGACTTCTCAAGCCGCCGACCAAGGTCAGGAAACAGGGACCGGAGGAAAGAACATCAGACCCGAAGTGCCGTTCAACTTGGAGAGCAGAAAGCAGAGCGGTGACTTGCGGGCGCCTGCGGCCCTGGTGTGGCTGGCATCTCCCGCGGCGTCCTCCAGTGCTAGCGGCCGGCTCCTGGATCTCCACTTGGAGGACTGCGGTCTCCCTCTCTCTCTCAGATGGGGCTTCCCATCCTCAGGGTGTGGGAATGCTCTGGTGACCCTGGTCTGTCCAATCAGATGACGGCCCTTCTTCATCACTGGTGCGGGGTTAGCATGTGACCACCCCACCCCAGTAGACCAATGGCACAGACTGAGGTCTCTACTGAAAGGACTGAGTGCCAGAGGCTTTGTTCCAACCAGGACTGCTGAGCAGGGGTGTCTGCCTGCACCTCCTCATGTCATTCAGCTGTTGACAAGGCAAAGCATTGCTGTTGTTTAGTCAGTAAGTCATGTCTGACTCTTTGTGACCCCACGAACTGTAGCCCACCAGGCTCCTCTGTTCATGGGATTCGCCAGGCAAGAATACTAGAGTGGGTTGCCTTTCCCTTCTCCAGGGGATCTTCCCGACCCAGGGGTCTAACCTGAGTCTCCTGCTTGGCAGGTGGATTCTTTACCAGGGAGCCATGTGGGAAGCCCCAGGAAAAGAATATCTGAGCATAAAGCTCGTACCCAGGAAGGGGGAGTCAAGGAGTAGATGTCAACAGAAAGATTTAAGGACCTTGATCCTTCTTGCCAGAATTAACCTTTGCCCCTGAACTTTCTAGTTGTATGTGCCAGCAAATTTTATGGGGTTTTTTTCCCCTCTTAATCCAGATTTGGTTGAGTCCTATCCTCTCTTAACTCACAGACACTGTTTAATGTAGCAGTTAGATAGTCAAGTACTGACTCTGGGTTACAACAGGGTCAAGTTATGCTAATGTCATAGGTGGTGATGAGTGTGAAGCACACCTCTTAAGCTGGGGAAGTAGCTGGTTTTGGAAACCTGGAGGGTGCAGGCTGTTATTCGGGGCTTTTGGTCTGGCCTCAGGGATTCTTGGGGTGTGTGCTCGTCTCTATGAAGGCTAGTGAGGACAGCAGCCAAGAACCCACAGTCACGGGCCTCCACTCCTGCAGACGGACTGACCGCCGGCAGAAGGGCTCTGTTTCCAGGAGACTTTGGTTTGAAGCCCAGTTCTGTCTCCTGCAGGGAGTGTGGTTTGGGGACAAAGGATGGTCCTTTCTGAGCTACAGCTTCGTCACAGCTGCAGTGGGAGACGGTTCTGTGGGTTCATGTTTATGCAGTGCGTAAGCCTAGCTTGGCACTGGGGAGGTGCTGAATGTGTTGGCTATTATCGCCCTAGGCAGGCTTTGCATAACTACTGTGTTTAATGGAGAATCAGGACAGTCAGAAGTGGCTTGACCGCAGGTGATCTCAGATCATGAGTGGGAGGAGTTTTTAGTAAGGAGAAGGTTCTGTCAATTTGCCTGCTGTTATCCACTCACTCAAACTCCTAAGGAGACACTCAGTTGGGGTTTCACAGTGAAAATAGTGTCAACTGATGCCCGCCAGGGGGCGGCCACGTGTGATCAGTGCAGAAGGTTTTGGTTCCACCAGGGGGCACAGGATGCAAGGCGATTTCAGCAGGTGGCCAGGGGTTCTTGAGGCCGGGGCACCCGGGTGAAGAAAAAACGATGCCTGACTGTTCAGAGCAGCGGGGGAGCTCTGTCCACAGCCTCGTTCCTGCAGGGAAACGTGGGGCTTCAGCTGAATGGTAACAGTCTTTGTTTAATCTTTACAAGAACCGCAAGCAGTAGATATGACTATTTTCTCCATTTTAGACTAAGAGGAAAAAAATGTTTGGAGAGACTGTGCCACGTTCCTGCAGTGGCACCTGGCCCATGGGAGGGGAGACAGGGATTGAAACTGAGGTCTCTCAATGGCGTAACCACTGACCCACATGGTCTACGTGGTGGATCTGCTCCTGGTCACCAGAGAGGGAAACCCTGGACCCTCACCTGCTTTCCTGTGTCAGGCTCTCCTTCAGAACCAGCCTGGGTTCCCTCTGCCAGCATATGCATGAGGCTGGCCAGAAAGTTTGCTTGAGTTTTTTTTCTGTAAAATGTTATGAACATTGTGGCCAACCAAATATAAGCCTGTTTTGCAAGGAAACGAGAAAGTCTGGTCCCCGACTCACAGCGGCTAATGGACTGGCAGTTAGTATGTATTGGTTAAACGAGTAGCTGATGAACTCAAAATGCACCTTCAAATCTGGGAAATGTCAGCTCCCTGTGCCCGGGGTCCATTTAGCGTCAGGTCCAAGTTCATGGGATTCAGAGCCAGTCCACCTGCTTTCAAACCCTGACCTCTCTGCTCACAGGCAGCGTGATTTTATCCCAGTGACTTGGCCTCTGTCAGCCTGTCTCCCCATCTGTAAAGTGGGGGTGCTGGAGACATTTCCGTTTGCATAAGGGCCTTGTGGGCACTGTGGAATAATGCATCGTGTCTGGCATTTGGTGAACACTCCGTGAGCGTTAGTTCTCTCCACCGTCTCAGCTTCACTGCTCTAACCTCTGCAGAAATGAGTGCCTCCCGCCAGTGGGGTTGTTCACCCTGCCTCTCAGTCCTACTCCTTATTCTGCCCCATTCCCTGAGACAATCAGGGAGAGAGCAATTCAGTTTTAAAATTAGCATTTGTCTTTGCCTTTCCACCTAGGCGCTGTGTCATCATAGCAGCCGTCAGGTGTTTATCTGAAAAAGCTCTTTGGTTAAAAATAAGCAGCTGGACTGTGAGGCAGCCAGGAAAACAGCACTAAGTAAACACAGCCATAACCTTCTCTTCTCTCTGCCTCTCATGCTGTCTGAAAGGTGCACAGCTTCTCTTTCTGCGGCTAAGGCATGAGTGGAAGGAGCAGGTAATAAATATCAGGAGGCTGATGGATTTCCAGGGAGCCCGAGAAGGAGGGAGGGAGGCTAGGGAAAGCCAGGGCTGTGTGTAGAGGACCCTGCAAGCCCACCTCACCTTCTGCAGGTGCCAGAGCTGGATGAGTGACCCCGACAAGGAAGGGCAGGGTCTGTGCCCCTGCAGAGTTCCACTGGGGAGGCAGGCCTGAATGGAAGCTATCAAATTAGCTAGTGCTGGTCCTGGGTGTGTTTCCAACCGTTGGGGCTGATGATGTTCAGAGCGGAATGAAACCTTCAGATGTGTCCACGGTGCAGTGAGAAGTGGACTGGGGCTGGGACACCTGGGTTCTTTCGTCCTGCCTCCCTAACCCTGAGGAGAAGTTTCCTCTCCAGATCCCAGTTTCCCCTTTTATAAAACTGAGTAGTTTGGATTAGTTCTCAAAAGTGAAGACAGTGTTTGTTGCTCAGTCATATCTGACACTTTGTGGCCCCATGAACTAGAGTCCTCCAGGCTCCTCTGTCCTTGGCATTCTCCAGGCAAGAATACTGGAGTAGGGTGCCATTCCCTTGTCCAGGGGCATCTTCCTGATGCAGGTATCAAACCCGGGTCTTCTGCCCAGCAGGCAGATCCTTTACCATCTGAGTCTCCAGGGAAGCCCCCTTGAAAATGATGAATGACATTTATTAAGTGCTTAGTCTGTGCCTGGTGATTGATCAATGCCCTTGATTTATAACAATTCACTTAATTCCCACAACAGACCATTTCCCTTTGCAGATAAGAAAATCAAACACAGAGGGCAAGCAATTGAGCAGTGTCAGTTGTCAAGCTGGGAAATGAACCACGGCTGTCTGACCCCCACCATTGCCAAGCTCAACTCCTCTGCCACGTGGCCTTCTGATGGATTCTGTGTCTGTACAATGGGTACAATATGCCAACTCTGTTCCAGGGGTGATGTGAGGATTCAGTACACAGTCACATATAAAGCACCATATTTTCCTGGAGAACTAATCTCAGTATATGATTCTGGGTGGCTTTACCTACCCTGGCTCCAGATAAGGAAAGCTGACTTGGCCTTATCTATGAGAATACTGTATGCCCTGGTCACAGTGCTTAGTTCACGGATGGTCAAGTCACTCCAGAGAGAAAACTAACCCAATTCCTAAATCATGACCTAACTACAGTATTGGAAAAGAGGAACTCTCCTGCCCATCAGTTCAGTTCAGTTCAGTCGCTCAATTGTGTCCGACTCTTTGCGACCCCATGGACTGCAGCATGCCAGGCCTCCCTGTCGATCACATCTTCAGGAGCTTGCTCAAACTCATCCATTGAATTCGTGATTCCATCCAACCGTCTCATCCTCTATCATCCTTGTCCCCTTCTCCTGCCGCCTTCAATCTTTCCCAGCATCAGAGTCTTTTCCAGTGAGTCAGTTCTTCACATCAGGTGGCCAACGTATTGCAGTTTCAGCTTCAGCATCAGTCCTTCCAATAAATAGTCAGGACTGGTTGGATCTCCTTGCAGTCCAAGGGACTCTCAAAGAGTTTTATCCAACACCACAGTTCAAAAGCATCAATTCTTTGGTGCTCAGCTTTCTTTATAGTCCAACTCTCACATCCATACATGACCACTGGAAAAACTATAGCTTTTACTAGATGGAGCTTTGTTGACAAAGTAATGTCTCTGCTTTTTAATATGCTGTCTAGGTTGTTCATAACTTTTCTTTTAAGGAGCAAGCATCTTTTAATTTCATGGCTGCAGTCACCATCTGGGTGGTGTCATCTGCATATCTGAGGCTATTGATATTTCACCTGCCAATCTTGATTCCAGCTTGTATTCATCCAGTCCAGCATTTCTAATGATGTACTCTGCATATAAGTTATATAAGCAGAGTGACAATATCAGCCTTGATGAACTCCTTTCCCAGTTTGGAACCAGTCTGCTGTTCCATGTCCAGTTCTAACTATAGCTTTTTGACCTGCATACAGATTTCTCAGAAGTCAGGTCAGGTGGTCTGGTATTCCCATCTCTTGAAGAATTTTCCAGTTTGTGGTGATCCACACAGTGAAAGGCTTTGGCATAGTCAATGAAGCAGAAATAGATGTTTTTCTGGAACTTTCTTGCTTTTTTCATGATTCAGCGGATGTTGGTAATTTGATCTCTGGTTCCTCTGTCTTTTCTAAATCCAGCTTGAACGTCTGGAAGTTCACAGTTCATGTACTGTTGAAGCCTGGCTTGGAGAATTTTGAGTATTACTTTACTAGCGTGTGAGATGAGTGCAATTGTGCAGTAGTTTGAGCATTCTTTGGCATTGCCTTTCTTTGGGTTTGGAATGAATATTGACCATTTCAGTCCTGTGGCCACTGCTGAGTTTTCCAAATTTGCTGGCATATTGAGTGCAGCAGTATCACAGCATCATCTTTTAGGATTTGAAATAGTTCAACTGGAATTCCATCACCTCCACTAGCTTTGTTCATAGTGATGCTTTCTAAGGCCCCCTTGACTTCACATTCCAGGATGTCTGGCTCTAGGTGAGTGATCACACCATTTTGATTATCTGAGTCATGAAGATCTTTTTGGTACAGTTCTTCTGTGTATTCTTGCCACCTCTTCTTAATATCTTCTGCTTCTGTTGGGTCCATATCATTTCTATCCTTTTTTGTGCCCATTTTTGCATGAAATGTTCCTTGGGTATCTCTAATTTTCTTGAAGAGATCTCTAGTCTTTCCCATCTATTGTTTTCCTCTATTTCTTTGCATTGATTGCTGAGGAAGGCTTTCTTATCTCTCCTTGCTATTCTTTGGAACTCTGCATTCAAATGGGTATAACTTTCCTTTTCTCCTTTGCTTTCACTTCTCTTCTTTTAACAGCTATTTGTAAGGCCTCCTCAGACAATCATTTTGCCTTTTTGCTTTTCTTTTTCTTGGGGATGGTTTGATCCCTGCCTCCTGTACAATGTCATGAACCTCCATCCATAGTTCTTCAGGCACTCTATCAGATCTAGTCACTTGAATCTATTTGTCACTTCCACTGTATAATCATAAGGAATTTGATTTAGGTCATACCTGAATGGTCTAGTGGTTTTCCCTACTTCTTCTATTTAAGTCTGAATTTGGCAAAAAGGAGTTCATGATCTGAACCACAGTTAGCTCCCAGTCTTGTTTTTGCTGACTGTATAGAGCTTCTCCATCTTTGACTGCAAAGAATATAATCAGTCTGATTTTGGTGTTGACCATCTGGTGATGTCCACGTGTAGAGTCTCCTCTTCTGTTGTTGGAAGAGGGTGGTCACTATGACCAGTGCATTTTCTTGGCAAAACTCTATTAGCCTTTGTCCTGCTTCATTCTGTATTCCAAGGCCAAATTTGCCTGTTACTCCAGGTGTTTCTTGACTTTCTGCTTTTGCATTCCAGTCCCCTATATGAAAAGGACATTTTTTGGGGGTGTTCTAGAAGGTCTTGTAGGTCTTCATAGAACCATTCAACGTCTGCTTCTTCAGCAATACTAGTTAGGGCATAGACTTGGGTTACTGTGATATTGAATGGTTTGCCTTGGAAACAAACAGAGATGATTCTGTCATTTTTCAGATTGCATCCAAATACTGCATTTCAGACTCTTGTTAACTATGATGGCTACTCCATTTATTCTAAGGAATTCTTGCCCACAGTAGTAGATATAATAGTCATCTGAGTTAAATTCACCCATTCCAGCCCATTTTAGTTTGCTGATTTCTAAAATGTCAATGTACACTCTTGCCATCTCTTGTTTGACCACTTCCAATTTGCCTTGATTCGTGGACCTAACATTCCAGGTTCCTATGCAATATTGCTCTTTACAGCATCAGACTTTACTTCCATCACCAGTCACATCCACAACTGGGTATTGTTTTTGCTTTGGCCCCATCCCTTCATTCTTTCTGGTGTTATTTCTCCACTGATCTCCATAGCATATTGGGCACCTACCAACCTGGGAAGTTCATCTTTCAGTGTCCCATCTTTTTGCCTTTTCATACTGTTCATGAAGTTCTCAAGGCAAGAATACTGAAGTGGTTTGCCATTCCCTTCTCCAGTGGACCATGTTTTGTCAGAACTCTCCACCATGACCCATCCATCTTGGGTGGCCCTACATGGCATGGCTCATAGTTTCATTGAGTTAGACAAGGCTGTGGTCCATGTGATCAGATTGGTTAGTTTTCTGTGATTGTGGTTTTCAGTCTGTCTGCCCTCTGATGGAGAAGGATAAGAGGCTTATGAAAGCTTCCTGATGCGAGAGACTGACTGAGGGGGAAACTGCTTCTTGTTCTGACTGGTGGGGCCATGCTCAATTCAGCTCAGTCGCTCAGCCATGTCTTATTCTTTGCCACCTCATGGACTACAGCACGCCAGACCTCCCTGTCCATCACCAACTTCTGGAGTTTTCTCAAACTCATGTCCATTGAGTCGGTGATGCCATCCAACCATCTCATGGTGAGGCCATGCTCAGTAAATCTTTACTTCAATTTTCTGTTGACAGGTGGGGCTGTGCTCCCTCCCTGTTATTTACCTGGGGGGCTTCCCTTGTGGCTTAGCTGGTAAAGAATATGCCTGCAATGTGAAAGACCTGGGTTCCATCCCTGGATTGGGAAGATCCCCTGGAGAAGGGAAAGGCTACTCACTCCAGTATTCTGGCCTGGAGAATTCCATGGACAGTCCATGGGGTCGCAAAGAGTCGGACATGACTGAGCAACTTTCACTTCACTTCAATCTATGGTTGGAGGTAATGAAGATAATGGTGACCTCCTTCAAAAGGTCCCGTGTACGCATTGCTACACTTAGTGCCCCTGACCCTGTAGCTGGCCACCGCCGAACACGCCTCTGCCGGAGACTTCTGGACACTCACTGGTAAGTCTGGGTCAGCCTCCTGTGGGGTCACTGCTCCTTTCCCCTCAGTCCTGGCACACACAAGGTTCTATTGTGCCGTCCAAGAGTGCCAAGGTCCAGCCCTGGCTGATCCAGGGTATCCGAAGGGGAGACAGCGTCAGCGACTATTTACATATTTATCAAAGATATAAAGAATAATAGAATGAGGATAGCTCAGTAGGAAAATTCAGTGGAGAAAAGAGGCTGAGTAGCTTGGTTTACGCGGAAAATCAATATAACCTGTGACACCAGGTTAGCTCTGACCAAGGAGGCCGCAGGCGCCCTCTTGAATAGCAGAAGGTGCCCCACCTTAGACACCTTCTCGAGTGGGTCTTAGAAGCCCAGGCAAATAAATGGTCGCAGAGGACCTCTGCGCTCCAGATGGAGACTTCAGCCAGAATGTGAAAAGAAAGAATGACATGGGGAGACCAAGCTCTGGTGAGCAAGGCCCGACGCTTTATTTTCAAGAGGGGCTTTTATACCTACCCTAGGTTACACATAGAGGATAATAGGGGATGCAAAGTCAGCAGTTTTTGATCCTTATCAAAAACCAGGGTTTCTTTCCTGCAAATTTATTGTATATAAATGGTTTAGGTGATTTACATCATCTTCTGGCCAGAAGGCTTATTAACATTTTATGACTCTTGACAAAGACTTATCAACAAAGACTTATTTTCCCTAAGAGTAATTATTTTAAGGTTTGGCGCCATCTTCTGAAGATAAAATTGCATTCCTATAGGGCGGATGTGTAATGGGTTTACAACAAAGGAAAGAATTTATTACCTTAAGGGTCTAAAGTTACTAACACCAAGGCCACTACTTATTTTTTCTACATACCAACTATATTAATTAATACACATTCAAGGATACAATTCAGGGGATGTGGAAACTTGGCAGCAAGCATTGGCTCATCAATGAAATCCTTTACTAGTGTATTCTGACAGTTTCTAACTCTCTGAGAAATTCTAAGCTATTTGAATATCTTAAGCTTCCCGTGCCTCTCAAGGCTGGGAGACTGTAAACAATCGTATGCATAGCTGTAGGAGTCCGGGTAAACTTGTCAGGCAAGTTAGAGAGCCATCTGAGGGGTTTGGATTTAAACACTCCTAATTGCCCAAGAACTTTATTAATTGGAGCTGTAAGTTAACTCTGACAGAGAAAGCGAGATGGTGGTGGGGGACAGCCCCCAGTAAAGTCAGAGGTGAGAGCACAAAGCAATAAAGTAGGCAGACTCTGGTTTTTTGGGGGTAGATGCTTGAGAATATCCGGGGGGGACTCCTGAGGCTCGATCCCACCTTTGCGTATGCCGAGCCTCCTTCCTCATGACCTTTGTCACGAGTGGAATGCCTCACCGGCTCCCGGCACAAGAGTCTTTTTCCCCGTCCTGTGTAAGTTCTGGCGGCTCTATGGTGGGGTTAATGGCGACCTCTTCCAAGAGGGCTTACGCCACACCCAGGTCTACTGCACCCAGAGCCCCGACCATGCTGCAGACCACTGCTGACCTGCACCTCCTCAGGAGATACCCAAACACAGTTCTGGCTCAGTCTCTATCAGGGCTCTGGGTCCTGGTGCACACAAGGTGTGTTTGAGCCCTCTGAGTGTCTCTGGTGGGTATGGAGTTTGATTCTAAACATGACTTCAGCCTTCCTACCATCTTTCTGGGGCTTCTCTACCCTTGAACGAGGGGTATCTTTTCAAAGTCGCTCCAGTGCCACACAGCTTAGAGAGGGGGGTTATCAATGCCCATGGGGGCTATCAATTTTGCCAGGTTTAAGTCTATGCTCCTTAGAGGTCTCACATAGAGTCTGGCTTCCCTAGTGGCTCATGCAGCAGGCAGAGGTTTGATCCCTGGGTTGAGAAAATCCCTTGGAGAAGGAAATGCCAACCCACTCCCGTATTCTTGCCTGGAAAATCATGGACAGAGAAGCTGGTGGGCTGTAGTCCATGGGGTCGCAAAAGAGTCAGACATGACTTAGTGACTAACCAACAACAACTAGTCTATTCTCCTTAGAGCTCTCACATAAAGAGGCTATTTGAAATAAGACTAAAAGGGAGGAAACATAGAACAGAGAGAGAGGGAGGCAGGGAGGAGGAGGAGAGAGATTGATTTGTGATGACATCATTAGAATCCCCAGAGTAGGTATGTCTGGAGTCATCAATTATTGATTAACAAACCTTTTATGCTTAAGATAGTTTGAATATAGCTACTGTTTCTTGACACTGGAAAAAAAAAATCATGCCTTACACACATCACATTACTGATCTTGGCAAAAAAGGAGGACACTGTAGATTGTAGATCCAACCGTTGGCACACACCTGCCATTGTTCTCCGTTAGGGTTTCCCAACCTCAGCATAGCTGCAGTTTTGGGCCAGATTGTGGTGGAGCTGCCCTGGCACTGTAGGGGGTTTAGCAGCACCGCTGGCCTCACCCACTAATGCCAGTAGTAACCCCACCCCCCAGCCCTAGATAGATACAGATCTGATTTCTCTTAAAACCTGTTTCTTGGGCCTCATTTTTTCAGTAGGCACTAGGAACATGCTTGGAGAGGGAAGTCAAGGTCTCTCAGAACTTCTGCATGGGGCAAACACGATCAGCAGCAGGGGGCTGCAGGAGGGGGTGCTGGGAGCAACAAGGACTCCGTGTTTAGGAGAATTTGTGACAAGCAAGGGGTCGGCCACTAAAAGGTCAAGTCATTTAGCTCTGAGGTTGGCCAGCACATCCTGGTAACAGCCCTTGTTGGCTGGTTAGGGTGTGTGTCACCAGTGGCAGCCGTCAACCCTACTTTGGCAGAAAGGACCAGGGCTGCAGACCAAGCCCACATGGGGAATGGCATCCTACAGGGTCCTGGACTCACTGCCTTCCACAGACATGTTATAACTGAACCATCCCGTAACCAATCTCAGAGTGGGCTGTGCCCGCTCTCTGCCAAGCCACTCCTGGACTCACTGCCTTCCACAGACATGTTATAACTGAACCACCCCGTAACCAATCTCAGAGTGGGCTGTGCCCGCTCTCTGCCAAGCCACTCCTGCTCAGCTGCAGTGGCACTTTCCCAGGGAGGACTTCCCGCTGGCCCCTGATGGGGTTAGGGTCCCTTGGACCTTAGTGGGTGCTGTGGAGTGCCATGCACATCCCCGTGGCCCCTCTGACTGCACCGAGGGTTCCCGTCAGCACCAAGGCTGCCTTGCCTAGTCAGGGAGCCCGGGAACACCTACGCCTGTATCTCCCAGGGCAGCCCTTGGCTGAGCGCAGATGGCCTGGGGTGTGATACCCTGGCTTCTCGGCCACAGTGAGATGACTCGGAGCCATAACTTGCACTCCTGAGGCCCCTGCAGGGCCGGGCTGAAGCTGCCCCCTTTGCTTGGCCCCTCCCCCACCTTTCATCGCCTCTTCTGTCCTCCACTGTCTTCCTGGTCTCCCCAGCATTAGGGGAAGATCCATCACTTTCACACCAAGACACCCCACTCTAGACTCTCTGTTACTGCTCTCCCAATGCTGTGGACTCCTCCTTTGAGGTCCTTAGCAGAATTTTAAATTAAATGCCAAATTGTTTATTGCCAGCTTCTTCCAATAAAATATACCCTCCAAGAAGGCAAAGATCATTGTCTTATTGATCACTAAGTCTCCAGGGCCTGGCACAGGAAATGTATTATTATTATTTTATTAATAGTTACATAAATACTAGTCCTAGCTCTCTTTTTAATAGACTGTAAGTTATTTGAAGTCAGGATCCATGTTTGAGAAACTTTAATTCTCCACTTCATCTGTCATTGGACTTTGCTGCCAAGAGATCATTCAGTGTTATTGAATGAATAAATGATACTGAATGCTAACATTGGGACTTCTTTGGTGGCCCAGTGGCTAGGACTCTACACTTAAGCTGTTGGGTGTCTAGGCTCAATCTCTGGTTGGGGAACTGGGATCACACAAGCTGAATGGCATGGCCAAAAAAATAAAAATTTAAAAATGAACACTAGCATGTTTTGAATGCTTTTTGTGTGTCTGAACTGGTGGCAAGTTCCTCCCCTGTTATAACACTGGATCCTTACAACAATCCTATGATATAGGAACAATAACCATCCATGTCTTATGGTTAGAACTGAGGTTGCAGAGAGCTTAGGTGTCTTCCCAGAGACACACAGCTAGCACACAGCAGAGCAGGGTTATGAATTTGGGTTCTATCTGGTGCCAACCCCTCCCGCCCAGCTTTGCTAGCTGTTTTAGCTGGAAGGAGTCCTGAGCAGTGTGTTGCTTTGAGTCTGTTTAACTGTTTTCCGTGACTCAACTCTTGCGGCGAGTAGGCCTTAGGCTGAATCAGGTGGGAGTAAATGATAGCATAGCCCAAGGTCGCAGTGACTTCATTGCCCACCCCTGCACCTTATCTTCATTCCTAGGACTTCACTGTCAAGGGAGATTTGTTCTTTTTGACAGCACTTATTATGCTCAGAACAATGCCTTTGAAGTATTGATTGATTTGTGGCATTAACTCAGTAGGTAAGACTGTGAAACTAATGAGAGCAAGGATGTAGCAACTATTGACACGGTTAGTCGTTAGTCATAAGAAGGACCCAGGAGAAGCTGGTAAGGGGACCATCCTTACAGCTGGACAAACAGTGCAGTGCTGCTGACACTGAGTGCTTATTAGCCAGCACTCTGCTTTAAACTTCTTTAAAAAAACATTAATTTATTTGGCTGCATCGGGTCTTGCTTGTGGAAACCCTTGGGAGCAGCACGTGGGTCTCGTTCTCTCATCAGGGATCAAACCTGGGCCCCCTGCACTGGGAACAGAGTCCTAGCCCCTGTATGTGTCACGGGTTCCACCTTGGGCCAATCACTGCTCAGAATCAGAGGGCTTGTACTGGCCAACCCGAGTCACATAACTGACCTGGGTAACTGCGAGGGTCCCCCTTTTGAACTTTGATAAGTTTTGGCTCAATGAAAAGAATTTTAAGGTTTTCTGATACCATATCCATTCTCAGATGATGACTAATGGCCAGTGATGTTGTCCTTTGGGATGTTGAATGATTCAGTCTCTAGTCTCCTCATTTCTTTCCAATTTTTTTTCAGTCTCTCTTTCAGGAAGAATTTATTGAATTCTTAATTCAATAAGTCAACGCAAAGTGTTTTGTCAGATACAGATTCTTCTTAAGGACATTATTTATTTATTTTTTTATGTTTTAATTCACTTTATTTATTTGTTAGTTTTTAAATTTTTTTTAATTTTATTTTATTTTTAAACTTTACAATATTGTATTGGTTTTGCCATATATCAACATGAATCTTTATCTTTAAAAATTATTTTTATATATTAGTGGGATTCTGTAGGGTAATTCTGAGTACTATTTAGTCCTTAAAACAAGTTTGTTTTACCTCTGAAAACACTTTGATAACATTTATTTATGCTATAACATACATTTGAAAAGTATTAAGCTCTTGTCTAAGAATAACTCTGTTTCCTTGTTTGGCTATGCTGGGTCTTTTGTTGTGCAGGCCTGTCTCTAGTTGTGGCGAGTGGGGGCTACTCTCTCGTTGAGGTGCGTAGTCTTCCCATTGCAGCCGCTTCTCTTGTTGCAAAGTGGTCTCTAGAGCGGACGGGCCTCAGTAGTTGTGGCTCCTGGGCTCTAGAGCAATAGTTAAGGCACACGAGCTTAGTTGTCCCAGGGCATATGGGATCTTCCTGGGCCAGGGATCAAACCTGTGTCTCCTGCCTTGGTAGGCAGATTCTTTACCACTGAGCCACCCAGGAAGCCCCTAAGTTACACATTTTTAAGAATATTATAAAGTTCAATCATTTCTATATTTCAGAGCAATATTTAAGCCAAGCTTCTCTTTTCTAGATGTTTTAGTGTCTTGTTTTCATTTTAAGTTACAGCTTTCAGATCAGCTCTTATTTTTTTAATTGAGATATAATTAACATATAAAATTATATTAGCATCAGATGTATAATGTAGCAATTTGATATTTGTATACATTGTGAAATGATTACCAAGAGTCTAGTTAGCATCCATCACCATACGCAGTTGTAGAATTTTTTTTCTTGTGATGAAAAGTTTGAAGATTTATTCTCTTAGCAACTTGCAGCATGCAGTAGAGTGTTATTGACTATAATCACCATGCTGTGTGTTACATCCTCATGAGTTAGTTATTTTCACCAGAAGTTTATACCTGTTGCTTCCTTCATGCTTTCTGCCTGCCTCTTCTTCCCCATCGCCCACCTCTGGCAACCACCAGTCTGCTCTCTCTATCAGTTTATTTGTGTCCCTTTAGGTTCCACAGAGTTTGTACAATATTTGTATTTCTCTGTATGACTTATTTCACTTAGCATAATGCCATCAAGCCTCATCCATGTTGTGGCAAGTGGCAAGTTTTCTTCTCTTTTATGGCTGGATAATACGTGGTACGTATGCACCACACTTGGCTTTCCCGTTCGTTTATCAGTAGACACTTAGGTTGTTTCCATGTCTGGCTATTTTTGAAATGCTGCAGTGAAAGTGGGGTGCATATCCTTTTAAATAGTAGGGCTACTTTTGAGTGCCTGCCCAGAATTGGAATTGCTGCAGCATTTGATAGTCTTATTTTAATGTTTTGAGGACTCTCAATATTGTTTTGCATAGTGATCACTTCAATTTCCATTCCCACCAGCAGTGCCCAAGTGTTCCCTTTTCTCCATGTCCTCTTGAAAACTTTTTACCTCTTGTAAAAAGGTAATAGCCTTTTTTGGTAATAGCCATTCTAACAGGTATGAGATGATACCTCACTGTGGTTTTATTTTTATCGGAGTGTAACTGGTTTTCTGTGCTGTGATAGTTCTGCTCTACAGTGAAGTGAGTCAGCTCTATGTATGCATCTCTCCCTTCCCTCTTGTACCTCGCTCCCCACTCCACTCCTGTCCCATCCTCTAGGTCATCGTAGAGACAGAGCTGCACTCCATATGCTGTTCCATAGGTTTCCAGTAGCTATTCTACACCGGTGAATTATTTATGTCAAACCCAGTCTCCCAATCCACGTCACCCTCTCCTGTTACCCGGGGTCCACGTGTCTGTTATTTATGTCTGTGTTTCTGTTCCTGCTCTGAAACTAGGTTCATCTGTACCATTTGGATTTGATTTGCCTTTTCCTTATGATTAGTACTGTTGGGCACCTTTTCATGTCCTTGTTACCGTTTGCGTGTCTTCTTTGGAGAAATGTCTATCCAGGTTCTTTGTCCATTTTGTGGTTGGATTTTTTTTTCTTTGGAGTCTCATTAATTCTTCATATGTACTTTGGATATTAGCCCATTGTCAGATGTATGATTTTTCGGATACTTTCTCTCATGTAGTCGGTTGCCTTATCGTTCTGTTGGTGGTTCACTTTCACGCAGAAGCTTTCAGTACGATGCAGTCCCACCGGGCATTTGCTTTGGTTGCCTTTGCTTTTGGGGTCCTAAGACCTTTCGTGGGTGTGGTGATAGGCATACGGCTAAACATCCTACCACCTTCAAGTGTGCGGTTCAGTGGTATTGCATGCACCCACAGTGTTATGCAGTCATCACCACCATCCACCTCCATAACCCTTTGCATCTTATAATACTAAAACTATAACCATTAAATTATAGTTTCTCATTCTCCCCTCCCTCTAGCCCCCGGAAGCCAACCACTTTATTTTCTGTTTCTATGATTTCAGCTATTCGTGTCCATGAAATCATGCAGTATCTGTCTTTTTGTGGCTGCATTTTTCACTTAGCACGGAGTCCTGAAGATGCATCCATGCTGCAGCACGCGTGAGGCACTCCTTGCCGTTAAGACTCTCCTCTTTTAAGCGTTTCCTGAGCAATGCTCCACTGTATGCCTGTGTATAACACATCTTGCTCATGCTCTCATCTGTCAGTGGATCTCTAGGCTGCTTCCACGTTTCAGCTGTTGTTCATAATGCTACTTTGAACATGAGTATGTGAATATCTCTTTGAGACCCTGCTTTCAATTATTTTTTGTCTGTTGTTGTTTAGTGGTTAAATTGTGTCTGACTCTTTGTGGCCCTGGGGGCTATAGCCCAGTAGGCTCCTCTGTCCGTGGGATTTCTCAGGCAGGAATCCTGGAGTGGGTTGTATTTCCTTCTGTCTTCCTGACCCAGGGATTAAGCCCACATCTCCTGCATTAGCAGGAGGATTCTTATCACTGAGCCATTTTGGATATATTGATATTGCTGTATTATATAGTAATTCTATTTTTATTTTTTGAGGAAATGTCATACTGTTTTTCATTTATATTCCCACCAACAGTGCAAAAGGGTTCCAATTTCTCTACACCCTGGTCAACTTTATGCTATTTTCTTTTTTATTCATAGTGGTCATTCTAATGGGGGTATGGTGACCCATTTAATTTTTACAAATTAATTAATTATTTTTATTTAAAAAAATATTTCCCTATTTTTGCTTGGGCCGGGTCTTCATCAGTGCCTGTGGGCTTTCTCTAGCTGCAGTGAGCAGGGGCTGCTCTTGATTGCTGTGGGTGGGCTTCTCCCTGCAGTGGCTTCTACCGTTGTGAAGCACAGGCTGTAGGGTACATGGGCTTCAGCTGTCGCAGCTCTCGGGCTCTAGAGCGTGGACTCAGTGGCTGTGGTGCACGCACTTAGCTGCATGTGGAATCTTCCCAGACCAGGGATCGAACCCATGTCCCCTGCCTTTGCAGGCAGATTCTTTATCACTGAGCCACCAGGGAAGCCCAAATTAATTTGTTTTTAATTGGAGGATAATTGCTATACAATATTGTGTTGATTTCTGCCACACGAAGCAGCCACAGGAATACACACGATCCACCCTCCTGAACCCCCCTTCCATCTCCCACCCCATCCCACGCCTCGAGGTTGGCACAGAGCGCCAAGTTGAGCTCCCTGTGTCAGACAGGAAATTCCCACAGCCTATCTGTTTTACAAATGGTTATGTATATGCTACTCTCTCAATTCCATTTAATTTTTAATTTTACTATTTGACAGGGTAATCCAGTCATGTAGATTAAAAAATGATAAAAAGATAAGCAGAGGAAAATATTTCTCCTGTCCTAATTCCCATGCCCCCCAAAACAAATTTGCAAACCCTGTTAGCAGATTCTTGTTTATTCTTCATGTGATGTTTTTATTCATCTAAATTAAAAAATACTTTTAAAATAAAAAGTCATCCAGCTGTACATAGTGTCCCACACCTACCTCTTCTGCTTTCATGATATATGTCTTATGATTCCTTTCATATTTGAATATAAAATGCTCCTTTCTTTAAAAAAAATTTTTTTGGAGGCTACACCACCTGGCATGTGGGATCTTATGTTCTCTGTCCAGGCATGAAACCCGCGCCCCCTGCAGCGGAAGCGAAGGGTCTTAACCACTGGACCGACAAGGAAGTCCCTTTTTTAAAGCTTTATAACACTTCATTGTATGGCTGGTATCATCATTTATTTAACCAGACTCCTAATGAGGGACATATAGGCTGTTTATAACTTCCTGGTACAGAAATAACATGGCAGTGAATACCCTTTGGCATCAGTTTCTTTTATGTGTAAATATTACCTGTATGTAAATAAGAACATTCCTAGAAGTAGAGTGGCTCAGTCAAAGTGTAAATGCATTTGTGATTTTGATAGGCATTGCCACGTGCATATGAAGAGATTGTGCCCAATTGTATCCTGGGAATGGAACCCAGCAGACACGGCCTCACCAGACAGAGAGGGGGTGACCCCTGTTCTTGACTCTAGCCGACGTGATTGCTGAGAGACTGCCTTTCCTCCCAGCTCAGGGTTCACTCTCATGGTGAAGATACACTTTAGCATCCTTAAATGTATCTGCTTTTGTGATTTGCAAGAGGGAGCAAAGAGCATACTGATGAAACTCGGGAGCACGCTGAATTAAGAACCACCGCAAAGAGCAATAATGAAAGCCAACATAAAGATGTGAGAAGTGTGGCCAGGGAACGAGAGGAAAATGAGCCACAGTTTGGACAGAAAATGACTAATAAAGACTAATGTTGAGATGACATCAAATTGGAAGATAGGTGGGGAGCTGGTGATGCTCTTGAACTTCTTCAAATGAGCTCATGCTTTCCTCCGAAGGGGATGGACATCACTGGGTACTGAACATGCTCTCAGATGGGCTCAAGAAACACTGCACACTCCCACAGCACTTCCCTGTCTGCAAAATGGGGATTTGTTATCAGTGGGGCTTTGTTATTAGGTGGCCTTGAGGGTAAAATGAGACAGCAAAGTGGAGACTTAGACAGCTGGGTGTGGTCCTTTACAGACACGAGGCAGATGGGCTGGAAAGCCAGGAGGGCAGCGGGCTGGGGACCGCACCCGGCCCCTGTGAGCTCTGTGGGTGCTGCGGGGCCCCACTGTCCTAGGTGGTGGCTGAGGCCGGGCCACTGGAGGAAGCATTTCTATCTGAGCGGTTTTGGCAGACTTCCTAGAGAGATCTAAAAAGGGATGTGAATTTCCAAGACATGTATGATTTCTTTTCTCATTTTAATACATATGCACTTCCATACTGTGCTGTTATGTTCATCCTTTGTATCCTTTTTCTTAAAGAGGCTCTCCAAAATTGTATGGGTTACCACAGTCTTAACTCTGCCTCTGATGAATCATTATTATTATCCTGATCAGAAGGTTTAGGAAGAGGCAAATGGTGTCCTAATTTTTGAAAGCATAGATTTCAAAAATTAATAAGCAGCCAAAGGGATACAGACACTTCATTCTCAGCCCCTCCACCTTCCCCCTTCCTTCTTCCCTCCCTCCTTTCTCACCTCCCTTTCTTCCACCAGCATGCTGTTCCAAACAGAACTACTAGAAATAGCAAATCCTCACCTTCACGGATCTTATATTGTAGTTGAGGTAACAGATAAGGAGACGAAGCACAAGGAATATGTTTTGCATGGCACTGAATCCTGGGAAGCAAAGCAGAACCAGGCAGTGGAGAAAGCAGGGAATAGTGTAGGTCAAGTGGTATAGAAAAACCTTTTAAAGTGGTGACATTTCGTCTGAGACCTGAGCGGGGAGCACGAACCAGTCCTGGAGATCAGAGGAGCATTCCAGGCAGAGGAAGGGCAGGGCAGGGTCCTGAGGGAGAGGAGGCTTGAGTGCGGGGAAGGTGAGGGCAGACAGCTGGGACCAGGAAGAGAGAGAAGAGGGGACGGGTTGGTGGGGGGTACAGGGGGTGGGGTCTGTGATGGAGTTGGAGCTTTAGGCGGTGGCCATTTCATGCAAGGGGAGAGGGGATTTGCTTGCTGTGGTCAGAAGTGTGGATATTAACCCAAATGATATGCGAAACCATTGCAGGCTCTAAATTGTATTTATACAGAGCATTTATAAGCACATCGAGAAGAAAACAATTGTTTGAACGGTTCCCATGGGTTTCCTGTGAACAAAGTGTGCCAAGTAACTCTGTTTCCTTTCTTGTAATATTTATGAAAGCAAGAGATTAAAGCAATTCTGTAGACATTGTGGATCATGTTTATAAAAGCATTTAATGAGGTAACTTGGAATAGGATAGTAGAACATGGAGTAGACAGTAATGCTTTGCAGAAATTTGCACCTATTTGGTCAATAGATTGAGGTCAAGACCCAGCTGAGTTCAGAGAATCTCTGCTTATCACAGTTCTAGAGTCAGTGCTGGGAGCAGAGTGAACAGACCTGATGACAGGATCAGAAATGAAATGAAAATACATGCGGGCACTACCGTTTGGAACAAGTGTTAATAAAGTTTAGTTTAATCATTCCTTTTTGGAGATTTGTCTGTATTTGGTCAGTTTCTACCCTCCCCGGCATCTGAAAATGTCTGTCTAGAGTTTTTTTGTTTTTTTAAAGGGAAAGTAGAAACAAAATTGGTTAACAGATATTCTTAGAAAGGACAGCCCGAGGGAGACTGAAATAACACTAATTGAAGGCAATTTGTTTTTCAAGAATAGTGCTCCTGGAATTGGGAAAGTTAGTGTTGATTGGTTGCAAGCAAATGTTTGCTTAAGCTTTCTAATGTAAGATGAAGGGAGGGCTGGAGCCAGGCTGGGCAGGTACCAGAAATCGGCCACTGCAGAGTCTTGCTACCAGGGTCCATGCGTCTTCAAGAAGTCCTGCTTGGGAAGACCCCCTTTTGGAGTTTTCCTGGCCAGCTCTGAGAAAGCTGGGGTTTGGCCAGGAGAAGGCAGGATACATTCCAGATTCAGTTCAATCAGACCAATCAGGAGGGACAAGGTGGCTCCTATAAAAGGGATTGGGGTACTCTCCCCAAAGACAGGAAGAATGGATTCTGGGTAGCCTGAAATAATGTCCTTTCTAAGCATCAGTTGAGTGTTAATACAGCAGTGTAGTCTGTATCCTCTTTTACTTTCTCTATACCTGTCTGTCTATCATGTGCCCATCTACTTATTTATTTAGTGTGCATTGTACCTGGAGATCGGGAAACCCCGAAGACTTGAGAGAGTTCTTAGAAGGTGACGGGGAGCAGTGTGCGTCATTGTCGAGCACTGCACAGCACTCCATCTGTGCTGAACGTTCGTTATAATGGGGCTAAGAAGCAGGATCCCGACGTCCACAGGGGCCGCCGGACAGGCCTGTGTTCTGTGGCCTGCAGACATTATTTGGTTAGCACGTCAGTTTTTGCTGCATCTCCAAAGTTACCCTTTACTCTGCTCCTCAGTTGTGGGCAGTCGCAGCCCTTGTATGAGCCTGGGAAGACAGAGCACGAGCTGTCTGATGCCAGCTCCCCAGCACCACCTCTCGAGCACAGCAGCCTCAGGCACGCCGTTTTCCTTCCTAACCTTTGGCTTTCTAGTCTGTGGAATGGGTGTGCAGCCCCACGTGGCATGTTGCCTTTCTCATTAAGGGTCTGTTTTCAGGGTGAAGAGAACAGAGCCTGGAGGGTAAACGTGTGGCAGCTGTTACCGTCAGCAGCAAAGGCGGGGCCAGACACCCATCCTCAGAAGTACAGTAGTTAAGACAGGATTTGGAACAAGATATATCTGATTTTCTAAAACTCCACTGTCCCTTACCAACAGTGTAAAATTGGTATTCTAGCAGAATCTACTCTGTGATGATATGAATATGAAAAATGAGATAAAACTGTAGCCCAGTGCTGGGTCTTTAGGCAGTCCTAACCCTGTCTGTAGTGCTGACTGTTTTGTTTGTTTTTTGTTTGTTTTTTTCCATCACTGTTCACTCGTCTAGAAGTAGGATATTATTAGCAAGCCTGAAAAACTAATATG
Source organism: Bos indicus x Bos taurus (assembly GCF_003369695.1). NCBI lineage: Eukaryota > Metazoa > Chordata > Mammalia > Artiodactyla > Bovidae > Bos > Bos indicus x Bos taurus. Next base: position 84,504 of record NC_040088.1, read on the forward strand.
GACTGTTTTACTCGCCACAGAGATGCTTGGGGAGGATTTTTTCTGCAGTTTTTTTTTTTTTTTTTTTTTCCATTGCTTCTGTAAAGATTAGAAGAAATAGTATGACGGTGAGAATTTGGGAGTTCCAAATGTCTCAGATCCATTTTTCTCTTATTTTTCTGAAGGGAGAAAACAGAAGACAGAAAAGGAAGGAGCACCTCTTGGGAGCAGAGGTTGGTAAACATTTTCCGTGAAGGGTTAGAGAGTAAATATTTTAGGCTTTTTTTTGTTTTTTTTTAGGTCAGATGGTCTGTGTCCCAAGTGTTCCACTCTGATGTCTGCCACGGAGCATGTGTAAACAAGGGAGCACAGCTGTGTTCCAATAAAACTTTATTGACAAGACAAGCATCAGTCCAGATTTGGCCTGCTTTAGAAATTAAAAAAGAATGCCTGAGTATGCCTACTTGGGCAAGGCTTGGGTAGAATTTCACATTTTAAAGATCACCTTCCTTGATATATTATTCATGGGAAAACCTCCTAGGGTTTCAAAGCATCAACATTCATCAAAAAGTCCGGCCCTTCTAACCCAACGTCAGATGTGAGCTTCTGGCTTTTCTACTTTTAGATCTAGCCTTTGTGTCTGCTGTATCATTCTGGCAACAGGGGAACTTCAGTTCTAAGCTTATGACGAGTTTCTGGCCCACTTCAGGGCCTTCCCAAGCCCCCTTCCCTCTCCCTGTCCCTCCCGCCCACTCCACTCAAGGGTCAGCCAGTATGACCCATTGCTGCTTCCTGTGCGGCACTGGTAATGCCCACACTTTGCTGTTTCAGCCTCTCATTTTGTCATGATTGCAGTGGGGAGATGAGTTCTTCCTGTCTTGAGATGGATACCTTTGAAAGGAGAGAGCTCTGCAGCGTGTCCCGACAGTAGGTTACTCATCACAGGCTCTGTTGTGTTTGTGTAACATCTGGGTGTCTGCCAGGTGATTTGCCTATAAGCTATGCATAGAAGAAAGAAACTACCCATCTAAAGTATTCAGATTTTGGCCTTAATTAAAATGCAGAATAAATATGTAAAGGCTAAAGAGCATGAATTATAGATACCAGGGTTTCTATATAAAAATCTGCTTTCATCCATAGAGGCACACATGTGTTTGTGGCAAGGAGGAGGTGTCCATACACGTTGGTGAAGGCAGTATAATTACAGCTGTGTGTGCTGAGCAAGATGGGGATCGGTGTATTGAAAGAGAATGCATCCTCAGCTGCCTTTCTCATTTCACCGCCTCCACTGATTTTTTTTTTTCCACCTCGATTCTATGAAGGGCTAATCCTGACCCTTATTATTTAAATTGCTCCAGCAGGGCTGGAAAAGCTGCCTTCAGCCTCTTAAAAACCCTCACTAACTGGCTAACCAGGGTGGCAGAGCAAAGCCCTTTCTATTCATCATTCCTGTGTTGAGTGCCCTGAGGATGGGGCCAGGGGATCTCTCAGCCTGAGTGACAGTCTTGGGTCTTAAGCGAGGCCAGGCCAGAGCCCATTCACCCTGAGAGCTGGAGCCTCTGGGCTTTTCCATTAAGGGTCTCAGAAAGATGCCCAAAGGGCTGAAATCAGGTATCCAAGTGTGTGGCTCTCTTATTAATGGCTAGGAGGGATCAAGAAAAAGAACATTGAGGGATCAAAGGAAAGATCAAGGGAGCTACCCGAATGCCCATTTCATAATTGGGCTTTTTTTTTTTAACGTTCGAATTTTACAAATTGGTATTAATAGGATGTTACATTAACACAGTTTAAAGAATAGCATTGGGAAAAATCACGTGGAGAATTAATTCCTGTTACTCAAGAACTTTGGAAAACACATGAATTAAATGTGAAACTAGCAATTATATTTTAAATCAGTATGGGTGGAGGGAAGGTGGCTTTTGGTAACAGAAAGAGCTGAGTCTTTTAGAAAGCCTCACAATTTGTGTGTGTGTGGCGGGGGGTGGGATTTAGTTTTAGAGAAAAATGATGCTTTAGAAAAATCCCAACTCCTGGAACGTACACACATACCAGGCATTATCAGCCTGTGGAGTGAAGCTCCGGATTCTGCTTGGATGATCCTGCTAAGGTGGTCTCTGGGGTAGAGTTCATGGTGTTTCCTGCCAGCCTGGTCAGAAGCAGAGCTGGGGTGTTTCTGGGACTGGAAGCAGATGGGGGCTATCAGAGGCAGCCCCCCATTCCCTCGGCCTCTCATCAGACCTGCCCACATGGCAGGAGAGACCAGAGATTGTTGTTTAGTTGCTAAGTTGTGTCTGACGCTTTTGCAATCCTGTGGGCAGTAGCCCCACCAGGCTCCTCTGTCCATGGGATTCTCCAGGCAAGAATACTGGAGTGGGTAGCCATTACCTTCTCCAGGGGATCTTCCCGATCCAGGGATGGAACCTGTGTCCTTTCTCTACCACTGAACCACCAGGGACCTAGGACAACCGTCCTCTTATTTGAAATCATTTTAGGCAACTCTGCCATGACAGGTCCTAGAAAGTATCTGCCGTGGCTTTGTACAAGAAAGATGGAATACCCGAGATAAAAGTAATAAGTGAATAAAGCTCTGCTGTATTTGTATTTTTTTTTCTGTTTGAAGCAAAATTTCAGCTGTTACATCGGTTTTATCCAAACAACAGATGGCCCGTAGCGTCTCCAAGGCTCTGAAGTTATATGGAGTCAGCCCAGCTACCAGGGCTGGGGTCAGCAAACCCCAGCTGGCCACGTCCAGCCTGCTGCCTGTTTTTGTTAAACAAAGTATTGTTGGAACTCAGCGTTGCTCGTTCACTGTAAACGCGTGGCTTCTCACAGGCTGCAGGCGCAGAGTTGAGTAGTTGTAGTAGAGACTGCAGGGCTGCAAACCCGGAAATAGTTACTGTCTGGCCTCTTATGGAGAGCATTCATTGTCCCCTGCACGAGACTATGGAGAAAAATCAAACCCAACTTGTTTTATAAGTGCAGATTTAGTGCAGTTTTTTAGATAATGTATTTACTTGCTGTGCTGGGTCTTGTTGCTGCCCGCGGACTCTCTAGTTGCGGTTTCTCCTCATCGTGGTGCGTGGGCCTCTCACCCAGTGGCTTGTCTTGTGGAGACGGGCTCCTGGGTGCATGGACTTCAGTAGTCGCAACACGAGGGTTCAGAAGTTGTGGCACACTGGCTTCATTGTTCCAAGGCGTGTAGAATCTTCCAGGACCAGAGATCGAACCCTTCTCCCTTACGTTGGCAGGTGGACTCTTATCCACTGTACCACCAGGGAAGTCCAAATCCAACTTATTTTTGAAAACAAAATCTGGAAATTTCAGTTTCTGTCACTGTAGGTCCAGGAAGCCTTTTCTCTGCCCCCAAGCCAGCTCTTAGTTCTGGGAGTCCCTCTGTCGTACCCCATAACAAGAAAGACCGTGTTGATGTTTCAGTGGGGGAAATGAACGGATGTAGTTTTACTCTTTTTTCTCTCTTTCGCTTTTTGAAGCTATATAACAGAAATGAGGGTGTGACAGGCAAGTTCTTGACTATGAAACGATAAAGGTCAAACTGCTCAAACCTTCTTTGCAAGTAAAATGCCTGGCTAACTGAAACATGTCAGAAACGTCAGCTGGTTATCAGGTTGACAGGTAACATGAAGCGCTCACCACCGGGGCTGCCTTCATTTACCTAGTGGGTTTCGCGGGCACCACCTCCTCTGTTGGTCTCTATGGCTATTTATTTGGCTGCTCGAGTGGCTCACACCTTACACCGTTGCAGCCGTGAAGATCGAGAACGTGAAAGACTGTCATCAGCTGCCCCTGCCATTGTTTCCCTTTCTTTTCAAGGAAGCGCTGCGTGTCAGGGTCCTCACAGAACTCAGCACATCTGCGGATGTGTGAGATGCCAGCCCACAAGGGACACTTCATAATTTTGCAGCTACAGAAACAACCACTTCTTGTTTATGCCTCACACAGACTATGCTTACTGCACCTTCAACTTCAGAGCTTTGAAAACTGCAGCATCTCACAAGCAAATATATTTGGAGCAAGCTTTCCCCTACTGTCCATGAACAAACCTGTCCATGCCTTCACTATAAACCTTCATGGTTACAGAACTTTATGCTTTCTGTTTGCAATTTAGAATGATGGGATCATCTAAATCCCTGCCCGTGGCTGATGACTTTTTTAAAAAAACTGTAAAATGAAATATACTGAAAAATAATAACTTGTTGTTGTTTAGTCACTAAGTTGTGTCTGACTCTTTTCAATCCCATGGACATCAGCACACCAGGCTTTCCTGTCCTTCATCATCTCCTGGAATTTGCCCAAACTCATGTCCCTTGGGTCGGTGATGCCATCCAACCATCTCATCCCTTGCTGTCTCCTCTCCTCCTGCCTTCAATCCTTCCCAGCATCAGGGTCTTTTCCAATGAGTTGGCTCTTCGCATCAGGTGGCCAAAGTATTGGAGCTTCAGCTTCAGCATCAGTCTTTCTAATTATATCCAGGGTTGATTTCCTTTAGGATTGACTGGTTTGATCTCCTTTCCAAGGGACTCTCTGTCCAAGGGACTCTCAAGAGTCTTCTCCAACACCACAATTCAAAAGCATCAATTCTTCAGTGCTCAGCCTTCTTTATAGTCCAACTCTCACATCCATACATGACTACTGGACAAAACATATCTTTGACTATACAGACCTTTGTCAGCAAAGTGATGTCGCTGCTTTTTAATATGCTGTCTAGGTTTGTCATAGCTTTCCTTCTAAGGGCAGTCATCTTTTATTTTCATGGCTGCAGTCACCATCCGCAGTAATTTTGGAGCCCAAGAAAATAAAATTTCTCACTGCTTCCACTTTTCCCCTTCTATTTGCCATGAAGTGAGGGGACCAGATGCCATGATCTTAATTTTTTGAACGTTGAGTTTTAAGCCAGTTTTTTCACTCCCCTCTTTCACCTTCATCAAGAGGCTCTTTAGTTACTGTTCACTTTCTGCTGTAGAGGTACGTGCAAAATATATTGCATCTTCAGCTTCAGCATACAGAAGAAACCACAGTTTTGATAACTGTAATTGGGTCCCTGAAGCAAGATTATGCTTGGAATAAGCAAGGCATATTTCTTTAAAGATGGCAGAATTTGGCCTTAGGAAATTTCTTTTAATTCTAATATATCAAAATTACTGGCTGTTTACATAAGAGCTGTCCTATAGAGGATTATCTACTTAAGATGTAATTGTGTGCTAAGAATGAATCACAAATATAGAGCAAGCTTAAAAATCAGATATAACAGGTAGAAATCACTCAAAGGTTTATTTATTTTATTTTTGTACTTAACATTTGCTTTCCTCCCTTCTTTCCTCATTGTTTGGATGATTTTAAAGACATTTCTTTGGGTGGGATCAGGTATGAGAGTTTTGAAGAGCTTGTGATGAAGCTTCTTTAGCTGGGTACTAGTGGGAAAGAAGACTTCAAAGCCCCTGGTGGACATGCTGCTGCCCAAGTTCAGGAATCCTGAACCCATGACAACCGCACGCTATACGTTCACTGTGTCCTGAGTGCAGAGCCGGGGGAACAAATCTGCGGTCTGGGCTGATGAAGAACCAACCTGTGGTCCTGCTCCACCCTGATGAAAATGAAGAAAGTGGAAGTGAAGTCCCTCAGTCGTGTCCGACACTTTGCAACCCCATGGACTGTAGCCTACCACTCTCCTCCGTCCATGGGCTTCTCCAGGCAAGAGTACCAGAGTGGGTTGCCATTTCATCCTCCAGGGGATCTTCCCAACCCAAGGACTGAACCCAGGTCTCCTGCACTGCAGGCAGATGCTTTACCCTCTGGGGCAATAGGGAAGCCCTGATGAGAAGGATTTCCAAATGTTGTCAGCCTCCCAGAGGAGTCCAGGTGGGGTGGGGTAGTACAGACTGGGAACCCCCTCCCTGAAGCCACTGTTTCTCTGTGTGCAGGGTCTGGACAGCTTACCTGATGGCAGCTTCCCCGGGCAGTGGGGAGGCCTGATAGCTGAGGTGAAGACCTCCCAGAATGTCCCTGTCACTTCCGCCGGCTGCTTCTCCATGACCAAGAGCCTTGGCAGCTTAACGTTTAAGGCACTGGAGCTGGTCATCTGTGGAATTGTAGCTTTCTGTTGTTTATGACCTTGGTGGCTCTTGATTTCATTGGGGGGTCATTATATTGAGTGTTGAGGGCAGTTATAGGCACCTGCCTTCTGGTATAAATGCTGAAGGCCCAGACCCTGGCCCAACCTGAGACAACCTAGGTATGTCTGATGTTTGGTGTCTAACTCAGTGGTTCTCAGTTGAGGGGGGTAGTGTTGCTCCCAGGGGACTTTTGGCAATGCCTGGAGACGTTTTCAGTTGCCATCTAGTGGGTAGATGCAGGGATGCTGCAAATGTCCTACCACGTACAGGACAGCCCCTCTCGACCAAGAGTTTTCCAGCCTCAAATGTCAGCAGTGCTGCAGAAGGGAAGTCCTCAGCTGTGCACACGTGTTCTCCTGACATATAATTCAGAGTCAGCCAAGGAAGCAGGTGGCCCCACGGGGAGCTGCTCCTTCCAGCCGTGGCCACACTGGCTGTGGGCTGCCTGAGTCGCCTGCTAGAGCAGCTGCACATCCTGCTGAGGCCTGGCTTGGAGAATTTTAAGCATTACTTTACTAGCATGTGAGATTAGTGCAATTGTGCAGTAGTTTGAGCATTCTTTGGCATTGCCTTTCTTTGGGATTAGAATGAAAACTGACCTTTTCCAGCCCTGTGGCCACTGCTGAGTTTTCCAAATTTGCTGGCCTGTTGAGTACAGCACTTTCACAGCATCATCTTCCAGGATTTGAAACAGCTCAAGTGGAATTCCATCACCTCCACTAGCTTTGTTTGTAGTGATGCTTTCTAAGGCCCACTTGACTTCTCTAGGTGAGTGATCACACCAGCATGATTATCTTGGTCGTGAAGATCTTTTTTGTACAGTTCTTCTGTGTATTCTTGCCACTCCTTAGTGTCTAACAAAAACCCCAACTGCCATGTGGCAGGTTGCAGGGAGCAGTAGAGTGTGGGATGGTCCCCCAGCTTCCAAGAAACAAAGTGCCTATGTTCTAAAAGCTGGTTCCACACCCCACTACTCCCTACACTCCACCAGGAAATCTTACCCAGAATCTCATTTCCTGATTCAGGGGGGTCAGAGCCGGTCAGGTGAGTCATCTGGTCTCCCTCCACTTCATTCCCCGTTGCTGAGTTCCCACACCAGCACCTATGAGGAGCTTTTTATGAACTTTAAACTTCAGGAACCCGTTTATAACCCTTAGCTTAAAGCACTATAGACACCTGTTAAATTGCACCCCGAGGGATAGAGCGTGTGAGCTGTCATCAGGCATCACACCTTATGTAGGATGAGTTTATGTGATCACCTGCCTTCTGAATGATCAGGCATCCAAAAAGGAGGAAGCAGAAGCAAGTTACAAACAGGTTGGGGGCGTTGGACTAGCCTTTAGGGGAGGATCTAGTTCATGACGGCCGTGGAGCAAGGCTTGGCAAGAAGGTCCAAGTCCCAGGAATGCTGCCCACCCAGGCTCACAACCACAAATGCCCGTAGTGCCAGCAGGTGCACAGAGAGTGAGTCAGGCAGGGGTTGGCGTAGAAAAGATGGAAGATATTCTTCGTGTGCACACAAAAGGTATTTGCCTTTTTTGCCTTGAAATTTGTGTCCCTTTTGGGCTGTGTTAGGTTTTTCTTCTTGTGATAGACACTAAGTTACAAAAAGTAGCTTTTATTCCAAGAAAAAAGGGGTGCGTGTTTAAGTTTAAATGACAGCTTGACTTCAGTGCTGAGTAATAGGGGGTGATGGGGACTGTGGCAGAGAGAGAGGGGATTCCTGACTAAGGATAGCAGCTTCTATCCAGATCAGACAGGTGTTGCTGGGGTAGGGGTGGATGTGACTACAAGGTGATTAAATCTTCTGATTTTATTGTTTATTTTTGGCTGCACTGGGCCTTCAGTGCTGTGCATGGGCTTTTTCTAGTCGCAGTTCCTTCTCTCTTGTGCAGCTCAGGCTCAAGGACGTGTGGCTCAGTAGTGGCACATGGGCGTGGTGGCTCTGCAGCACGTAGGGTCTTCCCAGATCAACCCCAGGGATCGAACCCATGTCTCCCGAATTGGCAGGCAGGTCTGGACCATCAGTCCCAAATCTTCTGATTTTAAGAGAGAAGCTAGAGATCTGAATTTTTCATATGATTTCTCCATAATAAAAAAAATGAATGCAAACATATCTATGGGTTATATTTGATTTGTTGAACACCCGCTTGAGACTTCTGGTTTTTCTTTTCAAACAGAAGAAAGAACTGTTGTTAAATAGCTTCAGCACTGGGCTCACTGGCTTCCTGTTCTCTGTTGCTGTCTCTCTCTGTCTTAGACTATTCAGAAATTGGCTTCCAGATTTTGCTCTCAGATTTCTTTTCGAGGACTCTTCTTCCGTTGCATTGTTTTTTCTAGCTCACTGTCACTAGCCTCTTGGTTGAAGATTCACCCATAGATGTGAGCAGTGGACGTTAAAGGGTGGATGAAGGTCAGAAAAGGGTGACCGCAGGCTGGGCAGAGTTTTGAAAGGAGCGAGGAGGGCGTTTCTGGGGGTGCGGGTGTGAGCGCTGTGCGGAGGGAAGGCTGGCGCTGGCCTGTGTGGTGTGCAAGCTTCCCGCCAGTGCCCTGTGGCCTTGGACTGGAATAAAAGATTGCGACTGCTGTTGTGTTCGGACAACATCTGGGTGGGCTTACCTACTCCACCTTTCCCTCCCCCACATCTGTCTCTGAAACAGCCACAGTTGTGTTTTGAACAATCCATAACGCTGTCCCAAACGCAGCTCTGGGCTTTGTTCATATGTATCAGAGAGAAGTGCAGCGCTGTGGGCCAGTGTTAGCACACGGTGACAAGCAGCGATGGCAACCCAGGACGGGGTCAGGCTGCTCCGTGTTGTATTCAGGAGTATGTGTGTGCGCGCTAGAGAGAAGGGGTATTCCTACTGGATTGGCACTTTCTATCTCCTCCCATCATCACACACACACACACACACACACACACACACACACACACGCCCACACATGTGTGTGTGTGCTTACCCTTAGTCATGTCCAACTCTTTGCAACCCTTTGGGTTGTAGCCTGCCAGGCTCTTCGGTCCATGGGATTTTCCAGGCAAGAATACTAGAGTGGGTAGCCATTCCTTCTCCAGGGGATCTTCCCGACCCAGGGGTCAAACCTGCATCTCCTGTGTCTCCTGCATTGCAGGTTTATTGTTTACCCGCTGAGCCACAAGGGAAGCCACACACACACTCACACTCACACACACTCACACTCACTCTCTCTCTCTCTCTCTCTCTCTCTCTCTCTCTCTCGCTCTCGCTCTCTATTGGTTGACCTTCTCCCCTCATGCTAAGCTGGGTAGCGAACAAAGATTTATCTCCTGGTGATTTCACTTCCAAACATGGGCACCCTGTATTTTGAAATTCTGCAAGAGCCCTGTGTATTTGATATTGTGCAGGCTCTTGCTGGGTTTCAAAGGTGGATTACATTCACAGCTAGGTGTCGGTAGAAGGTAAAATGTTAATGAGATTGTAATTTGTTGATGGGTCTTGGAGATGTAGCTTGGTTGTGGACAGCCTTCCTTTCCCTGCACAGGGAAGGGCGGCCCATCCTCGTGTCTGGCTAGCTGTCGTGGATTAGCGAGAAGCGAAGTGAGAGAACTGTGAATATGGTGGAAAATCAGTCAGAGACTCTAGGGGAAGGACAGTGCAGAGGCGGCTGGAAAGCACCAGAGGCACCTTTGTGGGTTTGGAATTAGCGAACAGAAACATAAGCCAGGGTTTCCAGACAGGCTCAGCTCCAGCTGTGCGGTTGGGAGGTGAGGCTCTCGGCCTTCAAGGTGGGTCTGGCAGTTCCCTGAGAGGCATCTGGGAAATGCTCCCGACCTCCCCCACTTCATTTTTGTAAACAGTCCTTCACCTTGTCCTGAGGATTTTACCTCCTAGAAGCACCCTGACTCTCTCGACTTCTGTCCATCACAGTGACTCCAGACCAAGCTGCTTCCTCTCCCTGCTCTGGAGCAGCCGCCCTCCTGGGCCTGTGGGACCTTGGATCCACTCTGACCTGCAGCCAGACCGGTCTCTTCATGAGGCCAATCAGATTGCATCTTCACCATGCCTCCCTTCCTCCCAGACTGCACTGTTTCATTAGCTCCCTGCTCTTTTCCAGGTGAAAACTGGAGCCCTTAGTGGGCACAGTTTCATCTGAAGCAGCCGCAGCCCTCACCCTGCCCCTTCCTCCAGGCAGGCCACCTCATGGTCCTCACTCTCCCTGGGCCATTTCCCTCCTGTGGTCTCACCTGCCACAGTTGCACTGTCCCAGACTTCTTTTTTCCTGGTGCCAGCTGGTGGCTCTTCAGAAATCAGCCCAATTGATCCATTCATTCAGCAAATATCGATTGAGGACCTACTATGTGCCGAGCACTGTTCTAGGTGCTACCAGTACAAAGAAAGAAGACAAAACTCCTGTCCTTTGCAGAGCTTGTGTTCTCTCAGCAAAGGGAGGCACGTGAGAGCGTCGCGATCCCAGTCGTGGCAAGGGAGCCGAGGCCACTGAGGCAGAGTGAGGGGCGGCAGTTAGGAGAGGTGGGTTGACGGGTCAGCTACTTTGGGGTCAAGGGTGAGTTTTCAGAGGAGATGACAGTGAAGTAAGATCTGAATGAGCAGAGGAAGTCAACTGGGATTTGCGAGTCCCCAGGGAAACCTTTGAATGGGTCCCCCACAAAGGACCGTATTTCTTTGCATTGTTAATCATGGTTGGACAGTCTACACATATGTTTGCATTTTGTGATCAACATTTGTCTCTTGAACAGATTCTTAGATCCACAAGGGCATAAATTTCTATCTTTTCCTCTTCCCATCAGTCTTTTATTCTCAGCAGTCTGTTTGGCAGACAGAATGCACTCAGTAAATATCTGTGGGGTCAACAAGGGACATATAAGGGGAGTCCCCCGTCCTGACCTTTTTCTCTCTCATCCCTGGAGGACCTACCCTGGGAGGCTGCAGATCCCAAGGCAGCAGACCCCTCTGAGCAGCCCACACTCCTGGGCCGGGGTCTCTGCCCCGCGGGCCGGAGCGGGGTGCCTGCAGCAGGAGGTGAGGCGAGGCCCGGGCGCACGGCGGGGCAGACGGAGCCGGCTTGTGGCTCTGGGACATTTGAATCGGTTAGGGTTGAAACAGACTCATCACCTTCCGACAGCAGGAGTCCTCTGCGACACATCACTGCCCACTCTCCCAGTCTGTCTTTGTCAGAAGACCCAGCAGACAGATGAGACTACAAAGAGCGAGTGTTTCTCCGGGGCTGGGTTGGGGAGGCGGCAGCCCGACTCCTTTCTTTAACTTTGGCGATGATAAATATTGCATAAGTTGCTTAGTGAGGTCAGACCTAAACTATGAGGCTCTGAGTACCTTTCGCTGGAAATAAACTGTGAAAACAGGCTGTTGTTAACTGTTGGGAGCCTTTGTTTCATGAGGGGGTCCAGGAAGAAGAGAGGGAAACGGGGCATACCTCACCCTCTCATCACATGCCTCCGGAAAACACCTATATTTTGAGACGTGTTGGTAACATTTCTGCGCAATTACCGTAAGCAGAACATCTACTGGGTTTTGATACATTTACCTGTGACATTACACCAAGTGAGTCTGTTGAAAGTGGGAGGATTATGCCTTGTTCCAGATGCATTTTGGCACTTGGGCGAAAAGCAGTGGGGATGCTGGGTTGAAAAATAGAATGGAAGCTACAGACAGCATAAGCCTAGAAGCTCCCAGGCCACCCTCCTGAGAGTCTGCTGACCACCCCGTGTCCCTGCCTGCTGAACCAGGAGGCCAGGCACCGGACACCTGGTTGGATCCATCCCAGAGGCTTGAAGAGAAGACGGGAACGGAAACTAGAATCTCAAATTAGTGGGGACATAAGGATATAGTATTCCAGTTTCTTTAGAAAGTGAATTTGCCAGGGTCTGGGAAGAAGAGGGAAGTGAGGAGGTAGAGAGTGAAGCCACCCATGTGACACGCAGCGGAAGGTCCCTGTCGTCGTCTGTTTGCCAAAACCCACGGCATGTGCACACCAAGAGTGACCCCTAATACAGGCTGTAGACTTGTGACGATGCCGTGTCAGCAGGTGTAGGCTTAGCTGCTGTTTAATAGATGTCCCATCTGGTGTGGGATGCTGATCACTGGGGAGGCTGTGCTTGTTTAGGGGCCGGGGTTATATGAGAAGTCTCTATACATTCTGCTCAATTTTGCTGTGAACCTTGAAACTGCTCTAACAAACAAAGTATATTAAAAACTAAATTTATTGAGCACCCATTGTGTGTCAATATAGAGCTCCCAGGGGAGGCAGCTGTTTAAAAATTAACTGCATAATGTAGTTGCAATTGTAATAAGAGCTGTGAAGGAAAAGCACTGGGGGTTCTGAGTGGATATAGTAAGGAAGATCTAACCTTGTGAATGGTCAGCATCAATTTCTCTGAAGATGGGATCTTTGAGTTGAAGTTTTTTAAGTAAATCAGCAAAAAGCAAGCAAACAAAATCAAAAGAAATTGTATTTTAGCTCATGGAATTGAAAAATTCAGGACCTTCAGCTTCAGGTGTGGCTTGATCCAGATGCCTTATCAGTGTCACCAGGTCTCTCGTCCCCGTTTCTCAGCATTGCTCTCTTCTCTCCTGTAGAGGCAGGTTCTGTCCTACGGTGGCATCTACCAAACTGGCACCAAGCCTTATGCACTGGGGAACCCTCAGAGCTAAGAGAAGGCTGGCATGAAAGGGAAATTGAATCAATGTCTGTTGAATAAATGAAGGCACATTTCTCCTTGTACCACCTTCTGTGGGTGACGTTGATTGAGTGCCCACTACACCCATGCTGCACTTTGCAATTCCATGAGCCGATAAATACTCCTTGTTTCATTTGTCTAATTGCTTGATGATTCTCTTAAGCAGCTTCCATGGAAATACCACTTTTTCAGAGAAAGATCTCTAAGCATCCAGTATAAGACCTGACCCACTTGTGTAGCCACCCATACCTCCCTGTGCCTTGCCTTACTTTTCTTTCCTTCCTCTCTTCACCTGTTGAAATATACTCCATTTGTTAGGGGCCGAGTTGTGTCCCTCCATATTCACAGAATGAAGTTCAACTTCAATACCTCAGAATTTAAAGAGGTGTTCAAGTTAAAATGAGGTCATTAGGGTGGTCCAGTGGCTAAGACTCCATGCTATCAATACAGGGGCCTGGGTTCAATCCCTGGCAGGAGCTAGAGCCCATATCCCCCAGCTAAAAACTCTGTGTGCCACCATTAAGACCTGGCACAGCCAGATAAATAAAGCTATATTCTTAAAGGAGGTCATTAGGTTGGGCTATAATCCCAAATGACATATAAAAAAGGGGATTAAGACACACACACACACACACAGAAGACAATGTGAAGACACAGCAGAGTGATGGCCATCTATAAACAGTCAAGAAGAGAGGCCTCAGGAAGAATCAACCCTTCTCTCAGACTTTTTGACACCTTGCTCTTATACTTCTAGTGTCCAAAAATGTGAGAAGTTAATTTCTGTTATTGAAGCCTCCCACAGTCTACAGCACTTTGTTATGGCAGCCCTAGCTGACTAATACCCACTCCTCAAATTCAATTCAAATCTTGTCTCCTCTATGAAGGAAGAGAATAGGGGTTGTCAAATCTGGTGGTGACCTGATTGTGTAATAAAGTTTTATCGGCACACAGCCATGCCCATTTTTTCACTTACCTGGATGGTTCTGTGCTACAAAAGCACAGAATATGGGTAGTGCCAGCAGGAAATATGTGACCCATAAAGCTGAAAACATTGTCTCTCTGGCATTTTAAAGAAAATACATGCTGACACTTGGTCCAGAAGAGTGGTTGGTAGCCTGGGCTGTGGATTCAAACAGGCTTGGGTTCAAGTCCCTCCTATGTGACCGACAATCTGGGTCAATCTCTTAATCCCTCTGAGCCTCGTGTTCCTCATCTGTAAAATGGGGACAATGATAGATCCTATTTCATAGAATTATGGGAATCAAATACATATTATAATATTTGTACTTTCTGCTACTTTAGAAAAAACATCTATTTTTATTCATTTGGTGTGCGGGGGCTCAGCTGTGGCGCGCAGGGTCTTCAGTCTTCGCGGGAGTGTGTAGGGTCTTCCACTGTGGCCTGCAAGCTCTAAGTTGGGGCCTGTGGACCTAGTTCCCTGTGTGTATGTATGTGTGTGTGTTAGTTGCTCAGTCGTGTCCGACTCTTTGCAAGCCCATAGACTGCAGCCAGCCAAGCTCCTCTGTCCATGGAATTCCCCAGACAAGAGTACTAGAATGGGTTGCCGTTCCCTTCTCCAGGGCATCTTCCCAACCCAGGGATCAAACCCAGGTCTCCTGCATTGCAGGCGGATTCCTTACCATCTGAGCCACCTGGGAATCCCCGAAGTGTCTGTAGCTCAAGACAATGTTCTGGTTTCCTTTACATCTAAGTCCTTTACCTGGTGTTTGCTTCTGCCAGGAGGAGGGGCGCCTTTTGCTCTGGATGGGCCGGGCAAGCAGAGGAGCATGGAATGGGTGCAGGCCAGTGTCTTTCTTTTCTCATGTGTTGGGGAGATGATTCTGCTCTTACTAGGTGGTGTCTAATCTCCCTGACCAGGGATCAAACCCAGGCCCCTTGCATGGGGAGCATGGAGTCTTAGGCACTGGACGACCAGGGAAGTCCTGAGAATCTAATATTATGTGGATATAAATGGTTTTGCACTAGGCTTGGCACAACAGCAAAGCCTTTTTTAGCTATTATGATAATTATTAATACTAACACCATTTTGTTAGTGGAGGTTACAGTGCTGAAACCCCAGACTGCAGAGGCCTTGCTGAATTGGTTTCTTTTCTAACTGGCAGTTTTTTTCTTGATTTAGAGAATAATTGCTTGACGATTTAGGAAACTACGTCAACTGCAACTCTGAGTTGCTTGAAGGAGCGCTAAAAAGACCACCAGCCTCCTCCCTTGTTTGTTCTTGTGTCTCATTCTTTTCTCTTCCTTTTCCTTTTTTCTTGAAGCACAAGCACCAAAAAAGTCTCCTCTCAGCTCTCGAGGTAGGCTGTGTCAAACTCGCACAGTGTGTGAGCAGAAAAATCTGAAAACGTTCCAAATAAAGGAAGGTGATGGGGGCAGGGGGCGGGGCAGGTAACTGTCCTGCCCCCGGGCTGTATGGAGCCTTCACTGGTGCCTCTTGATCCTGATCAAACATGGGCTTAGGATAAGCTCTGTTTTGGCAAATCTGATTTAGAAGCCAAAGGAAAATATAAAACCTCAGAGACACTGAGAGCAGGTCAGTAACTGCTCCCCGAGTTCAGTCTGCTTCTCTCCGATGTGAAGTCCACAGGCAGTGGGTGACTGCAAGCCCGGCCCAGGCGTAGTCTGGTCAGAGATCAAACCCTGAGTGCACCATTGTATGACCCTGAACAGTTTACCTAACTTCTCTAGGTTCCAGGTCTCTGTGAAGGAAAGGTGGTAGTAACAGCCTCCTCACAGCCTAAGCTGAGAGTAAACTCAGGTGACCTGTAAAGTGCTTGCCTTAGTGTCAGTCCATTGTTCTCGCTCAGCCGCTAAGCCACGTCCCACTCTTTTGCGACCCATGGACTGTAACCCACCAGGCTCCTCTGTTCATGGGATTCCCAGGCAAGAATACTGGAGTGGGTTGCCATTGCCTTCTCTAGGGAATCTTCCTGACCCAGGAAGATAACCTGCGTCTCCTGCATTAGCAGGTGGATTCTTTACCACTGAGCCACCAGGGAAGACCACAGGGAATGTTTGATAATGATTAGCTGTTATTATTGTGATGGGTTGACAACATTTTGTGTATGTCCTCTTTGCCTACAAACTCAAGACATTTATACAGGTGAATTTGTTTGTGGTGTTAACTAGGTGAGCTGAGTAATACAGCTTAACAGATCACTCAGTTCTTATTCCTTGGCAATCTTTGAGGGCAGAGATGTGTGACCCCAAAGTCCTCATTTAAGAATCCTCAAAGGAGGCAGGATACAAGAACGGGAGAAAAGGGAGGTTTCCTCCTGAGAATGCTGGCTCAGTTTGTGTGAAATTGTTTTCTGAAGTCAGACTTGCAAATGGTTTTAAAAATCGTTGCTCCTACAAGGCCAGGCCTGCAGGACTTCCTCTCCTCCCCTCCCAGTTACCAAAACCACTGCATCCTCCCCTGCCTTTGCTTTCTGGCACTCAGCAGCCCTCGTGCCTGGAGGAACAGTTGATGCTGACAGGAACTGTGGGGCAGAGGCGTTTCCATGACTGTCAGAGCTACGAACGCTGGGAGTCCTACTTCTCACACTGAGAACCCTAAACAGGATGTCATGCTTGTTATGAAGTTGTTTGTTCTGACCTATGTTCTATACAGCGCCTAGCAAATAAATAAGAGACTAGGGGGAATGGGCAGAGGCCAGCTTATATTTGATTTTCAGGAAATATTAGTTGATGGAACCAGTGACAGTTTTGATCACTGGTATTTGGTCAAACTTTTGTAGCTGTATCCCGAACGTCTGGTTTCTTTTAGTAATCAAAGCATGTGTCCTCACGTGGCTCCCTCAGAATCTGAGACCCTGACCGGTCAGCTTTGGAAAAATTCAGCACTTTGGACAGGACTGAGCCATGGTGAACAAGTGTGTGTGTGTGCTGTCATGTCTGAATCTTTGCGACCCCAAGGACTGTAGCCCTCTGGCTCCTCTGTCCATGGAATTTTCCAGGCAAGAATACTGGAGTGGGTTGCCATTTCCAATTCCAGAGGATGTTCCCGACCCAGGGATTGAACCCATGTCTCCTGCATTGGCAGACAGACCCTTTACTACTGTGCCCCCTGGGAAGCCCAGTGAATAAATGGGAGAATGTTATTAAGAAGACACATCCTTTGGTCAGAATGATGTCTCTCTAATTTTTACTTAAGTTTATTTACTCCCTTTTGTTTCTTGCCCAGATAGTTATTAGCTTTACTATCGAAAATCTGAAGGCAGTAATTTAGAAATCCCTTAGGCATCTCTTCTCTATGCTGATCCATTCCCAGTTCCTTTATCTTGTTTCCTTTGAATGAGTTATAAACTCTGTTCTTGATAGGTGTTGGGCTATTTGACCCTACTCAGCTGGAAAGCTCCTTAGATAAATGGGGTAATAATTCCAGAGCCACTGAAGATAATCTGCAAGGCAGAAAATCCAATTATAGGTAATTAGAAGTCACCCCAAGATTCTTTAGAAAGTAGCTTGGTATTGCCCTGTGGCCATAAACAACTGAATCTGAATAAAAATCAATTTGAAAAGGCTTGACTACTAGTTTCTACCACTATTTATACATTCCCTGGGTTTTTCTTATTGCCATGCGTTCAACTTTATTATCCTCAAATGTAAGAGTTACAGATGTCAGAACATATTCTTTAGTTCTTTGGGACTGTTTCCATGCTGCTCACATGATGTTGAGACTCATTAAGCTTTCATAGTACTAAACGGTGTGAACTCGCCTTTCAGATCTGGAGCAATGCCTTACTGTTCATCCTCATTCCTGTCTCTTTCCGCCTATTCACTATTTCAAAACAGAAATAGCTTTTTAAAAAATAGTGACAATCTCACATGTATTGAAAAACTTCAGAAAGTTGCAAGCAATATAAATCACATTTAATTCGCCACCTAAGGATGATCTGGGTGAACTTTTTGGAATAAGGCTTTCGTCACTTCGTGTATCCTGTTGTCTCCTCCTCTGTTTAGAGACATGAAGTCATCACATCTATTCTGTTTTATAATGTGGTTTTTATTATTTCATTAAGTGATTAATTTTTTATCATTTCAGTAAGTGAGACTTTATTAAGTATCTTTCCATCATCAATAAATATTGATCTTTATCATTTTAAATGACTGTGGAGTAGGAATCTGTAATATGTGTATTAAACACTTCTGTCATTATTTAAAAACCGTCTCACTGCTGCCTATCACTGCAGCAACTTCTGGGAGACCATTTATGTAGAAGCTTTGACCATCTTAGCGCAGAGGTGATTCAGTAGCCCAACATCTACTGAGAATACAGCTTGAAACTAACTCAAAAGGAACTGCCCTGGTGGTCCAGTGGTTGAGAATCTATCTGCCAATGCAGGGGACAGGGGTTCAACCCCTGGTCCAGGATCTAAGATCCCACATGCCATGGGGCAGCTAAGTCCATGCTCCACAACACGAGATCCTGCATGATGAGAAGCCTGTGCAGCTAGAGAGAGCTGTGTGCAGCAGTGAAGAGCCCACGTGCTACAACAGAGACCAATGTAGCCAGAAAAGCAAGCAAACAGCAATAATAAAAACTGACTCAAAGATAAGAGAGATTGTCTTTCAACAAATGGTGCTGGAACAACTGGATATGTTTATGCCAAAAAAAAAAACAAACTGAACTTAAGTCCTCACCTCATTTCATACGCAAAAAATAAAGTGAACTAGACCATAGACCTCAGTGGAAGATCTGACAATATAAGATTTCTAGAAAAACAGGAGAAAATTGTTTTGATCTTGGGTTAGGCAAGAAGTTGTTAGGACACAGAGAATGATAACCATGATAGAAGTGAAGAACTTTTCCTCCTAAAGGATACCGTTAGAAAATGAAACATTTAGCCAGAGAGAAAATATTTGCAAAACAACTATCTGATTTATTTGGACTTGTATCCCAGTTATATAAAGGACTCTTACAACTCAATAAAATAAGACAGCCTACTAAAAATATTGAGAAAAGATTTGAATAGCTATTTCACTAAGAATTATGTATGAGTGACAAGTAAGCATGTGGAAGAAAAAAAGTTACATGATTATTGGTCAGTAGAGAAGTGCACGGAGAAGGCAATGGCAATCCACTCCAGTACTCTTGCCTGGGAAATCCCATGGACAGAGGAGCCTGGTAGGCTACAGTCCATGGGGTCTCGAAGAGTCAGACACAACTGAGCGACTTCACTTTCACTTTTCACTGTCATGCACTGGAGAAGGAAATGGCAACCCACTCCAGTATTCTTGCCTGGAGAATCCCAGCTATGGGAGACTGATGGGCTGCCGTCTATGGGATCGCACAGAGTCGGACATGACTGAAGTGACTTAGCAGCAGCAGAGAAGTACAGTGGATATCATTTCACATCTAGAACGACTTAAATTAAAGACCAACGGTAGTGTTGACAAGAATGGGAATGCAAAATGATATAGCCTCTTTAGAAGACACGTGTGTTGTTCTTATAAATGTGAACAACATTCACTGCATAGCCAAGCAATCTCCTCAGTATTTTCCCCCCAAAATACAAATATATGTTCACCTAAAGACTTTTACTTGAATATTCATAGTAGTTTTATTCCTACAAGCAGCAATTTGGAAACAAGCCAAATGCCCTCGGATAAACAAATATGGTATGTCCATACGAGGGAATACTACTCAACAATCAGAGTGGTGAATAACAAATACTACAGACAAGAGAAGTCATGTGAAAATTCTAGAATAGGCAGGAATTATACCAACAGAAAGTGGATTGGTGGTTGCCAGCATCTGGAGTGGGGGTGGGAACTGACTACAAAGGGCCATGTCGATCCTCTGGGGTGATGACAATTTCTATATAATGATTCTGGTAGTGATTTTGTGACTGTCCACATTTGTCCAAATTCATCAGATTGCATATTTAAAATGAGTAAATTGTGTTGTATATAAGTAATACCTCAAAAAGGGAAATTAAAACAAAATAAGGTCATTCTGGAAAATCAGCTTGAGGAATGTGCCTTGGTTTCTACTCTGGTAAAGTGGTTTGCGCCCGCCTGCAGTTCAGGATTCTAGAATCATCCAGCAGGCATTTCTGTTAAGCCAGAACACTTTAATAATGGCATCCATAAAAACCCAGAGTTACATGTTGCTGTCAGGGCTAGAGATTCTCTCTGTTAACTCATCAGGGGAGAAATGTCTTGCCAGGGGCATCCTGGGCCTCTGTCTGCATGACCAGAATTAGTCCTGAGCTGTGCAGTGAGAAGGTCTAAACAGCTGCCTCTGGTTTGGAATCTTGTCTTTCCTGTTCATGAAAGATTCTGAGGAGCTGGAAGTAGGCAGTGGGGATTTTCCATTGACATGACCCAGCCTGGCCAGTATCTTAACAGTATTGGGGTTTTTCTTTCTTTAACCCCCTCCTAGTATCCTTATCCCCACCCTGCCCCCCACCATGGATTTAATTCCACTTTCCTGTCATCATCAGTCACCAGGTTTTTCCTAGAACATTCAGATGTGTAGTTAAGGAATTCTGTGTAGTTAAGGAATTCAGATGGGCAGTTAAAGTTTGCTCTCTTGAACTGGGATCTGATTTTCCCCCTTCAATTTACCTTTGCATAGTTGGATACACATCAGTGGCACTAAATAAATAAATCATAATTAATACGTATTTGGCTCTTATACTGTTTATTTTCCTCTTCTGAGGCTCAGATTAGAATATGCATCCCACAGCTTGAATGTTTAAACTAAACCAAAGGGACTTTGGTTTATCCCTTCCTTCTCTTGTCTTGTATTAAACTAATTGTTTTAACTGGAGGAATGTCATTGTCCCAGATCCCTTCCATTTGGACTCGTAGTAGAGATGGCTTAAAAACAATATATTTGGAGAAGTGAGAGTTTAGTAAACAAGCTACAATTATATGCTTAAGGAAAAAAGATGAAGTGCTGAGGAATATGAATTTGCATTTAGAAAAACATCCCAAATAAGCAGTGATGTGTTATAGATCCACAACAGGAATCTTAAAGAGCCACACCCAGAAAAGACACTTCCCAGCGTCATTCATGAAGTTTGCTCGCTGTTGTTGTTGTTGTTCAGTGGCTGAGTTGTGTCTGACTCTCTGCAACCCCATGAACTGCAGCACACCAGGTTTCTCTGTCCTTCACTATGTCCTGGAGTAGGCTCAAACCCATGTCCATTAAGTAAGTGATGCCATCTAACCATCTCATCCTCTGCCGTCCCCTTCTCCCGCTGCCCTCAATCTTTCCCAGCATCAAATGCAACACTAAACGAGTGGAAGGCCTGATGGTGAAGCTGAAACTCCAGTACTTTGGCCACCTCATGCGAAGAGTTGACTCATTGGAAAAGACCCTGATGCTGGGAGGGATTGGGGACAGGAGGAGAAGGGGACGACAGAGGATGAGATGGCTGGATGGCATCACTGACTCAATGGACATGAGTCTGAGTGAACTCTGGGAGTTGGTGATGGAAAGGGAGGCCTGGCGTGCTGCTATTCATGAGGTCGCAAAGAATCGGACACGACTGAGCAACTGAATTGAACTGAAACTTATGGTAAATGAAGAAATGTGTCTGGTGTGGAAACAATGTTCCTGTAATAACCTCTAGGGAAGCACCATGAAATAACCCTCCACAGTATCTTCTGGTGAATGGAAGGGAATTGAGCAGTTGTTTTATCAGAACAAAATCTTTGTTTAATGCTCACTAGGTGACAAGAGCCAAGCACATATTCTGCTATCTGATCTTTGTAGTAATCTTACAACCTAGGAACCAATATTACCTTCATCATACAGATGGGGAAACAGAGGCTCATAGAGACTGATTTACTTGGCCAAAGTAAGTACAGGGTTTGAATCCAGCTCCGCCTGACTCCAAGTCTGAGTTCTTAACCATTGCTCTCCTACTCACCCAGTGACGGATCCTGTAGGAATTTGACCATTGTCAAAGAGCAGCATTGGTGCCTCACCACTGGAGCTGGCAAAGAATTTTCTTTCCAGCAGCCAACAATCAGAATGGCAGTCAGATAATTAACTTGTCTTCCCTGAAGGAGCTTTGTTCATGGGACAGTCTTCAAATGCGGCATGAAAAGGCACTTGGCAAATTGCAAGAGGAAATAACACTTCAAAGTGAAAAATTGATGCACATTTATCAACGGTGGGTAACAAAAGAGCAGGCACCATCCTTGTGGGGCCATCGCTGAAATCAGTTACAGAGTTATACTGATGATGAAAATGGCTGCATTCCTTGATTCTAATCTACCAGAGCAGAAACGATTTCCTGATCATTGCGTTACTGAGGCCCTGCAAGGGCTCCCTCTTTGTTTCATGTATTTATTTTTGGTAGCTGTTTTAATAATGGCGAAACACACCAGGGTGTCCTTGCGGCCGTTTGCAGTGTGCAGTGACAGGCTTTTAAAATGATTTCTTCCAGAATGATCTGAACGTAAAGTCACTTTGAACACCTAGAGAGAGAATCATCAAAAAGGAGTTTGCTTTATTTTCCAAATTAAGTCTCGTGATGGTGGTGGTGGGGCGTGATGCAATATTGGGTCTTGTGGGCACTAGAATCATGAAATGAAGGTGACATCCCTGGGAACAAAAAGTAAGCTCAAGAATTCTGTGGTGACCATTGTCTTCCTATTGATTCTTCTGGGTATCAGATGAACAAACAGGACAGTTTATTTTTCTTTTCGTTCTCCAGCTCCTTCAAGCAGGTCTCCCCACCTTGTGTGTTCAGGACCTCAGTGTGAGGAAAACAGGTCCCAACCCATGAAACCCATCCGAAGATGGTGCACACGTAGGGCAGAGGCCGCTGCTCAGTCTTTCTTAACAGAGCCAGAGGAAAGTGTATTTGATGCACATTTTAACTGAAGGAAGTAAGAATTGGCTTTAATAATGAAAAATGAAATTGAACCTTCCCCCTGGGAATTAAATTAACGGATCCAACTGTTTTTTTTTTTTTTTTTTAAAGCACCACTTTCTAGAGACTGCAGGAATTCAGCTGTATGCTTTCCTTAGCCCTTGTGTGTGTGTGTGTGTATGTGTGTGTGTGCACGCGCGCACGTGTAGGCTCTGTGTGTCCAGCTCTCTGTGACACCATGGACAGTAGCCCAAACTCCTCTGTCCGTGGGCATCTCCAGGCAAGAACACTGGAGTGAGTTGCCATTTCCTCCTCCAAGAGAGCTTCCCGACCCAGGAACTGAACCCATGTCTCTTGCACCTCCTGCATTTGCGGGCATGCTTTTTACTAATTGCACCACTTGGGAAGCCCCTTAACCCTTAGCTAGGGCTGACTGAGTATCTACCAAGTGGCCCACTCTACGTATTGTTTGTTTTTGCCTTTTTTTCCCTACCTGTGCTTTAAGAGACTGATCTGAGGCTTCCCACTTGATCGCAGTAACTTCCTCCTCAAAATTTTCAAACGATAGAGTTCTCTGCTGTTGTGAACTTCTGTACCAGCTCTTGACATTAAGTTGACTATAAACAGACAGCTTTGCCACCAGCTGCTGTGATCAAAAGACAGCACGTTTTTAAGTCTATGTACAGAAATGCATCTTGAAAATACATTTGTGAATAAATAGGATGAAAAATACCGTTTGTGAATTTTCAGTCTTTCCCTTGCCCTCTTGCTGTCTAAAACAATGATTTTTGCTTGGGGCAGCAGGCCCCAGGTTTCCTGGATGAAGCAGAATCTGAGTAATGGGATGAGAGAGCAAAGATCAAAGGAGTCAGGCCCAAGGAAACTGCATAAGGAGCTGTATGAGCAGATAAATAGCACATGGGATAAGGAGGAGGTGGGGAAAGAGTCACCGGAAGAACTGGTGTTTCTGGAAAAGATTTCAAGAGAAGAGTCCAGGAGCAGTCCATTTTCATGTAGAGGATGGAAGTGTCAGAACTGGGTACAAAGCATTTTTAAAGATGTCTGATGAATGTGAACAATGTTTTTCTTTGATCACAACTCATGCGTATGTGTGTGCGTTCTAAGTCTCTTCAGTTGTGTCTGACTCTGCGACCCTGTGGACTGTGGCCCACCAGGCTCCTCTGTCCGTGGGATTCTCCAGGCAGGAACACTAGAGTAAGCTGCCATTCCCTCCTCCAGGGGACCTTCCTGACCCAGGGACAAGCCCAGGTCTCCTGTGTTGGCAGGCAGGTTCATAACCGCTGAGCCCCCGGAAGCCCGTTTGTTAGGCTTGGGTGTTACCCTCTGTGGCTTGTGGCTGCTTGGCGATGTGCCCTTTTGGTCAGGGGTGGGGGGCGCATGGAAGGGTGTGTGGTCAGCTTGTGCGGGATTCTCTGACTAGCAGGTGGGGTGGCAGGGGTTCACATTATCAGTCCTTCGCTCCAGGAGGCCCGGGGCATTGTGCTCTGGTTCTGAAGTGGTTAACACCTTCTGTTTGGTGGGGTTTTCACACTTTCAGAACAACTCAGGAAATCTGCATCACATACTGTTACCTAGGTACTTCAAAGAGCAGATAAAGCAGAGGATAGAAGAAGGCCTGTCTCCTACCAACCCAAAGGCCCCAGGGGGTCCCATTTGGCCAGCAGCTACGATTTGTTTTTAAATAAGTTGCCAATACTTAAAAAAAAATCTAGAGTGTATTTTACATAAAACTCAGGAATTGGGGCTTTGGTTTGAAAGTGAATCCGCTGCAGCTGCATAACTGTTACCGTTTTTTGTGTTTTTTTTTTTCTGGGACAGAGACTCTCTCATCCCCTAGACCCCCTGCCCTCTCCCCTCAGGCATGCCGTCTAGCCCTGATTCTCCTGGGTCTCTGCTGGCCTGGGGTCCCTGCTTCCGCCTTGTCCTCCAGGAGTCCCCCGCCCTTACAGCTTTGCCTGGATACCTGCTGCTCTCCTGCCCATCCCACCTTAAGTTCAAGTTGTGCATCTTCTGGGAGTCCTTAACTGAGTGATCTGGTCAGTCTTTCTCATTTCCTGGATACCTGAGATGAACAGTGGGGAGACAGTCTGTCTATTAAGGGAGGAGCATTTTATCACCCATAATGTTTGGGGTTTCCAGGGTTTGGTGACCATAAAAAGCAGACTAAGTCACTTTTAAATCCCCCAGAGACAAAGCCCCCACTTCTCCTTGCCTGAAGGAGCATCCATTCAACCCACTCACCAGCCATCGTTCTTCTCAATAACAGCACAGGCAGCTTCCTCTGTTTGCATAACTATCGATTCATAGCTGTCTCTCCCCTCTGCTTGCAAGGACTGGCTCACCGTCTGCTGAACCCAGCACATGTCCTGGCCCACCAGGCCATACAGTAACACGCATTTATTGACTCAATGAAAACCTGAGTAGTTAGACTCTTCAGCTGAGAAAGGAGGCTGCGTCACTGGCCAAGTATCCAGATTGGTTACAACATTGATTCTGTTTTATATTTTGGTGTTTTGGCTGTGAGGAGTGTGGGATCTTAGTCCTGAACCAGGGATCGAACCCGCACCCCCTACGCTGGAGGGCGGAGTCTTAACTATGGACCCACACCCCCTGTGCTGGAGGGCGGAGTCTTAACCACTGGATCTGCAAGGAAGTTGCTGGCCAAGTGGGTTTGGTAACAGAAAGTTTCTAAATAGCTGTGTTCCTCCCAGAGAAGATGGGCTCCATCAAGGCAAATTCCTACTTTCTCCTCTAGGGGAAATTAGAAATTAGGAAGAAACTTTGCACCCCTGGATCAATATATGGCAAAATTTCAGCTCTGTAACCTTAAAACCGGAGCAATTAGCTTTGTTTGAAAAGGTCAGTGGTGGTTATGCTCCCTCCCTGACAGGATGAGCTGTCCAACAGCATTCAGTTTGAATTAGAACTATCTCTGGCAAAGTTAATCAGGACCTTGTTTATACTGTCAGACTACAGGGAGGTGAACATGTTGGGATTCCACGCTGCTCTGGGGGAACTGCCAGGGCTTTCCTTTGCCATCTGACTGTGGTGTGGGAATTTTGCCACCACCTGTCAAATAAAAGAACTTGTCAGTAAAAGCAGCTGCTTTGTTTTTGTTGTTTTGGTGAGTGTCTTCTCTGGGCCAGATGTTGCAAATCCCTTTTTATATATTTCTTCTGAACTTTGCATCACCTGTGATACCCTGTGTATCCCTGATACTTGTGTTTCAGGCAGGTGACACTGAGGCTCAGAGAAGTTAGGCCACTTACCCAAAGTCACACAGTGAGTGGTGGTGTCATTCCCATCTGGTTCTTCTAACCAAAGTCTCTCCAACTGGGGGCCAGGGAAATGGACCTCAGGTGCCTGAGGGAAAGTTGGGCCGTTCTATCATCTCATCATCATGTCAGCTCCTCACCTCTTGCTTGGTTGTTGGGCAGGCAGTGACTTTTTTAATTTAAAAAGACTCCAAGTGGTCTGCAGGGAAGGTGTGGGTTGTGCAGAGGAGAATAGAAATGTGTAGATTAAAGAAACAAAGCGTATCTGAATGGCCAGCACTTTCCTCAGCTTCCTCCCGTCAGACTTAAAAAAATGCACAATGTAAAAGCTGAGAGTTAAGTTTTATTTGGGGCAAAATGAGGACCTCAGTCTGGGAGACAGCACTTCAGACAGCTCTGAGAAATTGGACCAAAGAGGCAGGGGGAAAGGTCAGTATATATATGCTTTTTGGTGAAGGGGGAGATACATGCAATCCAGCACATATCTTTCCAGAAGATTTCTATTAATGCTGGTATTACGAAGCCTCTGCTAGTCACGAGGAGCAGTCGTCACCATGAAGGATTTTGGTGCTTTTCTATATATGGGGAGATACAAGAAGGGCTCGTAAAATCGGCTCCTGACAATATCTATCTGAAGACCTGTCTTTCAGATTTTCCCCCAAGCACGGACCCCTTATCTCTTCTCTCCCCCTGAACTCCTTTCAGGGGTGCTGAGGGTCAGCAGCAGCAGTTACAGAAATAGAGGGAGAGACGGCAAGTGCCGTCTGTAGTTGGCACTCCCGGCCCAGTCTTCTTATGTTAGTCCTTGTCCCTTAATTCCATGTGTGTTTATGGCTCTGGGAAAAAGCAGTCCCAAGATAGTCATTCAGGGCCAAGGAGACACTCAAAGGAGCTTGAGAGAGTCAGGGAGTTGAAATGGAAAACTCTTCCGTGGGATTCAGCATAAAAAGTCTGCATTAATATTAAAACTCTGTCTCTGTTACTAGACAGTTAGACAGCAGGTCGTGGTGGGGAAGAATACGGATTTTGGAACCAACTGGCACACAGGTTCAGATCTCAGCTTTTCAACAAATCAGTGCAGGGCAGAGATGACGCCGACCTGTTGGCTCCAGGTCCCCCGAGGACACGACTGTGGTTTCTGAAGGAAAGCTACAGGCTCAAGAGAGCTGGAGTCAAAACTCCCCTCCAGGCCTTCCCCACCATTCTACACAGTATAAAGAACTTTCTCCCCCAAAGAAAGGAAAGGACATTAAGACTGATTACGTTCAGCTCCCAGCCGATCCCAGTCTCTGGCCGGTCTCAGGAATTCCTTACTCCAGTTGTTGAAAGCTAACTAATCAAAATAATCTTGAGGAAAAACAGACCCCCTCAAAACGACGCATCTCCGCACAAAAATGCTTTCTATGTGTACCCGCCTTCTTCTTGACTTGGCGCAGCAGCCCGCTGATCTGACTGCTGCCCCTTCTCCCTCACCAAGGGTGGTATCTTCCTGTAAAGTGCTGGTCTCACTTTTTTTTTCCCCGAACCTCACCTTCTCTAACTCCCTTACCTTACAGTTTTCATTTTCAACTCTGTCCCCAAGGCCTTGGAAGGGGGTCCTCACCAGGATGTGAGCCCTGATGGCCTCTCCCCAGAATCGTTGGAGGGCGATGGCTCTCTGACACTGTTCCACAACGAGGACCTTTCCAGAAGCAGGAAGGGTGGAACCTTTCACTGGGGTTCCAGCCATGAAGGCTTTTCCACACAGGAGGGCAGAGCCCTTCACAGAGCAGGGTGGGGATTTTCACGTGCTCTTCAACCCGGGGACCTGAGGGTTGTGTGTCCCGGCATTTCCCCGAGAATGGCATCTGCTACCTGGGGAGGAGATGATGTGGTTTTAAGTAGTACTTGGAAGATTTTAATGGCAATAATTATTTCTTGTAATGTGCATCAGCCCCACAAACCATGATTTATGGCTTTATTGCTGCAGTTCAGTTCAGTAACTCAGTCATGTCCATCTCTTTCTGACCCCATGGACTGCAGCCCACCAGGCCTCCCTGTCCATCACCAACTCCCAGAGTTTACTCAGACTCATGTCCATTGAGTCGGTGATGTCATCCAACCATCTCATCCTCTGTTGTCCTCTTCTCCTCCTGCCTTCAATCTTTCCCAGCATCAGGGTCTTTTCAAATGAGTTAGCTCTTCGCATCAGGTGGCCAAAGTACTGGCATTTCAGCTACAGCATCAGTCCTTCCAATTAATATTCAGGACTGATTTCCTTTAGGATGGACTGGTTGGATCTCCTTGCAGTCCAAGGGACTCTCAAGAGCTAACAGTATTGCTTAGGGCTAGGCTTTAGGAGGATCGAGGAACACACTGTCTTCCAGATGGGTATCTTTGCTTTACATAACAAGATGATTGTGGATGCATTACTAGGGGACTTTAGCATAAAATAAGATTGAATAGCACCCACTCCAGTATTCTTGCCTGGAGAATCCCAGGGATGGGGGAGCCTGGTGGGCTGCCATCTATGGGGTCGCACAGAGTCAGACACGACTGAAGTGACTTACCAGCAGCAGCAGCAGCAAGATTGAATAGCAGAGTTGGAAAGTTACTCTCTTTTCCATTCTTTTTTTTTAAATTTATTTTTAATTGAAGGATAACTGCTTTATGATTTGTGCTGGAGTCTGCAGTTCAACAACGTGCGTCAGCGTCAGTGTGCATACGTCTTCACCCTCTTGAACCTCCCCAGCCCCCACCCCATCCCACCCCTCTAGGTTGTCACAGAACAGGCCTTGAGCCTCCTGTGCTATACAGCAGCTTCCCATTAGCTATCTGATTTACATATGGTGGGCTTCCCTGGTGGCTCAGACCGTAAAGTGTCTGCCTACAATGCGGAAGACCGGGCTTCAATCCCTGGGTCAGGAAGATCTCCTGGAGAAGGAAATGGCAACCACTCCAGTATTCTTGCCTGGAAAATCCCATGGACGAAGGAGCCTGGACTCTTTGTCCATGGGGTGGCAAAGAGTCCGACAGGACTGAGTGACTTCACTTTACATATGGTAATGAATATGTTTCAATGCTAATGTTTCTGATTATAGGAGAAAAAAATCTCACTTGTTGCTGGAAAACTTGCCAGTCCCCCTTTTGTATTAGGAGACACCAAGAGGCAGACTCTACAGGAAGCAGGGTCAGCTGGAACCCAGTAATGAAGCTGGTTCCATCGTGTTTATTTTGCTTGTTGCTGTCCATTGACGCAAGTGATGTGGCTTCCGTGGTGCTTGTCATAATACAATTTCAACTAAAGTAAATGTAAGGGAGACATTGAGTTGATTTAAAGAAAGTGAAGAAACTAACACAACAGTGGACGTAAGCCTGCAGAAACGATGGTGAAGGGCACAGAGGTCAGACTTGGGGAGCCCTGGTCTAGCCTGTCTGACGGCAAGGGCGGGGCCTGCCCGGCTAGCAGAGCTGCGGTCACCGTTGGGCTGTGGTGTCCACCCGGGGACCTTCTAGTTCTTGGCCTGTTTCCTGTTTCCAGTCCCTTTCCCTGACTTTGAATCGTGTCCACCAGCTGCTTCTCTGCCAGAGATGCAGACCTCGCAGGCCGCGGCGCCCCAATTACTCCCCTCTACGTGGCCCTCTCGTCCGCATCCGGGACTCATTAAACCACCGAGGAACAGCTGTAAACACGGCGCACAGTGCTGCCCTTTCTGAGAACCATAATCTGAGGTCCAAATATGTTTCTGGGAATGTCACCAGGTCCAGAGTCCCATCTTCTTCTTCCCCTCCTTCACGCTCTTGCACATTCAGAAGCCTGTCTGGGCAATGTGTGACCCCAAGGGAGAAAATTCCACGCGACTGGCCTCCTCCGCCAGCGCCACCCCCTGAGTGTGCTCAGACGTTGGCAGCGGCAGCGCTTGAATGGGCGGGGCTGCTCCTTCGAACCAGGAAGCCACACGTGGTGCTGGCAAGTGAAGCTCGCTACAGCTCTGCAGGGCTGAGGCACGTTTAAAAATGGGTTAGGTGATATCTCTGTGGATGATTCCAGGATCCTCTTGGGGGTCTGCCTGTTGAACTAGGGGCTACTGTACTCCTGGGGCTGTTGACAGTAGAGAATGGCATTTGGGTCGGGTTGGTCTAGCGCAATGAGCTCTTGCTGGTGCTGTCCTTGGGGAGCTCACTCCTGGCCCCTTACTGTGGTTCACACAAGTTTGTTGTGGTTGTTCAGTTGCCAAGCCTTTGAGACTCTGTGGACTGCAGCACACCAGGCTCCTCTGTCCTCCACTATTTCTTGGAGTTTGCTCATATTCATGTTCAATGAGTCGGTGATGCCATCCAGCCATCTCATCCTCTGTTGTCCCCTTCTCCTCCTGCCCTCAATCTTTCCCAGCATCAGGGTGTTTTCCAATGAGTCAGCTCTTCGCATCAGGTGGCCAAAGGATTGGAGTTTCAGCTTCAGCATCAGTCCTTCCAAGGAATATTCAGGGTTGATTTCCTTTAGGATGGACTGGTTTGATCTCCTTGCAGTCCAAGGGACTCTCAAGAGTCTTCTCTAGTACCACAATTTGAAAGCATCGATTCTTGGGTGCTCAGCCTTCTTTCACGTAAATGCCTGCATTTAATTCTAATGGTAGTTTTATGTAGTGACTGGGAAGTTTTGTTGGTGAAGAAACTGAGGCTCAAAGATGTTGGCCCTTTCCACAGAGTTTGGCCTCTGGACCTGTGCTGATCTGAAGTTGAAGGGCGTCTCCTGTCTGTGCTTAGGCTACCGGGGGAGGCATAGTTACTCTATTTTTTTCCTTCTTAATATTTATTTATTTGGCTTTGTCAGGTCTCCCTCGCATCATGCAGGGTCTTTTGTTCCGGTGCACAGCTCTCTGGCTGTGGCATGCAGGCTCTGGACCTCGTGGGCTTAGTTGCTTCTGGGCATGTGAGGTCTTAGTTCCGTGATCAAACCAGTATCCCCTGGGCTGCAAGGTGGATCACTAGCGAAGTCCTGTTACTCTGGTTTTTCAAAGAGTAACTTTAAGGTTCTGAAACTTTGTATCCCAGCTTCACCTCTTTCTAGCTGAGGAGTCCCTTAGAATTAGATGGCACACTCAGAGGGGATGAATAGAGCAGGTCAGTGGAAACAGTTGCTTGCAAAGGTGTGGACAGGAGGAAGCATGGAAACCAACAGGGATTGGTGGGGCACCCCAGGGCCAGTGACGGCCAAGAGCCTGGAACCCAGAAAGACCTGGGGAGGGGACCTGGGGAGGGAGGGTGAAGGACGTGGTCAGTGTCACAGGGCACCCAGCTGAGCCGAGAGGGGAGACCACTGAACTCCCTGCCTCCTATGCTCTAACTGTCTCCTGCGGTTGCCCATAGGCCAAACCCCAGCGAAAGCCGGAGGACAAGGGAGCCGGGGTGGTTCAGCCCATAGAGTCCCTTCCAAGGCAGAAAGTAGGGGAGAGAACAGTGAGGCCTGACCCTCACTGAGCTAGTGACCTGTGTGCGTCATCTGTTGCATGTAACAAAACAGCACAGCTCTCAGAGGCTTAAACAGGAACTGACCGTGGAGTCCCCTACTCTCAGCCATTTTGGCCTCATTTCCATTCTTTCATTTTGCTTAAGTATTTAAAAAGCTAGATATTTATTTATTTTTGGCTGCACTCCATTGGTAGGCAGATCTTAACCTCTGGATCACCAGGGAAGTCTCCATTTCTACTCTTTGTATGAGCCATGCTTCTTTCTGCTATAGGAGTTCAAAGGGACATTTGGTAACACATGCTGTTTCTCTGCCAGGTTCCTAGCAAACTCCTTCACCGCCCCGCCATCCCCATCCATTTTGCCATATTGATGATTCTGAATGCTTTACTTCTCAATTCTTTTGTTAGCTTTTTCTAACCTCCTTGACCAGGGTGTTTGCTTTAATGTATCTTTTCCACCTACTTTTCCGTTGTAGTGATTGTTGTAGTTGCAAGTTTACACTTGCTTGTGGGATTTTTGTTTAATGTCCATCTCCTCTATTATACTGCCCCCACCGTGAGGGCAGGGTATGCACATTTTGTTCCTAATATCTTTCTAGACCCTGGCTTAGTGCCTGCAGTGCTTAGATGCTCAGTGAATATTTGTGGAATGAATGAACAGGAGTGGATTATTCTCTATTTTCCTCCTTTTGATTATCTAATTGAGTGTCTAACAACAGATGTGCTAAATTCTAGGAAGATAAGGGTGTGTGATATCCAGGCTCTTGTAGTAAAGAAATCTGTTGAAGTTGCCAAACTGAGCATTTCCTTCCATTTTTTGAGCATAGAGGAACTTTTGGTCCCATGGCACAGCTTATGGTATTAGTGTTTGGTGAGACAAATTTGGGAATTTCTGTATTATCATTTCCCTGAGGGCATGGATCCCATGTCATCCATTCATTCACCCATCGACCCAAATGTCCACCCATCCAACAATCATTCCACTGAAGGACAGTGTCATGAAAACTGTGGTGTGTCTGGCAGTACAGACTCTGAGATCAGTGATGCCTGAGATCTGAGGAAGGCTCTGTAAGTTTCCCAAGGATGACACTTCTGCCCAGTTCAGAGCCACCAGGGGATCCCACCTGAGTCTTTGCCATGAAAAGTTGGTGGGGATTCTGGAAGTAAAGGCCATGAAATTGTGGGCCCCTAAGATTGCAGCCCGCACGCTAGTTCATACTAAGCCTTCAGCAGCTCATCAACATTGCCACCTCCGAGTCGCTGCCAGTTCCAGTCGCAGCGGCTGCTGCTCCAGGTGAGCCCGTCTTGGCCGTGACCCTCTGAATTCTTCTGTCTCTGCAGACTTCATGATGGCAGTTTGCGGCACAGCCTCAGTTCTGAGGGCTCCCAGAGCAAACACTGAGTTCCAGCTTGTCGAGCTTCCTCTTGTTAGAAGAATGGCATGACAAACTACTTAACTATTCACACGGGGGACTGAAGCCAGAAGTCAATACACACCTAAACAAATAAAGCCCCAGTGTGGCTTTGTTTCTCCACCGAGGAGTCCTCGACGTTTCTAGGAATTCATTAATGTCCCTAGAAATGTGGGGGACACTGACTACACTGCAAGAAGCTTATCTTCTGCATAATTTTGCACTCTGAACCCTGGACTTAACTCTGCCAAAGTCTTTATATTTTTGTGCCATTGTTTGGGAGGTGAGGAGTCTGCACTGAACTATGTTTGCCTTGATTAACAAGGGCCCAGAGAAAATATCAGCTGGAAATACAAAAGAGTGAGTCGATTTGCATGAAAATTAGACCTTGAATTTGTGCCCTGAGGCTGCAGAATGAGTGTGAATTTCTGCTGTCTAAACTAGGGGCCAGTTCATTGCTAAATGGGTCCATTCGGATGCACAGAGCAGAAAACTTTGGGTGTGGAGAATAAAGAGGGTTCTTTGTGCTAACATCTGTGCCCTGGCAAATGGTTCACCTGTGCACTCCATGCTGGCCTGCTCCAAGTTCCAGAAATCACTGATGAAGTTCTTTGAACAGTCTTTTAAAACCCCGCATTCACACATGGCAGGGTCTGAACTCTCAGACCTTCCTCCTCTGTCAGCCAGCGGCCAGATGTGGACTTTGTCCACTTGCCTTGTTGTGACGCATCTGGAGTCACCGGGCATGACTCCTTTCAAAGGGCGAGTTGGAAGTGGTCTCACCTTGAGCCCTCTCTTGAGTGA
This sequence comes from Bos indicus x Bos taurus, assembly GCF_003369695.1. Classification (NCBI taxonomy): domain Eukaryota; kingdom Metazoa; phylum Chordata; class Mammalia; order Artiodactyla; family Bovidae; genus Bos; species Bos indicus x Bos taurus. Next base: position 118,130 of record NC_040088.1, read on the forward strand.
TGATTACTTGGAAACCCAAATGGGGTCTTGAGCTGGAATGAACTCCTCTGGCTAAATTACATGGCTCTGCAGGCTCCGTTGACCTGATGAGTTCTATGATGGGAAGCTCTTTCACTTATTTGGAGAGGAGCTGTTAAGAGGATGTGAAATCATCTGCATAAAATGTTGGCTTTAATTTCTCTAAAGGAGATGATTTGCCAAAGAGCCTTTGACTATTTAAAGGCTGTTACCTGAGCAAGACATTTGGGTAATTGGGCTTGTGATGTTGGTCTGGTGTCACCTCTTTGCATATTGATGATCATGTGCTGTAAAGACCTTGTTTCTCTTTAATTGGACTCTGCCGGGAAGAGACCGACGGGAGTTCTGGCTGCACAAGAGAGTTCTCTTTGAAGGGCCAACGTGGATCAAGAGAGATACCTTTGGCATTCTTTTTCCTTCTGCATTTTAGTTAACATACTTCCAGTTGTCAGAAAAAGAAACAAAGCTATGGTGCATTTAGCAAAATATTAAAACTGAAAGTAAATTTTTTTAAAGGAGAGGGAGGCAGTAGTAGTCTTTAAAAAAATGAGGCTATGATAATATCTTTTTGGGGAAACTAATTTTTGTATTTTTTAATTTTTAAATTTTTAGTTTGTATTTTTTTTTTAAATGAAGTATAGTTGACTTAGTTAGCTTCTGGTATAGAGCAAAATGATTCCGTTATGTAGTGAAAGTGTTAGCCACTCAGTGGTGTCTGACTCTTTGCAACCCCTGGGCTGCAGCCCTCCAGACTCCTCTGTGCATGGCGTTCTCCAGCAAGAACACTGAAGTGGGTTGCCGTTCCCTTCTCCAGGGGATCTTCCTGACACAGGGATTGAAGTCGAGTCTCCTTCATTGTAGGCAGATTCTTTAGCATCTGAGCCACCAGGGGATTCTCACACATATATATTCTTCTTCTCATACATGTATACATATGTATGAGGAAAAGGAAAATGAAGTCATTCAGTCGTGTCCAACTCTTTGTGACCCCATGGATTGTAGCCCTCCAGGCTCCTCCATCCATGGAATTTTCCAGGCAAGAATACTGGAGTGGGTTGCCATGTCCTTCTCCAGGGGATCTTTCTGATCCAGGGATCTAACCTGGGTTTTCCACATTTCAGGCAGACTTTTTACCATCTAAGCCACTGGGGAATCCCATATATCCCACTCCAGTATTCTTGCCTGGAGAATCCCATGGACAGAGGAGCCTGGTGGGCTACAGTCCATGGGATCCCACCAGTCGGACGCGACTTAGCGACTAAGCCTCCACCATATTATATATATATATATGTATATTCTTTTCAGATTCTTTTCCATTGCAGGTTATTACAAGATACTGAATACAGTTCCCGTGCTGTGCAGTATGTCCTTGTTGTTTATCTATTTTATATATAGTGTGTGTCTGTTAATCCCATGCTCTTAGTTTATCCTTCTCTCCTCACCCCATGATGCCTTAAGGAAGTTGAATGTTGTGTTTATCTATTTTATATATAGTGTGTGTGTCTGTTAATCCCATGCTCTTAATTTATCCTTCTCTCCTCACCCCATGATGTCTTAAGGAAGTTGAATGTTGGCATGTGGCCATTCCTCATGGAACCCGATTTGAGAAGCGGACCGTCAGCAGGAACTCTGGAGGCTGCTCGGACCTGTGCACCTCCCTCCATGTCTCTGTTCACCTGTGCCTCACTCCTTCACGTTGCTGACCAGCTTTCTCGCTTTACTCTGTGAGCACGAGAAGGCTGGGCCTAACCTTGGCAGGTTTACTTTCCTCGTGTGATGTGACTGGCTATGTCTGAACCCTAATTCCAGACCCCGAGAGAGAGAATCTGATCAGAAAAAGTGTTTCCCTTGGTCAAGAAGAGGACCCTGGGGGAGGGAACCTCCCAGAGAAAAGAGGTGTCATCTAGAAACATCCCTTCAGTATGAGTCCTTATTTATAGTATTGTGTGTATGCAGGCTCAGTCAGTCAATCGTGTCTGACTCTTTGTGACCCCATGGACTATAGCCCGCCACGCTCCTCTGTCCAACGGGATTTTCCAGATGAGAATAATTTCTAGTGTTATCCCCATTCTATAGATGAGGAAATTGAGACCCTGCTTTCCTCACCAAGGTCACATAGCCACTCCTAACTTTTCTTCTAGAATGAAGATTGTTGTGAGGAAATAATTTTACTCTGAAATAGAGATCTGTGCTATTCAAGTTGCAGCTGATTTTAAGGAAGAGATTTATCTTTTAATTGGAACATATTGTTGAGCAATTTTTTTTTACTTTGTAATTTTGTTAAAAGGAGACACACTTTCTCAAAATAAAGTGAGAGTAAATGAGAATAAAATGTTCATAGCAAAGAGAATGATTCCTCAAATAATCTGGATTATATGTCATCATGAAGTTCTGTGGTGTTTCCATATTTAAAAAATAAATGCAAGAAATGAACATGAAGGGAATAACAGTTATTTACAAAAATCTAAGCCACACCATTCACCCAGAGTTTGAAGTGTCCCATGACTTTTTGTAAGGAACAAATTCCTTAAAAACAAACCAGAACTGGAGCCAGGCATGGAATGGGACTTCTAGGGAGAAGCTGAAAGTGACCAGGAGTTCCAGAAGTGGTTGTGAGTTCACAGCAGGGTTTTCAATCAAGTGCTGGGTGTTTTCAAGATGACAAAGGACAGAGTCACGTTCATGGCTGGAGAGCACTTTGGTGAGTGTGAGGAGAGAGCAGAACTGTTGTGGAATCATGTGTGTGTGTAAATTTTTCCTTAAAGTCTACTCTGGAAATCTGGGAGAAGGAGAAAAACTCTCCTTATTTTTGTCTCATTCCTCCTGATTTCTGATCTGACTTTTCTTACAGTTTTGCAGTTTTTTCTTCCTTAAGCCATTCCACCTGCTTCTCGCCCCTGAAGTACAGCAGTGGAGTCTTCCCAGCTTGAGGGTATTTCTCTCTTCTGGACTGGACCATATTTTGATTTCTTTTTAAATTCAAAGGAAACCACCAATGAGATGGCAGCTTCGAAACCACATGAGACAGGACAGATTTTAAGAGTTTTCTCATTTCTTTCTTTTTTTTTTTTTTTTTGCCTTTTTAAAATTTAATTTAATTTTATTTTATTTTTCAACTTTACAATATTGTATTGGTTTTGCCAAGGACACCTGAACCAAAGACGCCACGCTCTCCACCCCCAGCCATCTGCCTGGAGTCATCTCAGAAGTCCTGTGTGCTCTGCTTGTCTCGTTCCTGCCGTGGAGAGGTTGCTGGTGGTCTCTGGGCCCATTCTTTGTAGGGGCTGCCAGGTTCCCTTCCAGCAACTGGGAAAGGGGGACATAGGTTCCTTTCCCTGGGGCAGATGGGGCCCAGGAAGATCCATCAAGTGACGACTTGATTCGTCCCACCCTCTCCTTCCCCCACTGTGTCTGTAAGTCTGTTCTCTGTCTGCTTCTGTATTGCTGCCCTGCAAATAGCTTCATCAGTACCATTTTTCTAGACTCCATATATATGAGTTAATTTACAATATTTTTCTCTTTTTGACTTACTTCACTCTGTATAATAGGCCCTTGGTTCACTCAGCTCATTAGAACTGACTCAAATTCATTCCTTTTTATGGCTGACTAATATTCCATTGTACATATGTACCACAACTTCTTTATCCATTCATCTGTTGATGGACATCTAGGTTGCTTCCATTGAAACATATAGATTACCATATGTAAAATAGATAGCCAATAGGAATTTGGTGTATGATTCAGGGAGCTCAAACCTGGAGCTCTGTGACAAGCTAGAGGGGTGGGAGGGGCATTCAAGAGGGAGGGAGCATAGGAATACTTATGGCTGATTAATGGTGATGTATGGCAGAAACCAACACAATATTGTAAAGCAATTATCCTCCAATTAAAAACAAATAGTTTTTCTAAAAAAAGAACGGCTTGTTTGCTGATGATTCTTGAGCCCCCAACAGAGACTGGGCAGGGCTGAGAGATGCCAGGGACGCACTGAGGGGCTTCTGCGGTCAGAGTCCCTGAGGCCCCACAGGTGTGGACACCACTGCACAGGCTCTGCCCCCAGCTGGGCCCAGTAAACCTGCCTAGCTGGGGGAGGTCTCACAGACTAACCTTGGATGTACACGTGCCGCGGTCTCCCTCGGTGCTAGGGTTAGGGTTAGCGGGAGTGTCTGCCCTCCGGCGGTGTCTGCATGGTTCTTTCAGGTGCCTGGTCCCAGGCAAATGGCATGGGATACTGGTTATAATGGAATCAGACCTGTCCACTGCAGGAGCAACAGCTGGCGGAGAGATGAGACAGAGGAAGCGTTCTTGCTGGACAGTCCACTCGAGAAAGTTGGCGAAAAAGCCAGATGCCAGGCATCCTGTGGACCCTCAAGGTGTTCCTTCTTTTAACAGAAATAAAGTGAACCTGTCCACCTCAGGTGAAAGTCTGCTTTCCAGTGTCCAGACAGTTTAGTTCTTTCTCCCCTTTCCCTTCTGTGGTTCATGACATGCTGAACCTACACCTCTAAGAAATATGAGAAAAGAAACTTGAAGTTTGTTAGCATTTGCATTTTTAAGTTATTAGGAACTACTGGCTCAATTTTCTTAAGTACTGATGAAAATGATCGATAGGCAAGATATCGACATCACAGAAAACTCTGCTTCACTTTTGTCTCACTTTAATCGTTTTTCTTGGATGTACTCTTATTATATAAATTATTGTTCTGTGTTCTTTGTTCATACATTACAACTAAGGATTTTTTTTCTAATGAGTCCTTGCTGACAGCACGATTTTGCTTACCAGACTGTCTCAGTTTGCCATACACGGCAGACCTTGCTTAAAATCACTTTTTTTTTCTTGTGCAAGACTATTAGTGCTCTGAAGTCAATTGAAAATGCGCAACTTATAAATACATTTAAAAAAGCAATCTGGTAACAGCAAGAACCATAGAAAATTTTCACACAAACACTGCAGATTTCAGTTCTGAGTGTATTAGTGAACCTCAAATCTGAAGAAAATGTTTAAAAATGTTAGCATCTTCTATGAATCTGTTAAATGATGCAGTAAAGCTTATTTTTATCAAATCCAAAAAAATCCAGTGGAACTTTCATGTTACATAATTAGAGAAGTTTCTCCTTCACAAGAATTGAAGGGGCCCTGTATCCCTCTGCAGTGAGACTTCACTGTCTCAACATACAAGCTTCCAGACAAGAGAGGACGTGGGTTTGACACTTGTTGTTTATTTGCTAAGTCAAGTCCAACTCTTTGTGAACCCATGGATCGCAGCATGCCAGTCTCCTCTGTCCTCCACTATCTCCCGAATTTGCTCAAATTCATGTCCATTCAGTTGGTGATGCTATCTAACCGTCTCATCCTCTGCTGCCCCCTTCTCCTTTTGCCTTCAATTTTCCCAGCATCAGAGTCTTTTCCAGTGAGTCAGCTCTTCACATCAGGTGGCCAAAGTATTGGAGCTTAAGTTTCAGCATCTGTCCTTCCAATGAATATTCAGGGTTGATTTCCTTTAAGATTGACTTTTATCTCCTTTTACTCCAAGGGACTCTCAAAAGTCTTCTCCAGCACCACAGCGGGCAGCCTTTTTTATAGCCCAACTCTCACATTTCGTACATAACTGCTGAAGAAACCATAGTTTTGACTATATCAACCTTTGTCTGCAAAGTGATATCTCTGCTTTTTATTATAATACACTTTCTAGGTTTGTCATAGCTTTCCTTCCAAGAAGTAAGCTCTTTTAATTTCACGGCCGCAGTCACTGTTTGCAGTGATTTTGGGGGCCAAGAAGGTCAAATCTGTCATTGCCTCCTGTGTGGCATGCTGGTTCCTAAGCGTCTTAGCCAGGACTTGAAGAAGCCCCAGGACACTTCTGGGCCTGACCTCGGCCCGTGCCCCGTCTTCCCCTGCAGAGGCTCAGACCCCTATGGCAGGTGGAAGAGCGCCCCAGGTGGGACGGAGGCGGCGGGTGAGGGCGCGCTGCGTGCCTTCCCGCGTCTGCCGCCCCCCACCCCTCCCCCGCTTTCCGCGCAGGCTGCTCGAGTCCGCCTTTGCTCCTCTCTGGTTGGGACGAGCCGTCCCGCCACAGGGCCTCGGAGCCTGCTCCCGTTGCTGCCTGGCTCACTCCTTCTCAGCTCTCCGCCTGTCTGACTTCCTCTCTTCTTTCAGGTCTTAGATGAAATGTCACCTCTTCGGAGAAACTGTCTTTGACCTCCCTTGAAAATTGGGAGCCCCATCAAGCTAGCATTTTCTATCAGTCTTACCTTTCTTTAGTTTGGAACAATCATGAAAATGTTGAGTTTATTTTCTTGAGGATAGAAGCTCAAAAAAAAAAAAACAACAGTTCTGTTAGTCAGAGGCTAAACATGGACTGTTTTCTTCTTTCCTTTCTGCAATTCACTGGTAAGATTCCTGACCTCCCATGGAGCAAACGGAGCATTCTGACTTAAGCAGGATGGATGTGGGAAGGATTAAGGGTGGGAAAAGCAATGGAGGACATCTCATTAATATATGTTCCCCCAAATGATCTCCTTTACATCTTTAAAAAAGGAAAAAAAAAAATAAATCTTACCGCCAGTGATTAAAAATGTCATCACCTTGCCCTTTGCATCTCTCTGATGACTGGAATGGCTGAGTGTTTTGTTCTGTATTTTACTCTTTAAGATTCCTTTTTGCATCTTCTGTCCATTTTCCTTCCAATGGAGGATTTGTCTTTTTCTCACTGATTTGTGTTATATACTTCATAAGGGATTAGTGTTTTAGAAAATATTCTTTCATAGATAATGGTTTACCTTTCAGTCTTGTTTACTGTGTTTTCTGACACAAGACTGTTTACAATCGTTATCTAGTCAGATTTATCATATTTCCTGTATACTGTCACACTTGGATATCATACAGAGAAAGTCCTTCTCCATTCAGGTTACAGTAAAACTGACCATTGCGTGGTGCCTGGATTTACCCTGGGGCTTGCTTTCCAGCTACCACTGCCCATGCGCACGAGCCATATGACCTCAGCCTCCCTGCTGTCCCTGGGTCAGCCTGTGTTCAGTGACCAGGGTGGCAGGGAGAATTGCTGTCGCTCAGAACCATTTATACTCATCGACTGCGGTGGCCAGGTAGAGTTAGCTGGCAGCTCTGCAATGTCATTTCTCTTTCCTGCCTTGGGAGAGTGTATCTGGATGTATGCAGTTAAATAAAGTCATTGAAATATTCTACTCCACTGTCTAGTATTCTGTATACAAGAATGAGAAGAATGATATTAAACCCTCGCTTTGTGACAGGTGGATTGGATAAGAAAGTGGTGAAGATGTTGAAAGAATCTTTATTGGACAAAACTGTTTTCTTACACAATGACTAACAGGGCTTTAGAATCTTAATATAAGATCAGTTCCCTTTGTGACTTTGTCATATTGTATAAACTTATTTTCTTCCTAATTTAGACAGATTTTCTCCTGTAATCCAGTTAATATAAATTGTTTCATTACTATTGAAACATAAATGATATTTCCTGGAAAAGCTGAAGTAACTGTGTGTGTGTACGCAGGGGTGTGTGTATGTGTGCGTGCGTGTGTGTGCGTGCGTGTGTGTGTGCGTGCGTGCGTGTGTGTGTGCGTGCGTGCGTGCATGCGTGTGTATGTGTGCGTGTGTGCGTGCGTGCGTGTGTGTGTATGTGTGCGTGCGTGTGTGTGTGCGTGCGTGCGTGCGTGCATGTGTGTGTGTGTGTGGTGGGGGTTGGGGACCAGGCGTAGGCATGGTCAGGAGGAAGCATCTTGTCACACTGGTGCAGTTTCCTTGCAACAGTTGGGTTACTCCTGTAATTCTTTGGCTCCTGGTTTTTGCTTGTTTTTTGTTTTTTGCTTTAGCTTAACTTAAAAAAAAATAAAATGTTTTAATATATTTTACAAATGCAGAATAATGTATGCTTATTGTAACTTCAGACCCAAGTTCACTCCCTAGACGTTACCACGTGCCACAGTTTGACACGTGTCCTTGAATCACTTTTCAATATATGGATAAACATGCACATATTGATTGAATTTCTTTTAAAATAAGAACCATCCTCCAGCAGTTTTTTCCTTATCAGTGTAGCACAGCCACCTTTCCACAGTAGAAATGTCCATCATTCTGCCTCATTCTTTTAAATGCTACATAAAATTCCAGTTTATGGATTCATCCCTCTATTGATATACATTTAAGATGCTGCCTTTTTTTTAAGTAAAACAGAACTGTAACATCGGCTTTGTAATATACATCTTTATATTGATCTTTTTGTATTTCCTATTCTTCTGTACAGATGAGAATTCTCACTTTCTTAAGATTATCCAGGACCCTAAAATAGTTCCCATAGTTGTTTGTTTCAGCCATTAATACTCTTTGAATGTTTTTTCCCCTTTGCCTGCGAATCTAGCAAAACATAGAGTTTATTTCTTAAATGGAGTGGGCATTGTGTGAAACATTCCATTGCTTAATTACCTTCAAATCACTTGTCATCATCCTAATAAAAATGTATACCCATCGCTGTGAATGCTTAATCACATTAGTTTCGAGGAAAGTAAACTGTGGAGAGAAAAACATGCAACGTTGAATGTCGGGCTTTGTTCAGAATTCAGGGTGTGTTGCCCACCCTGGAAGCAAGGCCCCTTGCCTTCGAGCTGAGGGGTTGAGAGTTACAGAGCTCTTGCTGGTGGTTGCTAGCCGGTCCCCAGGCCCTTGTCTGAACATGCCAGGGTAGGGGTGGGGATGGGAGAGGCTGAAAGGGAAGAAAGGAACGTTTTAATTTTACAGAAGTATCGTGATACTTATAAACTTTTGGCTGTGGCCTCTTTAGGTAACCTGGTTGTGTTAAATTTCAGTGCACACTTACTGAAACCCTACAACATGCCAGGCACCTTCTTGGTACTGAGACCAAGCACTTATCCAAACAGAAAAAAAAAAAAAAAATTGCCCTCATGAAGCCTGCCTTCTAGGGGTAGGAGACAGCGTGTCCCCAAAGCAGCAAATGGAGATGGAAAGTCGCGGCACAGGCTGTTAGCTCTCCGGGAAGTGGACCGTCTCCACCTCCACAGGCTTGATCCACGGGAATATCGTCCCTTTGTAGGGTTGCAAAATGTTTATGAGATTTCCCAGCTGTTACTGAAATCTGAGTCTGGCTACTCACCATTCGGAAGTCAATACTCCAGAGATAAGGATGGTGGAAAGGGAAGTTTGCCTTGTTTTGGAGGCCAGCAACCAGGGGAGAGGGCGGTGGTGGTGGCTGTTCACTTTCCTAGTTGTGTCCAACTCTTTGTGACCCTGTGGCTGCAGCACGCCAGGCTTCCCTGTCCCTCACCATCTTTCAGAGTTTGCCCAAGTTTGCCCAAGTTCATGTCCATAAAGTTTGACTCTCCCCACTGACACTCAGCGGACAAAGAGCAAAGGCTTTTTAAAGCGGAATTTTGGGGTGGGGTGGGGGTGGGGTGTATAGGTAAAGGGACGGGGCTACATGCAGAAACAGCACAGTCAGCTCTGACAGTTACCTTGAAATTGGTCATCAGTCATACCAATGTCATATGGATCGTTTTGAGTACCGTTAATCTTGAGTTACAGGGTTGGTTTGTTCCCATTTCTTTGAGGCTGATTCTTGGAATTGTGGCAGTTTATGTCATGGCTATAGCCTGATCCTTGTGTAGTTAACTTCTACCACCTGGTGGGAGTTTTAGTATCTACAGCACAGCTCAAAGGACATGGCTCAGAGTATTATTATTTATAGTCCTCCAGGAGGAACAAAAAGTCCTTGACTTTACTTAATGATTAAACTGTTATCATTTGGTCTTGTTTGACTGTTTCCCTTTGCTTCTGAATTTTCTCACTTCTCTGATTAAATTTATTCTTTGGCTGAAGTTTTTTTACAGGCAAATGGCAGGCAGAGGACATGAAAGAGAAGGACCACAGGGTCCTGCTCTGTTTTCCAATCAGTTATTCCCATCATTGGTGCCACAGAGTGAACGTTTGTGTCTCACCACCCCAACCCAGCAATTCATGGTGAAAAGTGAAAGTCACTCAGTCATGTCCGACTCTGTGACCCCATAGACTGTACAGTCCATGGAATTCTCTGGCCACAATACTGGAGTGGGTAGCCTTTCCCTTCTCCAGGGGATCTTCCCAACCCAAGGATGAAACCCAGGTCTCCCACATTGCAGGCAGATTCTTTGCCAGCTGAGCCACCAAGGAAGCCCAAGAATACAGGAGTGAGTAGCCTATCCCTTCTCCAGCAGATCTTCCTGACCCAGGAATCAAACTGGGTCTCTTGCATTGCAGGTGGATTCTTTACCAGCTGAGCTACATTCATAGATTAAAGCCAAATTCCAAATGTGATGGTGTTTTGAGGTGGAGCCTTAGGAAGTGATAATTAAACTCCACCCTCTTGAGTGGGACCCTTATAAGAGAGGCCCCGGAGAGCTCCCTTACCTCCTCTGTCACAGGAGGACACAGTGAGAGATAGCTGTTTATGAACCAGGCAGTCCTCAGCAGTCTCCTGGTGCCTTGATCTTGGACTTCATAGCTTCCAAATCCATGAGAAAGAATTTGTTATTTCTAAGTCACTCAACTTATGGCATTCTGTTATAGCAACTGGAACAGGCTAAGGCAGTTGTTTTCCCTGGGGCTTTGCTATCCGATGCAAGTGCTCAATATCCATGTATGTCTTGTGTTATCATATTGGAAAACAAGGAGGCAGAATTCTCCTGTCACCATGGCAAGTTCTGCTGGACGGTGTCGTCCTGGTTAGACGCGCTACTGCCGTAGCAACAACACTGATGATGATGTTGATAGTGGTGATGACGGTAATGATATAATTCACCAGTTACTGGGCATGCAATGCATGCAGGGCACTCTACATATGTTATCTCATGCCAGCCTCACATACATTCTTACCTAACCCAGATGCTTTTACTCTCATTTTTCATACCTTGAGTCTGGGGCCTTAGACACCTTGGCCATCCTGACATGCTTACTCTCATTTTACAAATCCACGGAAGGGTCAAACAAGCCACCCAAGACAGTGCTGCTGGTAGATAAACGCTGCGACTGGGACTGGAGCCCAGTCTCGGCCGGTGGGGTGCCCGTGTTCTTAGCCAGTCTGTTCTTGGTCCTCATACCGCTCCTCCATCCATCAGACTATTTTCCAGGCCTGAAACAAATTTCTAGAAGGGGTGGCCAAGCTAGCTTCCAGCAAGGAGTTGAATCTTTATTCCATTATGAAACTGGTGGGGTACCCTTTGAATGATTTCAACCACTGTTAACGTCTCTGTAAAACTTCTACTTATGAAAAGGAGCAAAAGGTGTCTCTTCTCAATGTGCTTGCTGCTATCAGCCAGTCAGGTACGTGTCTCACGTGACAAATGTCCAGTGTTTGTAGGGTGATAGGTGCCCCATGGAGCTGTGCAGAGAACCGTCAGAGCAGTCACAGACGCTGGCCCAGGAGTATTCAGTCTTTTGTCAAGTGTAGGGGGACTATTTTAAATCTTAAAAGTGAATGACTGAGAATTGTCTAAGAAAAGTAAAATATTTAACAGGTGTTCGTCAGCAATTTCTGCAGAAACCACCCACACACCCTGATATTTCAGGGCTAGGACTGAATCCCACTCTACAGACGACTCTTGATGGCATGACTCAGCTGTCATGGGGCTCGAGACTTAAAGTATAATTTGTCACTGCAGCCCACAGTCATCAAATATTAGGGTTGAAAGGATCTGGAGATAGGGAAGTGGAGGCAGGGAGGAAGAGCGGGGAGAGAATAAACTGGAACAAAAAGCCTAGTAACAGTGATGACACCCGTCAGTTATTGAGTCTCTGTGATTTACCAGTCACTGGAGATGTTACTTAACTGGTAATGGCATCTAATCTTTCCAACAATCCTGTAAAATAGATTACTTCAATTTATAGATGGTCAGACCAAGTACAATGTGTTGTTAGTGCCACAGGCAGCACTTGCACTGAGACATTTCTGGTCCCAGGAGCATGTTTTTCTCGCTGAAGAACCAGGAGGTGATAGAAGGTGACCCTCGAGGCACAGAGGTCAGTCGGTGGAGGACACAGGAGTGACCCTCATTAGAGACCAGAGCCAACGGGCAAAGGTTAGGACAGACCTCCACTTCCAAGATGGAAGCTTTAACCTTCTTACTGAAACAATCTGAAAGATCAATTATATAAAAGAGTGGCTTTCTAGACACTGGACTTCAGGCAGTGAAAGACAGCGGTCCCTGAGAGATGAGAAATAGAAAGGGTGAGCCCACACTTACCTCAGTTTTCTACCTAGAGCGGGTTTCCAGATGGTGCTACAGAGGGAAGGAACTCGGGGCCCAGTCGATTCCCTGAGTGTTTGGGGGAGCAAAGGTGGGTAGACACTGCAGAGGAATGCCAGAGGGGAGAGAGAATCACAGAGATCTGCCGAAGGTCCCCATCAACATTCAGCTGAAAGTTTAAACAGATCAAGTTCAGAATAGAAGGGACTTCCTCGGTGATACGGGACATCGACGGAAAACCTACAGCTAACCTCATGCTTAATGGTGAAAGAATGATGTTCTTAAGATCAGCAACAAGACAAAGATGTATGTTCTTACCTCTTTCATCCAACATTGTACTAAAGCTTCTAGCTGGTGAAATAAGGCAAGAAAAAGAAACAAAAAGAATCTGGATTTGAAAGGAAGATGTAAAACTGCCTTTCTTTGCAGCTGACATGTCTTCTACATGGACTCTTAGCAGAACCTTCAAAAAAGCAACTGGAACAAACACATTATATTTAGCGTGTTTGCAGGTTTCAAATCAACATAGAACCAATTTTGTTTCTATATCCTTCTTACATATAATTTGGAATTGCAATTAAAAAGCAAATATAATTTATAAATAATATATTTCACAAATGTGAAAGCCTTAGGGATACATCTGATAAGATGTGAAATTCCTGTAATCAAAACTACGTGCGTGAAAACTACACAACATTACTGATTAAATTAAGGATCCAAATAAATGGAGAGATAAACCATGTTCATCGTTTGGAAGATTCAATTTTGTTAGGATATAGATCTTCTCAGAATTTATCTATGTTTTCAATCTAATTCCAATCAGAATTCAGTTGAAATTTTTGTCAACATCAATAAGCTCATTCTAAAATTCATATGAAAGTGCCTATAATCGCCAAAACAACTTTTAAAAAGAAAAACTTGACTAATATTACTTGATTTCAAGGTTTATTACTGATCTATAGTAATCAAGACAGTGAGCACAGATAGGCAAGACCGGCAGAAATGTAAATGTGTCGGTGGAATAGAGGGTCTGGAGATGACCCCACCTCTATGGCAACTGACTTTTGACAAGTTACAAAGCCAACCGAGTGAAGAAAGGATAGTCTTGTCAACAGCGGGGAGAAAATAATTGGAGAGCCATGTGTAAACAGACTCTGGTCCATACGTCTGTGTAAAAATGAACTTAACTGGATAAGAAATCTAAATGGGAAACCTGAAACTGTGAATGTTCTGGTTGCAGGGAACCAGGAGAAACTCCTTGAGAACTAGGTTAGGCAAGGGTTTCTTAGATTCTGGACCAAAAATATAATCCATAGAAAATCCATGGATACATTGAATTTCATCAAAATGAAAAATGACCCTTTTAAAAACACACTGGTAAGAGAATGAAAAAGTCAGCACACTGGAAGCCAATGTTTGCAGTCATATATCTAATAAAGAACTTATATTCAGATTATGTTGTTAGTTAAAGGCACTCAGTCATATCTGACTCTTTGCGACCCCATGGGCTATATTGTCAGTGGAATTCTTCAGGCCAGAAAATGGAGTGGGTAGCCTTTCCCTTCTCCAGGGTCTCTTCCCAACATGGGGATTGAACCCAGCTCTCCTGCATTGCAAGCAGATTCTTTACCAGCTGAGCCACTAGGGAAGCCCTCAGATTATATAAAGAGCTCTCAAAGCTCACTGATGAGAAATCAAATAACTCAATTTTTAAAATGGGCAGAAGATTTGAAAAGAATATTTACCAAAGAAGGATACTTAGTTGTATGGCAAGGAAGCACATGAAAAGATGCTTAGCATCATCAGTCAATATGAAAATGCAAATTAAAACCAAATTTTTATACCATTACATGTCTGTGGCTAAAATTAAACAGACTAACCAAGCTCCTTGGAAGAAAACCCAAAAGTGAAAGTGAAAGCCACTCAGTCATGTCTGACTCTTTGCGACCCCGTGGACTGTATAGTCTATGGAATTCTCCAGGCCAGAATGCTGGAGTGGGTGGCCTTTCCCTTCTCCAGGGGATCTTCCCAACACAGGGATTTAACCCAGGTCTGCCACATTGCAGGTGGATTCTTTACCAGCTGAGCCACCAGGGAAGCTGAAGAATACTGGAGTGAGTGGCCTATCCCTTCTCCAGCAGATCTTCCAACCCAGAAATCAAATCGGGGTCTCCTGCATTGCAGGCAGATTCTTTACCAACTGAGCTATGAGGGAAAATCAACCTAGACAGTATATTAAAAAGCAAAGACATTGCTTTGCCAACAAAAGTCCATCTAGTCAAAGCTATGGTTTTTTCAGTAGTCATGTATGGATGTGAGAGTTGGAGTATAAAGAAAGCTGAGAGCCAAAGAATTGATGCTTTTGAACTGTGGTGTTGGAAAAGACTCTCAAGAGTCCAAGGGAGATCCAACCTGGAAGATCTCTGCAAGGAGATCCAACCAGTCCATCCTAAAGGAAATCAGTCCTGAATATTCATTGAAAGGACTGATGCTAAAGCTGAAGCTCCAATACTTTGGCCACCTGATGCGAAGAGCTGACTCATTTGAAAAGACCCTGGTGCTGGGAAAGATTGAAGGTGGGAGGAGTAGGGGACGACAGAGGATGAGATGGTTGGATGGCATCACTGACTGAATGGACATGAGTTTGAGCAAGCTCCGGGAGTTGTTGATGGACAGGGAAGTCTGGTGTACTGCAGTTCATGGGGTCACAAAGAATCGGACACGATTGAGCGACTGAACTGACTGAACCAAGCAAAGAGTTGATGGGCATGTGGAGAAGCTGAAACTCTGATACACTATTGGAGGGAGTGTCAAATGGCACAACCACTTTGGGAAAGAATTTGAGTTTTTTAAAATGGAAAGATATGCATACTCTATGATTGAACTATTTTTAGCTATTTACTCAGGAGAAAGAAATGCACATTCATAAAAAGACTTGCACATGAATGTTTATAGCAGCTGTAGCTACAATAGCCCCAAGTAGAAACATCACAAAAGCCCCAAGTATCTACAGGTGCATGAATTAACAGCCATGAAATATTGCTCATTAATAAACAGGAATGAACCATAGATATATACTATAACATGTGTGAAGCTCAGGATAGTTACACTGAGTGAAAGAAGCCAGACCAAAAACCAGTACATACTGGATGGCTTCACTTTTATAAAATTCTTTAAAATGCAAATTAATCTATAGTGAGAACATAGATTAGTGATTACAAAGGGATGGGAGAGGGAAGGGAGTGACTTGGGGAGAGATTACAAAGGGTATTTAATTGTGGTGATGGATTTAAGGGTATGCATACATATGGCTAAGCTTTCAGATATTGTTCTTCAAAAACATGCAGTTTATCGTGTGTGTCTTGTAACTACTAAAATGGTTTTTAAAAAAAGAATTGGGATGGTCAATAGGTTTTTTCTTTTTATTAGTTTTTCTTTAAATGAGGAGAGATTTTTTTCTCTTGCGGCACTGCGCATGGCGTGCAGGATCTTAGTTCCCCAAACGGAACCCCCTGCAGTGGAAGCGTAGAGTCTCAACCACTGGGCCACGAGGGGAGTCCCTTGGTCAGTAAATTTTAGACGAGACTGCCACTTCTGATCCTGAGGATGCTGTCATTTTAAAAGAACAGTCACTTCCGTCTCTATTTATACAGTCCTCATACTATGCTTCCCTGGAGGCTCAGACAGTCAGGAATCTGCCTGTGATGCAGGAGACCTGGGTTTGATCCTTGGGTCGGGAAGATCCTCTGGAGAAGAGAAGGGCTACTCACTCCAGTATTCTTGCCTGGAGAATCCCAAGGACAGAGGAGCCTGGCAGAGTCACAGAGAGATCCATGGGGATTGTGAGGAGTTGGACGTGACTGAGCGACTAACGTTTCACTTTCATACTCTGCCAGGCATTGTCTTAAATGCTTTACATGCATTTATTTATTTAATTCTCATAACCACCGTGTAGGTAGGGACTGTTTTGGTCCCTGTTTTATCCATAAGGAAGCTGAGTCACCACAAGCTTAAGTAACTTATCCAAGGTTTCCAAACTGTGAGTGGAACTGGAATTTAACCCCTATCTGTCCTGTATCCATTTCCATACTCTTAACCTGGGGCCAGAACTAGGGCGGAGCCTGAAGAGATACCCTTTTTAAGAATGTATTTTATTTTAAAATTTTTATTTATTTATTATTGGCTGTGCTAGCTCTCGGTTGCTACTTAGGCTTTTCTCTAGTTACAGTGAGCAGAGGCTACTCTGCTGTGCGGGCTTCTCACTGCAGTGGCTTCTCTCTTGGCAGAGCACGGGCTTCAGGCTGTGCGGGCTTCAGAGGGTGCTCCACGTGGGCTCTTTAGTTGTGGCGTCCAGGCTGCAGAGTGTGGGCTCAACAGTTGTGGTATGTGGGATTATTTGCTGCTTGGCATGTGGGATCTTCCTGGAGCCAGGATTGAACCCATGTCTCCTGCGTTGGCAGGCAGATTCTTTACCACTGAGGCTCCAGGGAAGCCCATATTATATCTTTGGATGAAGTTGGAGCAGGAAGGATCAATTTACCTCGTGAATACTGTTCTCAACTTTAGTCTCCACCTCCTTCCCTGACTTTATTGAGGTATAACTGGAAATAAAAATTGTATATATTGAGGTTGTGCAATGTGATTTCTGCAAGATGTACAATGTGATGATTTAATATCTGTAGACACTGTGGAAACTATACTAGCTATAGATGTGGATGTCTATACTATCTATACACACTATAAACACATCACAATCAAGTTGATGGACACCTCCTTCCCCTCCTATAATGACCATCTTTTTTGTGTGTGATCAGAACACTTAAGGTATACTCTTTTAGCCAACTTCAAATGTTTAGTCTTGAGGAAAGGATTGAACAGTTGAGAAAACCTTCATTCTTAAGGAAGAAGTGGACATTTGTAAAGAGGTGCGGCTACACGTTGGGTTTTCTTTGATTTTAGAAAGTCTCCACTCCGTTTCATCTCTTACTGAAAATCTTTCCTTACTCCAACCCGTCTTCCCTCCATCTCGCTCAGGGCTCAGCACTCACTGCCGTGCTGGTCAGTATCACAGCATTTAGTCCCCAAGGTTGGGATGAGCGTTCTTGCTTCTTTCTATAGTCTGAGACTTCTTAGAAAAATGATAGTTAAGCTTGCGTGACCTCATAGTCAGTCACTATTCTAAGTATTTTTGCATGGTGATTGGATGGCATCACCGACTCAATAGACATGAACTTGGGCAAACTCTAGGAGACAGTGAGGGGCAGGGAGGCCTGGCGTGCTGCAGTCCATGGGGCTGCAAAGTGTAGAATATGACTTAGTAACTGAACAACAACAGTGTGCTTATAATGTTTGCCCGACTCTGCGACAGGTAGATGCTTACCACATGTCTAGTTTGCAGACAAGAAAAGTTAGCTGATATCACAGAGTAGGAAAGTGAGCAAGACCTTGCCTTCTGGCTCCAGAGTTGGATTCCTAATTATCGCTGGAACGTGTCTTCCTTCGCATCATATTCTCAGAGCCCTGGGTGTAGTAGTCTTACAGTGAGTGCTTACTGAACTGACCACACCACAGGTCACCATGAGAGTGAGCCTAGCAGTGTCTGTTGGTGTCTAAAATATGACAGGGCTTCCCAGGTGGCCAGTGGTAAAGAATCCGCCTGCCAATGCAGGAAGCCCGGCTTCAATCCCCAGGCCGGGAAGATCCCCTGGAGAAGGAAATGGCAACCCACTCCAGTATTCCTGCCTGGAGAATCCCACGGACTGAAGAGTGTGGTGGGCTACAGTCCATGGAGTTGCAAAAGAGTCGAACATGGCTTAGTGACTAAAGAACAACAACAAAATATGACACCAGAGCCTTTCAGTTGCAGAGAACACAGGACTGCAGGAATGGAAAGATAAGAGGAGCACGAAAATTAAACATTGATGAGCGCCGAACGTGGGGTCTCTGGGCAGAGGGTTTCGTTGTAGTGTTTGTACCATCCCTCTGGCTTTCCCCTTCCTCCGACTGAGGTCTCAACTGCTGAGAATAATTCATGCTTTATTAAAAACCCATCCTGTACATGCTGGCCCTGGCAGTGATTCTCTCATTATATCCTGGCTTCTTTTTAATCATATTCTGGGTAGATGAGTAAAATCCCTCACTCGGGCCAAAGGTTGGCCCTCCTCTAATGATGAGAAGGTTTCTGGGATGTGTCAACGGTCAGCAGCTTGTGAGGGGCAGCTCACTCACTCTTTGTTCTTTTGTGATTGGAATCCATCAGTGAGATACTATTAAGGAGCCCCCTGCAAACTAAAAATTCTCTATAGAAAACGAGCCTTTCCCTGGGGGAAAAGAACAGTCTAAAAATTTAGTGTTGCTTCTTCGTATTATAATGATCCAGCTTTGGTTTCAAGATGCCATTAGCTGCGTTATTAAGAATATACATTTATGTTTATGTGTATATATATATCTGTATATAAATGTATCATGCATGAGGGGCAATAAAGCATGAGACATGGTTAATAAAAAAAAAAACAACAGGGTTTTGATCTCTGGCTTCCAGTTCTTAAAACCAAGGGAACCCTGAGTAGCATGAAGTTGACTTGGAGATGGGCTGATTTGAGACTGTCCCTCTCTCTGCTCCGGATACAGGATCAGCCCGGGTGGAGCTGCTGGTTCTCATCACACAGGACCTCAGAGCGGCCTCTGCCTGTGTTATCACATATCACATGCTGTCTGCCTCCTGTCTCCCCCAACTCCCCCCCGCCCGCCCCCCCCCACCCTGTGCTGAAGCAACTGGCACCCCAACCTGCCTTGAAGCTCTTTGTAACGCAGATTCATGGTAAATGTCTCAGCCACAGCAAAGAGGCAGAGAAACCAACAACAGGCACGACAACCAACCAACCAAATGCGAATCAAAGAGGGAAAACAGCAGAAATATTTGAGGGTCTGGGTCTGACCCAAACAGGTTTTACTATATGTGTCCCATCATGCAGTTTGATGCCTCAGACCTCGTGATTTTAGACCAGTGTTGTGGTGAAATAATCGATGATGCAGGTGTTCTAATGCAGGGTTTTATTTTTGCGCTTTACTTCCACTCACTAGAGTTGAGGCTCTCAAAGCCCCGAAGAGGAGGATCATTTTGAAAGTGAAAGTGAAGTCGCTCAGTCGTGTCCCTACCAGGCTCCTCTATCCACGGCACCTTCCAGGCAAGAGCACTGGAGTGGATTGCCATTTCCTTCTCCAGGGGACCTTCCCGACCCAGGGAGCGAACCTGGGTCTCCCTCATTGCAGGTGGACGCTTTACTGTCTGAGCTGTTTATCATTTCTATAAACATCTCCTTTGAGATTATCATGAAACCCTACTTGTATAGCACAGTTTAAAACCTTCTTGTTTACTTCAGCTGGGGAATTTTATTCATGATTAAAGGATTCATTTTATTCTAGGCTTATGCCTGAACTTAACTAAGATGTCTGTGTTCCAGCTATTAAAGCAGAAAATGCAATTGTGCAAATAGCTAAAACCCAACCAGGCATTTGTGATGGTATTCGACTCTCTCAGTGAGCCACCAGTAACTGCTGAAATGAGAAGCTGGGAAAGAGGCACCGAAGGACCCTGGTTACAGTCCCTTTGCGGTTCAGTTCAGTTAAGTTCAGGGGCTCAGTCGTGTCCAACTCTCTGTGACCCCATGGACCGCAGCATGCCAGGCCTCCCTGTCCATCACCTGCTCCTGCAGAGTAAGGTGCCATTTCCTTCCTCTGCTGGGGAGCTGGAGGTCTCCCGGAACCCACCATGCTGTCAGACACAAGCTTGGGCCTCTGCTTTTGACAGAGCCCTATCAGAGGTAGGGGTCTGCTCTCAGGAGCCAGGAAATGCGTCCTGTTACAGACAGAGGAGGCAGACTTGAGACTTCCCCAGGACCCTGCACCTGCTCAGTTGTGGTCCTCCCACCTCCTCTCCCATCCTTTCCCTCCTCCTCCATTCTTCCTTCCGCCTGTCTCTCCTTGCTCCTGGCTCCCTTCTCTTTCTCATCCTCTTCCCATCTCCTTCCTCCTTCTCCCTCTCCTCCAGATTCCATTCATTCCATACACATTCATTAAGCACCTACTATGTGCCTGGACCTCTTTAAGCACTAAGGATGCAGTTAGCCAATAAAAAATCTGCCATTGTGGAGGTGACAGTGGAGTCAGGGGTTCAGATAATACGCAAGCAAACAAGTCAGTATATGGTTGCATGTTGGGGACCATAAAGAATGAAGAGGTTATTGAAAGAGTGTGATGAAGGGGTGGAGTGATGGGTTGCTCTCTTCTGTCGGTGCTTGGACGAGGCATCTTGGGATTTGTGTACCAAAGGAGGTGCAGTGGCAGCCCTTGTCTATCTCTGGGAAGGCAGTTGCAACAATCAAGACTGCCTCCATGCATTGCCTCATGTCCCCGAGAGAGCAGAGTCACTCTTGGTTGAGAACCACTCTTCCGAGGCTGAGCTGCAGATGGCAGGGCAGCCCCTGTGTCATCCCTGCCTGTCTCCCGCCTCCACCACTCGGCCATGTGGGTGTCAGACCACTGTGATCATGAAGAGCCCCGCTTTTGTGAGGGAGGCTAAAGCAGTGTGCACTGAACTCAGGCATGCACCTTTTCTTTATGGCTGTGTCCCAGTAAACTTTTTTATATTTTTATTAATTTACTTTTTAATTGGAGTTTAATTGTTTTGCAGTGTGTTTCTATCCCCTCCCTCATGAACCTCCCTCTCACTGCACCCTCTGGGTCATCATGGAGCACTGGGCTGGGCTCCCTGTGTTATCCAGCAGCTTCCCACTGGCTGTCTATTTTGCACATGGTCATGTAAAGGACTAATGCTGAAGCTGAAACTCCAATACTTTGGCCACCTGGTGCAAAGAACTGACTCCTTTGAAAATACCCTGGTGCTGGGAAAGATTGAAGGCAGGCAGAGAAGGGGACAACAGAGGATGAGATGGTTGGACGGCATCACTGACTCAATGGACATGAGTTTGAGTAAACTCCAGGAATTGGTGACGGACAGGGAGGCCTGACATGCTGCAGTCCGTGGGGTCGCAAAGAGTCAGACACAACTGAGAAACTGAACTGAATTGAACCGAACTGTGTCTATGTCAGTGCTTTTGACCGAAAAAAAGATGGGTATAATGACATCCCGGGTCTTTGCTCCTCCATGCCGTGGTTATGTGGCTTCCCAGGTGGCTCAGTGGTAAAGAAAACCCATCTGCCAATGCAGGAAATACAGGTTTGGTCTCTGGGTTGGGAAGATCCCCTGGAGAAGGAAATGGCAATCCACTCCAGTATTCTTGCTTGGGATATCCCATGGACAGAGGAGCCTGGCAGACTACAGTCCAGAGGGTTGCAAGAGTTGGACACGACTAAACAACAGCAGTGTCCATAGTATGGTGTTAAAAATGTCCAACATCCAGTAGAGTTTATGCCCCAGATGAGGACCTTCTCTGCCCAGCTGTCAGCACAGCACATAAGGCAGTGTTACAGGTGCCCATAAGGGCAGTCAGAGAGAGACCACCCTGCATACAGATGTCCGCGTGGATCAAATAAATCACATCAGTGGCCCAGAGCTGCTTCTCACATATGTAATTTATTAATTCTTCACTAATTCCATTAGCAGCTTAACATGCACACGGCAGTGCGTTTCTCTGCCCTCCATCTCTGGGAAGCACAGGCTCTCCCCTTCACATCAGGATTTGCAGCAGAAGGTGTCAGCTCACTGCTCACCGCACAGCCCCTGCCTTCCCCACTCAGCAGTCATGGAATGTGATCTCCTGATCCCATCGGAAGGACTGAGTACAGATCCTCTAAGCTGCCTTGAACCTTTAAGAATGATACCAAATTATACCTAGTCTGTAAATAGGAAATGAGAGTTTTCTCCCCCCGCCTTTTCTTCAGTGGCTTTCTGCAGATTTTAATATACAAGTGAGTGATCTATAACACTGGTGACAAAGCTGCAACACAGCTTGAAATTTTTTATAGCGGCTGTAATACCACATCCATCATAATGAAAAATGTCTATGAAATCATTTTCTGCCAAAGAACATCTTCCCAGATTCTATTAAGAACTTGCTATCTACACGAACATCACGTATTCCTGAAACATACTGCTTTTAGAGTGGCCCTGGGGTGGGGCCCATGGGTAGCCCTTGGGGTGACTGAAACCCCAGTCAGTCGCCCTCAATTAAGATGTTGGTGGGCAGAGGAGATGGTGAGAAAGCGTCTTCTTTTGTGAAAAACTAACTTCGTCAGCATGTTACCGCGTTTGGCAGTTGGATGGATTTAGAAGCTGTCGTGCTTTCTGTTCTTGTCACATTCACCTAGGAGCTATCAACTTCCTGCTGTTCCCAATTTCTAAAAGAATATAATAGCCCCACCAGCCTATTATCACTGTTTTCTATTTGTAGTTATCTCTGCTTCGAGGAAAGGGAAGAAGTTTCACCTTGGTTTGCACTGTCGTTCAACAGAATCTTTTGCACTAGCCAGAGCTGGTTATTTTTTCTTAAATAGAAGCTGCTCTTCAAGCGGTGGTGGTGTTTAGTTGCTAAGTCGGGTCTGACTCTTTGAGACCCCATGGACTGTAGCCCACCAGGCTTCTCTGTCCATGGAATTTCTCAGGCAAGACAGTGGAACAGGTTGCCATTTCCTTCTCCAGATGATCTTCCTGATCCAGGGATCAAACTCGCATCTCCTGCTTGGCCGGTGGATTCTTTACCACTGAGCCACCAGAGAAGTCCTCTTTAAGTGTTAGACAATAGTAAGTCACAAACTTTTTTCCCTGGAGAAAGTTGCTATGGGTTTAAAAATACATATATTATTATAACTTAGTTTTGATTTGGGGCAAATAGGATCATGACATTTTTCACAATTGTGTTCATCTTAACTATGAAATTTTAGAAGTTCTTGTTGTCTAAGAGATTCAGAGTTTTTTTTTTTTTTTTGGTCTGGATAGTTGAAAGAATGTATCTCTTTCTCTACATCTATCTCCAGTCCTGGGCCTGTGTGTTAAGGGTTGTCACTGAGTGTCAGTAATTAGAGTTTATGGACCTTATGGGCTTCCCCAGTGGCTCAGTGGTGAAGAATCCACCTGCCAAGCAGGGAACTCAGGTTTGATCCCTGGGAGAAGAAAATGGCAACCCACCCCAGTATTCTTGCCTGGAGAACCCATGGACAGAGGAGCCTGGAGGGCTACAGTCCATGGTGTTGCAAAGAGCTAGACACGGCTGAGAGACTAAACAACAACAAATGGAATTCAAAGTCAGTATCGGGATGGAGAGAGAGCATGTGTTGTGTCTGCCTGCTTAGTTGCTTTAGTGACCCCATGGACTGTAGCCCACCAGGCCGCTCTGTCCATGGGATTCTCCAGGCAAGAACACTGGAAAGGACTGCCATGCCCTCCCCCAGGGGATTCTTCTTGGCCCAGAAATAGAATCCTCATCTCCTGTGTCTTCTGCATCGCAGGCAGATTCTTTATCACTGAAGCACCAGGGAATCCCAGTAAGTGTTGGGATGCACCATATTTGATCTTATTTGTACCACATTACAACCTCAGGGAGGAGGTCTTATCACCCTCATTCAACAGTGGATAAAGGGACTTCCCTGGCAGTTCAGTGAGCAAGACTCTGAACTTCCAATGCAGGGGACTCAGGTTCGATCCCTCGTTGGGGAACAAAGATCCCACATGCTGTATGGTAAGGCCAAGAAAATGGATAAAACTGTGGTTCAGTGAAATTAAATATTGTGTCATTTAACACTTGGCTGGAAATTAAACTTAGGTTGGTCTGGCTTCATAGTCCATGGCCTTTCTATTTACCATCCCTGTTAGTGTCAGGTTTTAGGATCAGATCAGATCAGATCAGTCACTCAGTCGTATCCGACTCTTTGCAACCCCATGAATCGCAGCACGCCAGGCCTCCCTGTCCATCACCAACTCCCAGAGTTCACTCAGACTCACATCCATCCAGTCAGTGATGCCATCCAGCCATCTCATCCTCTGTCGTGCCCTTCTCCTCCTGCCCTCAATCCCTCCCAGCATCAGAGTCTTTTCCAATGAGTCAACTCTTCGCATCAGGTGGCCAAAGTACTGGAGTTTCAGCTTTAGCATCATTCCTTCCACAGAAATCCCAGGGCTGATCTCCTTCAGAATGGACTGGTTGGATCTCCTTGCAGTCCAAGAGACTCTCAAGAGTCTTCTCCAACACCACAGTTCAAAAGCATCAATTCTTCGGTGCTCAGCCTTCTTCACAGTCCAACTCTCACATCCATACATGACCACTGGAAAAACCATAGCCTTGACTAGACGGACCTTTGTTGGCAAAGTAATGTCTCTGCTTTTCAATATGCTATCTAGGTTGGTCATAACTTTTCTTTCAAGGAGTAAGCGTCTTTTAGGATAGGGGTCCTGAAATCAGTCTGTCCGCCTCTGTGGCTGTGGTCATAGTTCTCTTGAACACCAAAGATTCTCTGTCTCCTTCCCATAGAAGCACTTAAATGCATTTATATATAAAATTAAATCAGAGATATAGTCAAGCAGCTGCTTGTTGTGAATGGCCCCAAAGTCACAGAAATAAAACTACCTCCTCCTGGACTTGTGGTCTGTAAATTAAAAATTAATGTCATTCATTTGACTCATTGGATCTTTGCTAGGATCTTCCGGGGGAGGCAGGCTTAGTGGGCAGTGTTGTTCCTGCTTCTCTAGAAAGGAAGGCTGCGTTCTGCTTCTGTGACTTGCTCCAGAGGCTGTAAATCACGCTTGCTCCTCCTTTTAGTAGGAGGGTAGTTAGGGTTCTCGAGGCCCCAGGTCCCTGAAACACACCTTCAGGTTCATTCGGAAACATTTGCCTTTTGTCTAGTCTCAGCATAGGGTATATTTTGTAGGGCTGCATTGGGTCCAGTGTGAGTGGTACTGAGGCGGTGGCTTGTCCTGCAACTGTAACAACTAGATTGTGGGGCAAGCAGCACTGCCCCCTCCCTGGACAAGCCAAGCGATCAAGTTTGCTCTGCACAGCCTGGGTGCAATGACAATTTCAGGTGCCAGTTCTGGGACGTTCTTTGTCGGTTTTACATTGTTTGGGCAGCGTGCCCTAGTTCGGAACAAAGACATCACACAGTTCTCTGTGCGTGTATTCGTACATATATTGTACATATAAACAGAGGTGGGTTATTAATATGAAGTGCTCCCCACTGCTTTTGTTTTACATTGTGCCATGAATATTTCTGCATGTCATTAAATATTGTATGAAAATGTGATTTTTATTGGCTGCACTCATAATATTCCCCTAAACAGATGTACCGTCTTTTGTTTTTTTCTGCATCGTTAGGTATTTTGATCGTTTCCAATTTTTTTAAGTTCTTTAACATGTTGGGTACACTTAAAAATTACCTAAGGACAAATTGCAGGAAATTTAGAAAAAAGATGAGAAGGACATACATTAAATACAGAAGATTAACAAGATTGCAAACGTGTAGAGCTATAAGGCCCTTCCCACAGTCAGGACTCAAAATATTCCTCCCACTCCACAGAATTTCCTTTAGAAGATAATCTTCCTCACCCCCCAGCTCTAGGCAATCACAGATCTGCTTTCTAGGGGTTTCACTTTTGTGAAACCCCTAGTTTTGCCTTTTCTAGAATTGTTTTGTAGGTAATTTAATTAATTACTTAATCTCTTGGCTACACTGTGTGGCATATGGGATCTTAGTTCCCTGACCAGGTGTCGAACCCGAGTCCCCTGTGTTGGAAGCATGGAGTTTTAACCACCCGACCACCAGAGAAGTCACTCTGGAATCTGTGATAAGTGGACTCCTACAGTCTGCAGTCTTTTGCATCGGGCTGTTTTCACTTGGTATCATGGTTCTGAAACTCAGCCGTGCTGGTGTGTGAATGAGTGGTTAGTGCTTTGTCTTGGTGGTAGTGCTCTGTGGAATGGCTCCCTCTTTCAATTTGTTTATCCATTTCCCTGTTGATGGATATTTGGACTGTGTTTTGTTTATAGTAATTATGAACAAGGCTGCCATGAGCATTAGAGTATGTGTCTCTTTGTGAATGTGTAGTTTATCTATCTTGGGTAAATGCCTAGAGATCACTGGATGTTGTGGATAGTTTCTCTATGAAAAACTGCCAAACTGTTTCCCAACATGACTGGAATATTATTGTTGCTGTTGTTTAGCTGCAAAGTTTTGTCCAACTCTTTTGCTAACCCGTGGACGTAGCCCACCAGGCTCCTCTGTCTACAGGATTCCCCAGGCAAAGCATACTGGAGTGGTTGCCATTTCCTTCCCCAGGGGATCTTCTGGACCCAGAGACCCAACCCGACCCTCTGGCCTCTCCTCCTTCGCAGGCAGATTCGTTGCCCCTGGGCTGCCTGGAAGCCTAGTTAGTCCTCTGTTATTGCTCTTCTTTTAAAAAATTATTTTCACTATTCTAGGTTTTTTGCATTTCCGTATGAATTTTAAAATTGGCTTATTTGTTTATATAAAAGAACCCGCAGTAAGTGTGATTGGGAATATAATGAATGTATGTATCAGTTGGATGATAACTGACATCTTAACAATAGCAAGTCTTTTGATGGGAGAGCCTGACACACACTTGTGGTCCTTTGGTCATGTTTGTGTTCAGTCGCTCAGTCGTGTCCTACTCTCTTGTGACCCCATGGACTTATCCTGCCAGACTCCTCTGTCCATGGGATTTCCCGGGCCAGAATACTGGAGTGGATTGCCATTTCCTCCTTTTTTAGGGGATCTTCCAGACGCAGGGATCAAACCCATGTCTCCTGTGCTGCCTGCATTGGCAGTTGGATTCTTTACCACTATGCCAACTGGTAAACCCTATTTAGGCCTTCTTTAATTTATCTTAGCAATGTTTTATTCTTAAATTTATTCCAAAGTGTTTAATAATTTGGATTATATTTTAAGTAGAGATTTCAATTTCCATTTCTTCAGTGCTAGTATCTAGAAATCTAAATGACTTTTGTACATTGATGTTGAATCTTTATAAACTCAATTATTACTTCTGGTGGCTATTTTTTGTAGTGCCCCTAGGATTTTCTGCCATGTTGTCTAACAATAAATAGAGTTTTACTTCTTCCTTTCCAATTCATACACATTTTGTTTTTGTTATATTAGAAAGGCAAGAACCTCCAGTGTGATGTTGGCTTGGAGTAGCGAAAGCAGACATCCTTGCCTTGTTCTTAATGTTGAGAATTAAGATCTAATCTTTCAATATTTCAGTATGTTGTTGGCTAAGATTAAAGGCAGGAGGAGAAGAGGCGACAGAGGATGAGATGGTTGGATGGCAGCATTGACTCAATGGACATGAGTTTGAGCAAACTCCTGGAGATCGTAAAGGACAGAGAAATCTGGTATGCTGCAGTTCATGGGGTCGCAGAGAGTCAGACATAACTGAGTGACTGAGCAACAACAAACAGGTTTAACACAGGTGACTTTTTATCAGGTTGAAAGGGTTTTCTTGCAAGTTTGTTGAGAGTTTTTATCATGAATATCAGGTATGGACTTTTATTAAATGTTTCACTGCATCTTTTTGAGAGGTTAGTTTTTTTTCATCTTTAGCCTGCTAATATATTGACTTGCATCAATTGCTTTTCAAAAATTAAATCAACCTTGCGTTATTGGGATGAACCCCACTTCATTTACACATTGTTAGATTCAGTTTTCAAAGATTTTAAAGGATTTTGGCACTCATGTACATGAGATACATATGTACATAGTCCATTTTCTTTTAAAAAATAGTGTCTTTTTTAGTTCTGCTAACTGAACAATGCTGCTTTTCTAAAATGTCTTGGAATGTATCATCTTGTTTTACATTTTTTTTAAAGAATGTATAGAATTCACCAGTGAAGCCATCTGGCGTGGAGTTTTCCTTGTGGAGAGATTTTTAAACTATGGATTCAACTCTTTAATAGATATAGGACTATTCAGGTTACCACTTTCTTCTAGAGTAATGCCTGTTTGTGTCTTTCAAGGAACCTGTCCATTTTATCGGACTTGTCAAATTTAACAACATATTATTTAGAACACTTCCTTATTATACATTTGTTTGGTTAGGAACTGTAGCAATGCCACCTGTTTATTCCTGCAGATATTGTGAATTTTATTTTTCTGGTTGCTGGAGTTTATTTTATCATATTCCTTTAAATAGTGTTGGATTTTTGTTCTGAAAGTGAAAGGTGCTCAGTCATATCTGACTCTTTGCGACCCCATGGACTGTACAGTCCATGGACTTCTCCAGGCCGGAATACTGGCATGGGTAGCCACTCCCATCCCCAGGGGATCTTCCCAACCCAAAGATTGAACCCAGGTTCTTTACCAGCATTGCAGGAGGATTCTTTACCAGCTGAGCCACCAGGGAAGCCCATTTTTGTTCTGAAACACTATTAAGTTTCTGGGAATCACTTGAATCCTTTGTGACTTATGGTATTGTTTAGTCAGAACCAGAGCATCACTTTCTCCTTAGAAGGAAAGCTATGACAAACCTAGATAGTGTATTAAAAAGCAGAGGCATCACTTTTCTGACAAAGGTCCATCTAGTCAAAGCTGTGATGTTCCCAGTAGTCATGTACGGATGTGAGAGTTGGACCATAAAGAAGGCTGGGCACTGAAGAATAGATGCTTTCAAACCGTGGTGCTGGAGAAAACTCTTGAATACTTTGGACAGCAAGGAGATCAAACCACTCCATCCTAAAGGAGATCAGTCCTGAACATACCTTGGAAGGACTGATGCTGAAGCTGAAGCTGAATACTTTGGCCACCTGATGCAAAGAGCCGACTCATTGGAAAAGACCCTGATGCTGGGAAAGATTGAAGGCAGGAGGAGAAGGGGGCAGCAGAAGGATGAGATGGTTAGATAGCATCACTGACTTAATGGACACGAATTTGAGCAAACCAATTTTTTCCCATATATTTTGCTGAGGCAGAGGTCCTTATTATTGACTTTCTCCTTATTAAATGGAAGAAATACATGCTCTTTTGGCCTGTAGGCTTATGGGTGATTATTTATTTATTTTTAATGTTTATTTGTTTATTCAGTGGCACCGGGTCTTCATCGCAGCGTGCAGGACCTTCAGCTGCAACATGTGGGACCTAGTTCCCTGACCAGGGTCGGACTGGGCCCCTGCATCGGAAGCATGGGGTCTTAGCCATTTGACCACCAGGTAAGTCCCAGTGGTCATTTCTTTTATCACTATTGAATAAGCAGAGACCACTCTTGGAACCCTGGACTGGAAACTAAAATTTCTCCAGCTTTCTAACTGGTGGCCATATCCTGCCATGTTTGAAGACAGGCCTTCTTTAGAAAGGGCTTCCTGGGTGACGCCAGTGGATAGGAACCCGCCTGCCAGGGCAGGTAGACGTAGGAGACGCGGGTTTGATTCCTGGGTCGGGAAGATCCCCTGGAGGGCACGGCAACCCACTCCAGTATTATTGCCTGGAAAATCCCATGGACAGAGGAGCCTGGCAGGCTGAAGCCCTTAGGGTCACACAGAGCTGGACACGACTGAAGCAACTTAGCACGCACACACTGCTTTAAAAATTAGGGCGGGGGGGAGAAATTAGGATATTTTGCTTTCTGGACTTTTAAAATGGTCATTTGACTAAAATCTCCACTGTTCTCTACTCAGTCCGTTCTCCTTTTTAAAATCACACCTCTGTGCTTGGTGGATATTTGACCGCTCTTCGCCTCCCGGCCCACAGCATAGCACACGCTTCTGGCTGCTCCCTACCTCTGCCCTCCCCAGAGAGCTGCAGTTCCGCCCATGCCTCACTTCTAGCTTGTTTTCTCTTTTCACATTAATCGTCTTAAAGGTTTTTCTTATAGGCACTGTTACATTAATAACTGGGCTTCCCAGGGGGCTCAGTGGTAAAGAATCTGCCTGCCTCCCAATACAGGAGGCACAGGGGATGTGCGATCGATCCCTGGGTCAGGTAGAGCCCCTTGAGGAGGAAATTACAACCCACCCCAGTACTCTTGCCTGGGAAATCCATGGACAGAGGAGCCTGGTGCACTGCAGTCCACAGGGTCTCACAGAGTCGGACACGGCTGAGTGACTGAGCACGTTGCACATACACATTGTTACAGCACCTACGTGAACATCCCCTGTGCTCTAAGTCATGTGGTGAGTACTAAGGATAAAAATGAATAATATAAAAATTAAAAAATACGTAGAAGTGACTGAGCTATGACTGAGCTATGCTCAGGGCACTTTGAGATGATGCAGAAGGGATGTCTGTGCCCGTTCCACTTTGGGCTAAGGGAAATCAAGGAAGGCTTCTTAGAATAAGGTCACCTGGAGATCCTTGGAGGACGAATAGAAGCTTGTCAGACGATGAAGGGAGAACTTTGCATATATGGTTCATTATCCACCCTTGGGAAATGCTTACTGAATTGTGCTTGACTCTGGTATAATTTTATACTTGGACTCCTTGCCTCAATAATGGCAACCCTCAAAGCTCCTGGGGCTATTTTTCAGTTTTGTTTTGTTTTGTAGTCCTGAAGTTGAAAAATATATTAGCAGAAGGGGCCCAAGATTTGTTTTGGTGAGTCTGAGAATTCAGCTCAGTGATGTCAGAAAGAGTGGTGAAGAGCAGAGACGCATCTGTCAGAGCTTGCTGGGGTGAAGTATCATCCCAAACGCTTGGATAAACAGGGACTCCTCCTATTACCCGGTATTCAGCTTTTTTCAAATCTTTGTACTTTATTGGAACACATGCCCAAGCTCACTGTCTATTAATATTACTGCTTAATTATAAGCTTACTGCTGGGAGTTTTGGTCATATAATCAACCTGTCTCAAGTCAAGACTGTGCATGTATTAAAGGATCTAATTTAGAAGGATGAAAGAGACCTTTCTTGGCTGTCAAAAACATGTGATGAAATGAAGAAATTCTATAGTGACATTCTAGTAAATGTTGTATTTAAAAAATAATTCAAATCAATCTTACTTTAAGAAAATCTATAAAATCTTTCAACTTAAGATTTTCTGACAGTGTTTCAGTATGTTAGATTCACATTAAAGATGTGAATAGCATAGAATTTTAATGTAGATGAAGAATTCCAGATCTCATTTTTACTTAATATATGGGGAATGAAATGCTTTCAATTAGCACTTGGATCCTTCTTAAAAAGTATTATTTAGAACAAATGGAGTTCAGAGACCCTTTAAAAGAAGAAAGACTGAATCTTTTTCACGGATTCAGAAGCACAGAAATGGTGAGCTCTGAGGCCTCTGTCTCTCTGTGATGCGATTGAATTGACTGAGAATTTGATGAGGTTGGGATGACCCCAGGCGACCTCGTCAGAACGAAACCAGAAGATTAAAGGGGTCTGCAATCAGAGATATTTAATAATGTTTGACTAAAAGTATTCATGAGATAAAGCAAGGCGTACAAAGGTCTTCCAGTGTCTCTAAATGATTAAAGAACAAACTTCAGGTCCAATGCGAAGTGAGCAGCAGTGGCACTGACAGCAGCGATTTGTGAAGGGTCCGCCCTGTGCCAGGCAGTGTGCTGGCATCTTGCGTGGTGTCCCTTTTCATCCCCGTGCTGCCTTGCAGATAAAGACACTTGCAGAGGTTGAGGCACTGACCACGCGAGCTCTGCTGTCAGTGGAGGACCTGGGACCAGTCTCAGGTTTGCTTTCCCCAGGTCGGCTCTTCTCTGCACCCGCTCACATTTCACTCACCTATTGCTTTGTGTGCATTAACACTCGTTCTCACCCCAACTGTGCGGTTGCTGCTCTTCTCATTCCTACCTTTTAGATAAGAAAACCAAGCACAGAGAGACTGAGGAACTTACTTATGTCACACAGCTAATGCGCAGTGGGACTGGGATCAGAGCCGAGCAGTGTGGTTCCAGAGTTAGTCCTCCTGACTGGACTGCCAGAGCCAGGAGAGTCACGTGACCCGCGCTCCATTCTGTGTAAAGGAAAATGACACAGTGACACGGCCACTGGCGGAACTGGCAGGGAGGGCTTCCCTGGTGCCCAATGGTGAGGAATCTGCCTGCAAGTGTAGGGGACATGGGTTCGATCCCTAGTCTGGGAAGATTCCATGTGCCTTGGAGCAACGAAGCCTGTGTGCCACAGCTACTGGGCCTGCTTGCTCGAGAGCCCATGGTCCACGATGAGAGAAAAGTCCAGGCAGCAATGAAGACCCAGCACAGCCAAAAATAAAAAAAATACAATTGTATACACATATAAAAAAGAACTAGCAGGGAATTTCACTCAGTGGCAGGTAACCAAGTGCAGATAGCAGTGGCTTAAACAAAACAGATGGTTACTGTTGGGTGGTAGTTTTGCATAGGTCTTCCTCATTTCTGCTTGGTTTGTGAGCAGCTTTTGTTCCAGGGGATCTCCTGCAGGATATTTGTTGCAAACAGCTTTCGAAGCTAGAGAGAGTGTTTCCCTCTGGGGCAGAGGGAAGACATGTTTGCTGCGCGGTTTAATAAAGATAACTTCTCTTTACAGGGTGATGTTCGGACCCATTTGCTCACAGCCAGTCATAAAAAAGTAGGGTATCCCAGGTTCAGGGTTCCTCAGCTGTGATGCCAAGCTACTGCGAGCACAGAATCCATCCTTGGCACCTCTAGGGCACCGGGTGCTGGGGGCTGGGGGGACAGAGGAGACTGATCGCCCGTGAGGCTTCGGCTGCGGGCTGTGCTGGGAGTAGGAGAGTCTTGGTCCTTCTCTCAGAATCCTTGAAGCTGTGGCCGGCCAGATGGCTGCCTTACGAGGAGGGTGAAACACGGACCCTTCCCAGTTCTTAGCAGCTTACCCCGCTCACATGCAGAAGAGGGCCGGAGGTAGGCACCCGAGGCTGGCGTCGCAGCTGCAGGAAGCTGGCCAGCACTGTGCGCCTTTAGCGTTTGGCTCCAGCATCTTCCACGAGCTCCTCAGGCCACGAGGTGCCTTCTGGTACACAGGTAGGTAGCTGGGAGAGGAGTACCGGAGTTTTCTCATAATCTCTACAAAGCGACTTCTGCTTGCAGCAGCTACCCTGCTGCAAGGAGAGCTGCAAGATGTGACCGCTTGGCTGAGCTTGGTTGTGCTCAGAATATGATTGGTGTTCTGGTCCAAAGAGGAAAAAGGGAACGGACGTGCGTCAGGCAGCAAGCCATCCCGACTGCTGCAGTGCAGACGCTGTCCTGGGTTTCGGCAGAGCAGGGTTGTTTTGTGTGAAGGTTGCCAGCATAAATAAATATTTGATTCCAGTGCTAAGTCCCTCTCTCCTCACTTTGAAAAATGCAAAGTGGGGTGTCTGAAGGCAAAGCTTGTTACTGCATGCACATCCCAACTGCTAATGCGAAGCCTTGTGTGCACCTCGCACTTGGCAGTTGAAACCGGGCTGACAACCAGTGGGAAGGAATCGGTAGCCCCTGGAAGCACCTTTGCACCAGTAATGACCCTTGTGAGCCATTAATCTGCCAGAGATGCCCCCTCTCTAGGTCACCACTTTATAAACCGAATTTCAATAAAGGCCGCCAGGGGCATGTTAATTATTTCTGTGGATGGAGCCGTGGCAGTTGGTCCATGCAGGAAACAGTTCAGTGAGAACATGCTTTGGTTTGGTGAGGCTGTGACAGGCAACTCCCTTTAAACCGGAAGAGCTGAGCCACCAGGCGGCTCCGGACAGTGGTCAGCACCTGTCTGCCTGAGGGGATCGTGTGGCTCCTTTCCAGGGATCAGGCCAGAGAGTTGTATCTTTATTTGTTTTCTCTACTATCTGTTAGTGGCTGAGGAGATTTTTGTTGTTCTTGTTAAGAAACTGCTTTCGTATTTATGTGTTTTTTTTTAAGTTTTAATCGGAGGATAATTGCCTTACAATGTTGTGTTGGTTTCTGATGTACAACAACACGCGTCAGCTGCAGGGCTTCTCAGGTGGCGTGCATGCATGCTGCATTGCTTCCATCCTGTCCGACTCTCTGCGACCCTGTGGGACTACAGTGAGTCGCCACGTCCTCCTCTGAGGGAGCTTCCCACCCAGGGATCCAGCCGGTGTTGTCTTTTATGCCTCCTGCATAGGCAGGCAGGTTCTTTCAGTGGTGCTAGTGGTAAAGACACCCCACTCCAGTCCTCTTGCCTGGAAAATCCCATGGACGGAGGAGCCTGGTGGGCCGCAGTCCATGGAGTCGCTAAGAGTCGGACACAACTGAGCGACTTCACTTTCACTTTTCACTTTCATGCACTGGAGAAGGAAATGGCAACCCACTCCAGTGTTCTTGCCTGGAGAATCCCAGGGATGGCAGAGCCTGGTGGGCTGCTGTCTATGGGGTCGCACAGGGTCGGACACGACTGAAGTGACTTAGCAGCAGTGGTAAAGAACCCACCTGCCAGGGCAGGAGATGTGACGCGGGTTTGATCCCTGGGTTGGGAAGATCTCCTGGAGGAGGAAATGGCAACCTGCTCCAGTATTCTTGCTTGGAGAATCCCATGGACAGAGGAGCCTGGTGGGCTACAGTTGTTGGGGCTGCAAAGAGTCGGACACGACTGAGCGACTGAGCATATACACATGTCCCCTCCCTCTCCCACCCCTCTAGGTCGCCCTGTGACCTCAGCATCATCGCTGTCAGCATTATTTTATGGGGCCTTTCAGGTTTACAAACACAAGAGCCTTGAGTTCGACCCTCCCTCCCTTCTTTCTCTTCTCCTCTCTTTGCTTCCTCCCTGCCTTTCTTCTTTACTCCTTCCTTTCTAACTGCAGAAACAATGGAAAACCAAACTCTTAATACCATCAATATTTAAGCAAATTGTTTGCCCCCAACCTTCCAGGTCTGGTCCTGTGGTTTTAGAGTTTGTTCAGTACATACTCACCCCATGTGCACTCTACTAGGTGTCAGCTGGACCACCGTGAATGAAACCAATCTAATCCCAGTTATTATGGAACAAGCATGACATTTTGTACTGTTTCTCTTGCATAATATTATACAAAAAACCATTTCCATGTAACAGTGCTGTTTTCATCATTATCATTTTTAATGTCCTCAAAATAGTCTATCATGTTGATGTACCGTCATTACCTTCAATATTACATTGCTGTTGAACAATTATGTTGTCTCCAGTTACAGATAACAAACATCTTTAATTCTATTACAGATAACAAGCATCTTTAATTCATTTATTTAAAAAAAATAACACAAATGCAGATGATCCTGGAAGGATTATCTTTGTGCCTGGAGTTTTATTCTTTTGTCAATTTTTCTTAGAAAAAATTCCCTAGAGTTTAATTACTGGGCAAGATGGAAAGGTCATTTCTGTGACTTTGCAGAGTATTAATAGTCAAGCATTACTATGTGCAGACCCCAGAGGTACTTTTTATTGTTGTTCAGTTGCTGAGCTGTATCCGACTTTTTGTGATCCCACTGATTACAGCATACCAGGCTCCCCTGTCCTTTACTATCTCCCAGAGCTTGCTCAAATTCATGTCCATCGAGTCGGTGATGCCATCCAACCATCTCATCCTCTGTCGTCCCCTTCTCCTCCTGCCCTCAATCCCTCCCAGCATCATGGTCTTTTCCAATGAGTCAGCTCTTGGCATCAGGTGGTCAAAGTATTGGAGTTTCAGCTTCAGCATCAGTCCTTCCAATGAATATTCAGTGTTTATTTCCTTTAGGATTGACTGGTTTGATCTCCTTGCAGTCCAAGGGATTCTCAAGAGTCTTCTCCAACACCACAATTTGAAAGCATCAATTCTTCAACACTCAGCCTTCTTCACGGTCCAACCCTCCCATCCATACCTGACTACTGAGAAAAACCATAGCTTTGACTATACGGACCTTTGTTGGCAAAGCGATGTCCCTGGTTTTTAATATGCTGTCTAGATTTGTCACAGCTTTCCTTCCAAGGAGCAAGCGTCTTTTCATCTCATGGCTGTACTCACTGTCTGCAGTGATTTTGGAGCCCAAGAAAATAAAATCTGTCACTGCTTCCACTTTTTCCCCTTCTATTTGTCATGAAGTATTTGCCAGGTACTTTACACATGGTATATAATTTTCACAACAAAGTTGAAAGGATTTTAGGACTTTGAGAGCACAGAGAAATCCTTTAGATATGCATTGTTGTGTGGATGAATGAAAAAAATGAAAGAAATAAGAACGAAGGAAAGAGAAAAAGAAAACAGTGCCTGGTTACCTTTTACCAAACTGCATTGAGGAGACTAGAAATTGATTGTAATATATTCAGTGGCTTGGGCTTCCCAGGTGGCACTAGTGATAAAGAACCCGCCTGCCAGTGCAGGAGACATAAGAGACTGGGGTTCAGTCCCTGGGTTGAGAAGATCCCCTGGAGAAGGGCATGGCAACCCACTCCAGTATTCTTGCCTGAAGAATCCTATGGACAGAGGAGCCTGGCAGGCTACAGTCCATTGGGTTGCAAAGAGTTGGACACGGCTAAAGTGACTTGGCACCCAGCACAGTGACTTGTACATTCAGTATTGGCTACGTAATTGGGGAGGAAGGGGTATCTAGGGCCAAATGAAAATGCAGAGCCCCAGGTTCAAAAATTATTGAAGATGGCGACAGCTAAGCAGTAAACCGACGTCAGGGCTGTCCCATGTCGGGGGCCCTTCTGAGCCCAGAGTCGTGGGTGGCAGTGGGTCACATGCAGTGAGGCTCTGCTTCTACATCAAGGACTTTCACTCACCGGGTCATCCACTTGACAGATGTTTCCTGAACACCTTCATAATCAGTGTAGAAACCCCTAAACAACTAATTAAAACCTTTGGAATGCCTGGGTATCTGCTTTCATTTTAGGAGATCTCTTCTGAAAAATAACACTTTGTTTTTACCTATGGTGATGAAATGGTTGGAGGGGGGGAAATCACAGTGTTATGAATTCTGTGCTTTCTTTTAAATTAAAAAAATTTTTTGGAATATAGTTGATTTACAATGTCGTGTTAGGTTCTGCTTTACAGCAAAGTGAATCTGTTACACATATACATGTATCAACACTTTTTTTAAGATTCTTTTCCCATTTAGATCATTACACAGTATTGAGCAGGGTTCCATGTGCTATATAGTAGGTCCTTATTAGTTATCTGTTTTAATTAATTAAGTTTTGGCCGTGCTAGGTCTTCCTTGCTGCATGTGGGCTTTCTCTGGTCGTGAAGTCTACTCTTCCTTGTGCCACGGACTCGAGGTGCTCAGGCCCCAGTGGTTGCTGCAGGCAGACGCAGCAGCCGTGACCCGTGACTTAGTTGCTCCAAGCGCGTGAGATCTTCCCAGACCCGGTATCAAGCGTGTGTCCCCTGCACTGGCAGGTGGATTCCTTGCCACTGCGCCACCAGGGCAGTCCTCTGCTTTATATACAGTGGTGCGTGTGGCGAGCCCCGTCCCCCAGTTTCTCTCTCCCTTCCTTTCCCCTGGTCACCATTAGATGCTTTTCTACATCTGTGACTATTTCTGTTTTGTAGGTAATTTTTTTTGAGTTGGGTTTTATTGCCATTGATCTTTTATTTATTTAGTTGGAGGATAATGCTTAACAGTTTATGTTGGTTTCTGCCATGCAACAATGTGAACCAGTCATAACTCTATCTATCTATCTATCTATCTATGTATAGATATATCTATATATCCCGTCCCTCTTGAGCCTCCCTCCTACTCCCGTAGGTGAGTTTATTTGTACCATTATTTTTAGATTCCACATGTAAGTGATATCAGCCTGTGCTTTCCTGTCATTTTCCCATATTACAAAGTTTGGAAATGATTCCCAGTTTTCTCACTAAATAGTAGGTTGTCCGCCTTGTAAAGAAGATAACATTCGCCAGTGAATATTCAAGGGGAAGCACAATCACTGTGAATTTCCTTAATCCCCAAGCCCTGAAGAGGGGAGTTAAGGAAATCTAGTGACAAGAGGTTAAACTGGGACACATTCTCACTCTTCCTTCTCCTAATGATCATTTTCCCAGTGTGAGTTGCTACCATTTTCAAAGAACAAGGGCCTTATTTTTTTCTGCTTTTCCAGCAGCCGGATTTGTAGCATGATGTCTCAGCTCCAAGGTTCAGTCTGGTGCTAATGAGGCCAAGGTCATGAGCTTGATCCCTGTCTAGGCAATTAGTCAATCTCAAAAGAAAACTCAGGCCACACCTTCCGCCCCAGGGAGTGAGGTCACAATTCCTGACACAGGGGGACGCAAGGGGACATGTGGCTGAAATAACAGATCGGTCGACTTGCAGAAATAGCAGACGTGTAGCTTACGTGCTGACCTTTTGTCCCCCAGCCTTTGGCAAACCTCACTAATTGACTGGACTGTCTTTTTTTTTCACTGAGCTCAGAGCGAACCTCAGAATTCTTCTCAACACGGATCTAGATTGGGGATCAGGAGGTTGGGGCCTATGGGGCTAAATCTGGCCCACTGCATGTTTTTGTAAATAAAGTTTTATTAGAACGCAGCCCCACCCACTAGTTTATTTTTTCATTTTTTTCTTTGTTAAACTTTTTGGCTGTACTGCGCAGCATGTGGGCATCTTAGTTCCCTGACGAGGGATTGAAACTGTACCCTCTGCACTGGAAGTGTAACCACTTAACCGCTGGGCCACCAGAGAAGTCTCCCATTACTTACCGTCTATGGCTGCTTCTGTACTGCAAAGGCAGAGTTGAATAGTTGTGACAGAGACTGTTGCTTACTTACAAAGCTGAAAATATTTATCATCTAGCCTTTCACAGGACAAGTTTGCTGACCCTTACTCTAGGTGGTCACTGAATCAAGAAGAGTTGGCATGTATCTACTCTTTATCCCTGAATTTGGGAATATTTATTCACATTACAAGGGCTTCCTTAATGGCTCAGCAGGGAAAGAATCTGCCTGCCAATGCAGGAGACACAGGAAACAGGAGACGAGGGTTTGATTCCTGGGTGGAGATGATCCCCTGGAAGAGGAAATGGCAACCTACCCCAGTATTCTTGCCTGAGAAGTCCCATGGACAGAGGAGCCTGGCGGGCTACAGTCCATGAGGTTGCAGAGAGTCGGACACGCCTGAGTGACTAAGCATGCGTGTATCCACGTTACAAAATGATCCTTTTTTAGCGAAGGGTTGTATCTCTCAGACAGGAACTTCCTCAATTTACTTCTTATTCATTTAGAAATATATTCTACTGTATATTCTTTGTTTATTTTTAGCAGTGAGAGTGATTGGAGAAGCTGGGAAACTTTAGATCAGTGCTTTAAGGGCCACGATTTCTAAAAGAAATGAAAGCTCTTTGAAGTTTTGCTGTGAGTTTGACTAACAGTAAACTGGCTAATATTTAATTAAGAAAAGGGAATGTCTATTGACAAAAATATAAAAGCGCGTGTCCTGCTGAAGAAAACAAGTCTCTTATTTTGTGCATCAAAAGGATAGCAACTGTTGTTTCTTGGGATTTTACCATATCTGTTTACCCTCCCTTTCCTACTCCCCGTGAACCTGAAGCTCTGTGTGACTAGAGATTCCCCATTCATTTTCTTCACTAGGTCTTTCAGAGGGCTTATGTGACTGACGTTACCCACTTCCTCTCTGGTTAATGGGTAGGGTCGCACAGGCGCTGGTTTAGCGCCCAGGACAGAAAGCAGCAATTATCTAAACACAGAATCCAGAAGCGTTTCTTTCTTCCGAAGAAAAGAAGTGCGTCTAGCAGTGTGCTCTGGATTGTGGAGTCTGTGGTTTGATTTTCAGACGGGCTGGAAGTGAATTAGGTTACAAGCAGGAAAATGGCACAGAAAGGCGGGGGTCGGGAAAACTAAGAAAGTTGCTTTGTCTGCCTGTGAACAGCCGTTACCTCTTGGCCTTGATGGAAGCTTCAGTTGCCCCCAAACCCTTTTTGGTTTGGTTTATTTTTAATGTTTAGTATTTATTTATAAATTTATTTATTTACTTATAATTTTGTATATTTTTGAATGCATGATATGTTTTTTTCTATAAAACATTTTAAAATAATAGAATACAAGCTTACGTGGTTTTAAATTTCTATTGGCGTCTAGTTGCTTCACGGTGTTGTGTTAGTTTCTGCTGTGCGGCAGAATGTGTCAGCTACACACATACACACACACCCTCTGTTCTGGGCTTCCTTCCCCCTCAGGGCACCACGGAGCCTGGTTGCCATTCCCGGTGCTATAAGGGAGGTTCTCATCAGCTATCTGCTTTATGCAGAGCAGTGTATATGTGTCAACTCCGATCTCCCAATTCATCCGACCCCTTTTTCTGCCACTTGGTGTCCATACACTTATTCTCTACGGCTGTGTCTCTACGTCTGCTGCGCAAATAGGTTCATCTGTACTATTTTCCCAGATTCCACACATGTGCGTTAATATACCATATTTGCTTTTCTCTTGCCCCCAGATCCTTTTTAATGAATATTTTATGTCTATGGAGAAGGCATTTTTTTTCCTTCTGTAGCACTGTCCTGCATTTCCTGAGGAAGCAGCCCCTTCCCCACCAAGAGGAGCTCTGTCCCTCCTTCACTGGGTGGATGCAGTGGGCCAGAACTGGGCAGTTAGGGGTGACAACACTCCCCCCGCGTGGTGACGGGCCACCAGGGGAGACCCGGGATCCGTGTTGGCCTGACCGAGTGTCTCAGGGCTTGTGATGGAGACACACAGGACAGCGTGTTTTCTGTCATCTTTAACTTGGGATGGTTGAAGTTCTGGGGCAACTGGGAACCACAGAATGAACTTGAGGACGAAACCTGTGCAGTGGAAGGCAGAGCTGAAAGGGAGAAAGAGACCAAGTCCTGGCGACATCACGGGAGTCCTTGACAGCCAGGCCTGCAGCCTCCGTGGCTTCAGTTCCGTAAGAAGTTGTGTTTCCTGCTTAATACAGTTTGGGCTGGGATTTCTGTCATTTACAGTGAATAGCAATGCTAAATTCTCTAAGCACAGATGGATAGCTCTGTAAAAGTCATAATCCTAGAAAATAACTCCTCTTCACCTTAGATCTGCACTCTCTACTGAGTTTCCAAACTATTTGTGTTGAGGTCATCAGTCCTGCGGTATCGCTTGTCAAGAGATCACACTGAAAAGGATGTGGAAATCCAATACAGTAATCAACACAATATAGTTTTTTAACTTGCTGGCAGTTTTCTGTGGATCATTAAATTTCCCCAATATGAAACTTCTTCACTGATATGTGGATCATGTAAAACAGCCTTGAATACAATCACTATTTCCATGGTATCCGGATCCCTGAGGCCTCGAACAGAATTTGTGCTGGCCCCAGTAATTTTTCCGTTTCTCCCTTTGGCTTCACTCTGTAGCACCGGGCGGTCTGCTGCATTGAACTGAGTGATTTCTATAAACCAGCGTGTGCGTGTGCATGCCGATGCACAAATACTTCGTTCCCCCTTTCCCTTCTCCGCTGGCTTGGTGGCGATCAGAAAGGGTTTCGCTACAGTTGCCAGCACCAGAGTCAGCCTTGCTATTCCACTAGGTTGCTCAGGAGGGTGCCTCATTTACAGAAGTCATTGCTGTTTGGGGTCTTAGAAAAGCCTAAGAGATAGATGATAAAGATGAATTGCTTTTGTACTCACTTGAGAAATTGTACCGTGTTCCCATACCTATGGGGCCACAGGGATGGTGGGGAGGACTATGCCTTATGGCTGCCTCCAGAGCAGTACCGTTTTAGACCAGGAATTTCATAAGAAATACCTTGTCCAAGCTTTGTTGTTGTTGTTCAGTGGCTAAGTCTCAGGATTCTTCAGGCAAGAACACTGCAGTGGGTTGCCATTTCCTCCTCCAGGGGATCTTCCCGACCCAGGGATGGAACCTGAGCCTCCTGTGTTGGCAGGCGGGTTCTCTACCACTGAGCCACCTGGGAAGGTCACCCAGGTGTCTCAGCAGAAGCCTGCACTCCTCCGCCATGTTAAATCTTTGTATTAGGTGGTTGGAGATGGTGCTCAGGAAAGATAGGATGAATCCGCTTACAGTGCCTCTCAAACTCCCAACTCCACAGCTCTCTCTAGTCCTCTCATCACTTCTTGGTATCTCGTGAGACCTTGTCCATCAGCACTGTGGCAACTTTCTAATGTTTTCATCAGCCAGATACTTGCTTTGGCAGCATTTTAGTAGACGACTCTTCCCACGTGCCTTCCACATGGTCCCTGGATGATGCCTGAGGGGTAGTCACATGATCAGCTCCTGACCAATCAGCACATTTTATCCCCTTGGTCATGGGGATTGTTTTAAGCATAGACACAAGTCCCAGATCAGTCCATTGCAATAAATCCAGCACATCTCTTGCAATCATTGGGAAGGAAATTTACATTTTGACAGCAATATCAGTGGGCTTCCCTGATGGCTCAGCAAGTAAAGAATCTGCCTGCAATGCAGGAGACACAGGAGACACTGTTTAGATCCCTGGGTTGCGAAGATCCCCTGGAGGAGAAAATGGCAACCCATTCCAGTGTTCTTGCCTGAAAAATCTCATGGACAGAGAAACTTGGCAAGCTACAGTCCAAAGGGTCATGAAGAGTGGGACATGACTGAGCACACACACGTGGGCAGAGCAGTATATGCACAGAGCCCCTGTGGGCTGGCTTGACGCCAGCAGGAGACACAGGAGAACCAAGCCAGTGCAAACGGAAGCCAAACCGAGAGACAGAGAGCTTAGGTCCTGCGGGAGTTTTTTGGACCCCTGGGTCTAGCTGTTCCTGAAGTCAGATCATCACCCTAGATTTCTCAGGTCAGTGAGTCAATAAATAACATTGTTTTCCCCTTTAAACTGGTCTGAATTG
Source organism: Bos indicus x Bos taurus (assembly GCF_003369695.1). Lineage (NCBI taxonomy): Eukaryota > Metazoa > Chordata > Mammalia > Artiodactyla > Bovidae > Bos > Bos indicus x Bos taurus. The sequence goes on from NC_040088.1 coordinate 161,126, forward strand.
GATTTTTGTCACTTGTGGTAAAAAGAGCCCTGAGTTATACAAACAATCAGAGAACCGAGCTTTATTTGCTAGGGTCTCTCACCTGTGTCCAGCATCAAGAAGTCAGCAAATGAAATACTCAGGATTACATAGCAGGAACCAGAGGGAATGTGAAAAGCAATTTAACACAACAGGAGTGGAATAATTCCATGAAGGTGGCTCCGTTTAATAGGTAAGGGGATTCAGGCAAAGTGCTTTGAATCACTTGCTTCTAGAGCAACTGGGATTCTAAGAATAACTGTGGACCTCAGCGTGCACAGATCCCTCCCAAAGACACCCTACACTCAGATCTCCATTGCAAATCTATGGAAGTGAATGCCTCATTGATGGGGCTTTTCAGTTCTTTTAGTAGTTAGAGTGATTTTTTTCTGTTGGAGTTACATCTCAAATTGTCTTCAACAGCCTCCCCAAGGGGCTGAGAGCTCCTCTAAGGAAGGACACACCTTCCTGAACGTGGCCTGCCGGCTGTAAACTCAGGGCCGCTTGCCAGTGATGGAGAGTGAGAGGCTGAGCGCTCTTGATGTTCATAAGAGCTGAGTTCAGTTCCCTCCTTTGCCACACATGGGCTGCAATCTCAGATGAGCCGACGGATCAGAGCTTCAGTTTTTCCCGTGAGATGCAGGCGATATTAGTACAGCCTCATTTCTGCTGCGGTTCAGTCACCAAGTCGTGTCTGACCCTTTGCAACCACGGACTGCAGCACGCCAGGCTTCCCTGTCCTCCACTGTCTGAGAGTTTGCTCAAATTCATGTCCACTGAGTCAGTGATGCTATCTAACCATCTCATCCTCTGTTGCCCCTTCTCCTTTTTCCTTCAGTCTTTCCCACTATCAGGATCTTTTCCAATGAGTCGGCTGTTCGCATCAGGTGGCCAAAGTATTGGAGCTTCAGCTTTAGCATCAGTCCTTCCAATGAATATTCAGGACTGATTTCTTTTAGGATTGACTGGTTGGATCTCCTTGCAGTCCAAGGGACTCTCAAAAATCTTCTCCAACACCGCAGTTTGAAAACATCAATTCTTCAGTGTCAAGCCTTCTCTATGGTCCAATTCTCACATCTGTACATGACTACTGGAAACCATAGCTTTGACTATATGGACCTTTGTCGGCAAAGTGATGTCTCTGCTTTTAATATGCTGTCTAAGTTTGTCATAGCTTTCCTTCCAAGGAGCAAGAATCTTTTCTTTTCACGGCGGCAGTCATTGTCTGCAGTGATTTTGGAGCTCAAGAGAATAAAATCTGTCACTGCTTCCTCTTTGCCCCTTCTATTTGACATGAAGTCATGGTTGATGATAAGAGTTAATAAGATGATTTACCCCTTTTTTAAAGATTTGTTTTGGGGGTTGTTTTGTGTGTGTGTGTGTGTGTGTGTGTGTGTACCATTTTTAAAGTCTTTCTTGAATTTGTTGCAACATTGTTTCTATTTTACGTTTTGGTTCTTTGGCCGTGATGCACGTGTGACCCTAGCTCTCTGACTGGGGATCGAATGCTGGCCCCGCACTGGCACCCTGGACCGCCTGGGAAGTCCCGAGACGATTTGCTCTCTTAGGCACAGGAGTGACTCACGTCCAAGTTCTCAAGCTGAGTCTTGCACGGAGGATGCTCAATAAATGAACAGGAAAACCTCCTTTGATGACTTCTGGGATCCCATCCACATCTTTGACTTCACCTCTAGCATCTTTTACATTTTGTCTCCACCTTTTGAGACAATAATAACAATAATATGCATTATTATTGGGATGGCTTCTCTTAATTGAATTCTTCCTCTTTCCCAGACACTGAAGGGCAGTCATATGGGTTCTGTCTTACCAGGAAAACTTGACAAATGAGGAAACAGAGTCTCAGAGAAGTTAAAGATTCCTTGAGGTCAATCAGCCAGGCAGTGGCAGAGGTGGGCATCAGTCCTATGTCTCTCTGATTCAAAAGCTGGTGACTTTTCCATGATGCAAGCGTTACACTCAAAATATAACCCATCACCTGGGAAAGTGTTAGCTGGGAAGTTGCTAAGTCAGGTCTGACTCTTTGTGACCTCAGAGACTGTAGCACACCAGGCTCCTCTGTCCTCCAGGACCTCCCAGAATTCATTCAGATTCATGTCCATGGAGTCGGTGATGCCATCCAACTATCTCATCCTCTGTCGCCCCCTTCTCCTCCTGTCTTCAATCTTTCCCAGCATCAGGGTCTTTTCCAGTGAGCTGGTTCTTTGCATCAGGTGGCCAATGTATTGTAGCTTCAGCTTCAGCATCAGTTCTTCCAATGAATATTCAGGGTTGATTCCCTTTAGGATGGACTGGCTTGACCCCCTTGCAGTCCAAGGGACTCTCAAGAGTCTTCTCCTGCACTCAACTAGAGTTTGTGTTTAAACAAGTCTCCTCCCCTCTCCTCCATGGGGATTCCTGTGAACAGTATCTTGTGAAGCACTTTGCTGACTGACCTTTCAAGTCTGTGCGAACATACCGACAAAACGTAGAGGTTGTCAGCATTGCTTTCCACCATGACTCAGGAGTTTCTTGACTGTTTCCCAGTGTTTTCAAATGGCAGCGGGACTCTGCTTAAAAACATAGATTTAATGGTTCGTTCCCTGTGGCCGACACTCCTTGATCCCCTAGAAGCTTCTCTTCTAATTGTTTTCTTAAATGTTACTCTGGGGGTGCTTGTCAGTTACCACCTGGTTGATGAAGTGGAGTGAAAAACATTGAGAAATGAGATTTTTGACCCATTCTGTGGCTGATCTGGTTCCAACACAGAAATGTGGTTTATGGGTCAGAATTCTTGACAGGTTCAGAGTTACTTTAATAATGTGAGATTTGAGGCTATTGATTGACTCTAAATCCCCCACGAATATAAAAGATTTTTCTCTGGAAAACTCCATGCCAATCGGAAATGCTCAGATGAAGGTGGAGGGAAACCCTGGATTTATGGGAACCATTTCTCTTTCCTGCTCTCCTATTGTTTTTTACTGTTGGACATTTTAAAGAGTATTTGTGGCTTCGAGGCTCCTTACACTGCACAGCCTGTCCCTCGAGGTTTTTAGATGAAATAAGAAAAAAAGATAAATAAAGAGTCACTGTGAAGTGTTGCATCTTAACAAGAAGCTTCTGTCTGTTGAGGACAAAGCCATATTGGTAAAGGGGTGAGTTTTGTATCAAGGGTATGGCTCCTACTTCTCCTGCTTCTTACCAGCCGGGCAAAATTGGATGGATGACGTCTCCTGGTCTTGCCTCTGTCTCCCTAAACATAAAATGAACCAGATAATACCACCTGCCTCTTAGAGTTGATGAGATCAAAAGCGTTACGAAATCTGTGAGCACTTACACAGGCACTAAGTGAGTAGTCGGCCTCAAGGCACATCTGTTGCCTCACTGCATGAGCCTCCGGGGTCTGTCTGCTCAACTCTACCTGCAGTGATGCCTTCCTGCGCTGTGCCTGTACTGAGTCTCAGGGACAGAAAACTGGCGTTAGCTCCCAAACGTACCAGCAACATTGCAGATCAGTTAAGAGCAATTTAAGTCAAGACTGCCTGGGTTCAAACCCTGTTCCCACCACTTATCAACAAGCTTTCCAATTGCTGTGCTTGCTCTCTTCCCAGGGTTACTGCAAAGACCGTCCAAACACGCGGGTGAAGCCCATAAATGTCGTGCTGCAGGTAGTACCTACTCATTAAAGGCCAGCCATCATCCTTATTGCTGTTTTTGTTATTAATTACATCCTTTTGTAAAATGTTGATCATAGCCAGACTCCTGCTCCCACACTCCATCAATTCTTATTGAATACAAAGTTAAAAGAAATGCCAAAAAAATTTACTGGCAAGGACGTGAAGATGATAAATGAAAAGCAAGGCTTAGGGAACGTATAACATTTTAATATTTGTGTGGATTAATTTTTACTTAACTTTGGGGTGGAACACAGTGCTGATAGCAATAAAAGAAACAGAAAATAATAAAGGTCCACCAATCAAGAAGAATGCAAGAGAAAATAAAGAATGCAGTGAAACGTTCCACAAGGGTGGTAATGCTGCCCACAACGCCTTCAAATTGGCATCTTCTGTTATCTGCCTAAACCGTATCAACTCGTAAATGGAAAAATGTCACATACAAACACAAAACAAACGGGGGAAAGAAGCCCAGTAGCTACAAAATTAAGTCATCTGAAGCCAGTCAACAGATGTCTTGAATTCTAAAATTTTAGGAAATAGTTGAACTCAGGATGCATTGCCTCATGTAGCATATTGACAGGCAGCAGCAAGTGCTGCGACAGAACGTGAAACAGGGCAGAGGAGCAGAGGGAGCCAGGAAAGGAGGAGGTTGGGGTCGAGTGCTCACGGGCAGCCTCTCTGAAGAAACGATATTGAAAGGTAGAAGACAAGAAGTGAGTAGGGACTTCCCACGTGGTCCATTTGTTAAGAATCGTCTTGCGATGCAGGACACAGGTTCAGTCCTTGGCCAGGAACTAAGACCCACATGCTGTGGTGCTACTAAGCCCAAGTGCTGCAGCTCCTGGGCCTGCGAGGCCACTGCTCCGGAGCCCTCATGCCGCAGCAGAAAATCCCGCACAATGCAAGGAAGATCCTGTGCGCTTTAACAAAGACCCAGTGCAGCCAAATAAACACTTTTTTTTTTTTTTAGAAAGAAGTGAGTATATAAATAGCTGGGAAGACAGCGTTCTAGGCCCAAGGGAAAGCAAGTGCAAAGGTCCTGTGGTAGGCTAATGCTTCTATGTCTGGTGGACATTCTGGAGGCCAGGTTCGCAGCAGCAGAGTGAGTGATGGAGTGGAAAAAGCATGAACCATCCAGCAGGTTTTCTTGGAAGCTGGACAAGTGACTGAATTCCTCGAAGCTTCTGCTTTTTCATTAGCAAAATGGGGACAATATCACCAGCATGATTCTCTGAGCCATCAAAGAGACCGTGGAGCTTGCCTGATAAAATTCCTGCAAGACAGTGGGCACCCCCAAAATTATAACAGAAAAACAAAAGGCCAAATTTTCAGATTCAGCTTCAGACTCAGCAAGTCGAGTAGGCAAACCAGTCTCACCGTTCAGTTCCTTTGTGCAAAGTATGTGGTCACACACCTAGGTTCATGGAAATCTTTGTCCTCAAGAAGCTCTCTCTAGTGGAGGTGACAGGCGGATGGTGGCTTGCCGAGCACAATCAAGTTTGGGGTCCATGTGAGGACTCCAAACTCACAGAGGCTCCTCTTTGTTTCATGGGATCCCTTTAATTTCTGGACAATCTTGCCGAAGTTACTGTTGTCATAGGAACTGAATTCACGTCTTAATACAATTTGCATTGATGGTTTGATGATTTGATAAGCAACATTTTTATTTTCCTATAAGCAATGTGGGTCAGCAGCATCTCCTAATACTGCCTTTCCCTAGGTTTGTTGTGAAATTAGGCAGAAAAGTCAGAGACATTGTAACATGAAGCAGTGAATAAACCCAAGGACATTTGAGAGACAACAGAGAAGTGAGCAGGCAAAAGGCACTCTGTGCAGCAATATTTAGTATTCGTGAATTTCTCCAGTGATCAGCTGATGCTCTTAAAAAAAAAAAAAAAAAAACAGCACGTATTATTGAAGCTAAGAAATACATTCAGTTCTTTCAAATAGTATTGCCTGGGAACACGCAAAAGATGAAAATGTGCTTTGAAAATAAACATTCTCAGAAGGTGTCAGCGTAGAAACCATAGAACATGACATGGTTCTACAATGTATCACCATTGTGAGGATAAGTTGAGACTACAGAGTGATATTGCTGATTTTATTTTTTTAATAGCTTATTTATTATTTATTTATTTCTGGCTGTGCTGGGTCTTCATTGCTGCTCAGGCTCTTCTCTAGTTGTGGCAAGTGGGGGCCGCTCTCTAGCTGCTGTGTGTGGGCTGCTGATTGCAGTGGCTTCTCTTGCCGAGCACAGACTCTCAGTGAGAAACTTCAGGAGATGCTGTGCATGGGTGCAGCAGTTGTGGCTTCTGGACACAGGTTCAAGAGTCATGGTGCACAGGCTTAGTAGCACGTAGGATCTTCCCAGACTAGGGATTGAACCCACGTCTCCGCTGTTGGCCGGGCGATTCCTCACCACTGAGCCACCAGGGAGGCCCAATATAGCTGATTTTAAACCAACATCTCGAGATTTCTGCATGAAGGCAAACTGCTGTGCCTACCAGGATAATCTTTGGGAAGATGGAACATCTTCCCTTGGCCTCTCGTGTACTGTGGTGATGGCGTTTGGAGAAGAGATGGGCTCTCAGCTCAGGGAGAATTCAACTATCACTCTGAAGTGTATTTTTCTGAGAGGAAAAGGGTGTAAGTTTTCTAAATTATCAAGGATAATTTTTAAATTTCAAGAACCCCTAGTTTAGAAGCTGAGTATCGTCAATGGTGGAATTTTCTTCTTTGAATGTGGATTTGATGTTGGGAAAGATCCAGAAGCTGTTTAGGATCTTGTATGATGAGCTAAGTGCTAGGCAGGCATCCCAAACTCCCACGTCCAATGGCACCCTGACCCTCCCAGCCTCACGTGTTCCCCATCTCCATAAAGAGGAGCCCCATCCACCTGGTGGTTAAGGTTCAAAGTTGGAAGCAGGTAGATAGAGTTTTGGGGGTTGAGGCATGTGTAATCTGAAGATGCTCCATTTTAAAAAGTATGTACATATGCCTTACTTTTGAAAACTGTTAAACGAAAGGCTCACATGGATGTATTGCTAAGACCCTCTCCTCCCCGCCACCCCCATACCCATGGATGTCTCTCTGTAAGGATGGAACTGAGACTTCATCTCCAGGGCTCATGACAGTTCGATTTCACCTTTGCCTGGCTATGACTCTGAATACTCTCTCTTCCACTCCCAGCTTGAACATCCAATTCTGCTGTTTCTGTTTCACGAATATCCCCCAAAGCATGCATTTCTGTCTGCAGTTACTAGTAGGGTTCTTCTTGTCCAAATGATAATCCTTTCCTGCCTGGATATCCATGACAGGCTCCTCACTGGTCCCCTCATGCACAGTGTTGTGCTTCATTTCTCTGCAGAGCAACCTGAGTGTCTGCTGGAAAACGTGGATCCGGCTTGGTCCCTCTCTAGCATAAACCTGCAGTCATCTTCCTGTGTGTTAAGAAGTCACCCTTCCCTGCAGTCTAAGCAGGTGCGTCCCCAACACTTACTCTCAACAATGCTGTGTCAGGTTCATTATTTCTGTAGCATTTGTCACAATGTATAATTATATACTTATCTATTTTTTTTTGCTTGATTACTTGTTTATTGTTTGTCTCTCTATTATGTTGTAAGTGTCAAAATGTTAGGGGCCATACTGTTTTATTTGAACACATACTCAGTTGAGCATAGCTCTTCACATGTAAAAGTGAAAAAGTTGAAAGTGCTAGTCACTCAGTTGTGTCTGACTCTTTGCAACTCCATGGATACACCAGGCTCCTTTGTCCATGAAAATCTCCAGGCAAGAATGCTGGGGTGGGTTGCCTTTCCCTTCTCCAGGAGATCTTCCTGATCCAGACGTGGAACCTGGGTCTCCCGCTTCGCAGGCAGGTTCTTGCCCATTTGAGCCACCCGGGGAGCCCCTCACACATAGTAATCATTCAGTTAAATATACGCTGACTAAAGAAGGGATTCAACAAGCTGAGTGTGGCCATATTGGTAAAATCCAAGGGATGCCAACAAAAAATGAGAGGTTTTCCTGGGTAAATAGTTGAACTGAACTGGGTGAGATTTCAAGAATGATTTGACTGATGATCCCGCTGGAGAGTCCCATGGTCAGAGAAGACTGGCAGGCTACAGTCCATGGGGTCACAAGAGACAGACCTGACTTAGCAACTATACCACCACTACCACCCACAATTCAGAGGAAGCGTGCAGCCTTCATGTGCGACTGCATGGAAGGAAAAAATAATCCAGCACGCGTGCTGGCAGATAGGCAGGTTTTGATTGTGTTGAAAAGTCAGTTCCACATCTCATTACTTGAAGGGCTCTGAAAGGGGTGTAAAACAGGGAACCTGAGACAGGGCATGTGTGGTGGAATAGGGAAGGGTTTGTGCAGCAGGATGAATGGGTTTTGCAATAAGAATAATACGCTGTGTTTTTGAATGCTAGTGTGGTGGACCCTGTGTTAGGTGCTTTGTCTAATCGTTCCACTGATCCTGGTAAGTGAGCAGTATCGTCGTCACCATTTTATAGAGGAGGCTGCTGGGACTTATGTCATTTGAAGACCTAGTCACAGAGCTAGGAAGAGATGGAACCAGAATTTGACCTGCAGTTTCCCATAAACACTTCACTTCCTATAAAGAAATTTACACCCATTCAGTTAGAAAATCTGAAGAAATAATAAGCGTGGTTTATCTTGGCTCCTTTAAATTTTGAAAAGTTCAGACAGATCTTTCTCCCCAGGGAGGAGAGAACATGTGGCCAATGAACCTAATTTCTAAAGTCTGCAATTTCCCAGTTATGTTTTTGGCAACTTATTACTAATGCAGAAATATCATGCTCACCAAAATACTGTTGCTCTCTTACTTCCAATGCTGTTAACAAGAAAAATGGCTGCTATTTTAAGAATGTCTTATAATATTGTCAAGAATTGCCTCCTTCCTCTTCAACATACAATTTTCTCATTATATTCTTTGATTTTTCTGTTTTTTTCAGACTTTCTCTTTTCCTGCTCTTGGAGTGACATGTCATTGATGCCGATGGTAATGGAGGCATAAGCAGGTTGTGTCATTGCTTCCCCCAAAAGTACAGAAGGTTAATGCTGTTAATAAATGTGACATATCCAGTTATACTTCATAAACCCTGTCAAAGGGTAAGGGTCATCTTAACTTAAGGTTCTCCAAGAGGCCCCATCTCTGTTCATGTCATTGGTCCAAGGAGTTCATGGGTTCTGAAGCGTTTTGAGATTAGATTCCTAAGTGATGGCACCATGATTTGATTTCAGCTTGATTTCTCATTTGGCTATCTGAATGAAGAAACTCAAAAGGCAACGCGAGAAAAAGACAACAAAAGATCCCTTTTTATTGTGGAATACTCATTGCTGGAGTTCCCTTATCAAAAGAGAATGAATTTATTATTTTTGTTCAACTGCAGCAGGTCTCATAGTCATGGAAGCCTCAAACTTATAGTCTGGCTTATAAGGAATGTCAGTTCAATTAACACCCGAAGAGCTTCTCTCAAGAGTCTTGTCTCTGTTTGATTTTACTGAGAGTCATGACTGAAGACTGCATTTGAGGCTACGGACTGTGCTGGGTATTCGCCATGACTTCTGTAGTAAGGCTGACCACCACCCTACCTTTCACGGGTACATTCTTCATCATTTTAAGGATTGCCTTTGCCTCTTCACCAAACACTGGCTGACTGTGTGCGTCTGTTTCTGGGTACTCTCTTCTGTCTACTGTGTTTCATTCCGTGAGTCTGTTCTTTCACCAATAAGACACCATCCTGATCACCGTAGCTTTGTAGTAAGTCTTGAAATCGGGTAGAAAGATTCTTCCAGGTTTGTTTTTCATTTGCAATATTGTGTTGGTTAAACTTCTGTCTTTTAGTAAAAACTTTGGAATCAGTTTTTTTATTATTTATAAAATAACTGGCTGGGAGTTTGATTGAAATGACGTTGAGTCTATAGATCAGGCTGTAGCGAAACATTTTAGCAATATTGACTCTTTCAGTCCATGAGCTTGGCATGCATCTTCATTTGTTTAGTTTCTTTGATTTATTTCATCAGAATTTTGTGATGTTTTACATATATATCCTATTTGTATTTGGTTACATCTATCCCTAATGTTTCATTTATTTTGTGTGCCATTATAAATGGTATTGTTTTTATCATTTTAAATTTCAGTTGTTTATTGTGTATATATGAAAAAGAAATTGACCTTTGTGTATTAACCTTGTAACATGAAATCTTCTGATTCTACAATTATCCATTAGTTCCAGGAAATTTATTTTGTGTGTGTGTATCAATCCTTGCAGATTTTCTCCATAGACAGACATGTAATTTATATATAAAGATAATTTTATTTATTTATTTTCAACATGTATACCTTTTATTTCTTTTCCTTGTCTTATTGTACTAGCTAGGACTTGTTGTATGACATTGAATAAAAGTGACAAGAAAGGCCAATTTCACTGTGTTCTCAGTTTTAGGGGGGCAGGCCCAACTTTTCACCAAAAGTATGATCTTTGCAACAGATGTTTTGTAACTGTTCTTTAATTTGAATTGGGAAATTGAGACATCTCTTTGCCATCCCTAGTTTGCTGAGAATTTTTATCATGAATGGATGTTGGATTTTCTCAAGTGCTTTGACTACATCAATATACTATACATGACTATGTGAGTTTCCTTTTTTAGTCTGATCATGTGGCACATTATACTGATTGATTTTCAAATGTTAAGCCAGCCTTATATAACTGTAATAATCTTAGTTGTGGGATTCTTCTCATACATTATTGAATATGATTTGCTAATGCTTGTTGAGGATTTATCATCTGTGTACATGAGAGATATTGGTCTATAGTTTTCCTTTCTTAAAATTTATTTAGCTTTTTTATTAGGTAATTCTGTTCTCATAGGATGAGGTAGAAAATGTTCGATCTGCTTATATTTTATAGGGTAGTTTGTGGGGACTTAATGTCATTTCTTCCTCGAATGTTTGGTAGAATTTGCCAGTGAAGCCATCTGAGTCCGGTGCTTCCTTTCTTAGAGTGTTATTAGTCTTCTGTTCAATTAGTAAATGTAGCTTATTCAGTTTATTCATTTCTTCTCGTGTGAGTTTTGGTCACTTGTGCCTTTCAAGGATTTGGTCTGTTTCATCTAAATTATCAAATTTATGGGCAACTAGTTATTCATAATAGGAAATCATCTTTTTATTACATATAATTTTAAGTTCATATTCGATGTTCTTTCTAGTCTACATGCATGCCGTTTTGTTCCTTTTGAATTTTTACTTTAACTAGTCCTGTTGGAAAAGAATATGACACTGACACAGTAATAGAAGATGAAGAAACTACTCAGCAAAAATATTCAAAATCCAAAGAGGTGTGAGTTTGATAAAGGAAATTACTATTAATATAAAACATTATATTTGAAAATTAGTCGGCTTTTGCCCATAATCTCTCTGAATTTGTTTTTCTCAGTTAAGATGAAGGAACTCCCCTTCATTTAGAGTATATTTGAAAGAAAAGGCCACAGAGAAAGTATCTTGTTAATAACTTAGTTGTTCTACAAACTGTGAGTTTAGAGGAGATCAGCTCCTGTTCTGTACTGATACAGAATACTGATGAAGAATGCAAATACAGCCCCATGTAAAAGCAGGGCATTTACTTTCAAATCTTCTGGCTTTTGTTTTTGACATCTTTGCAGTTGCGCTTTGAACTCTTTTCCTTCTTGGGTAGCCACTTATGAAGTTCTCATTTTGGCATAAAATGACTTATGAAAGTATCTACTCATCAAGAGATGGCTTAGGCCAGAGAGAATTGGATTTGGTGAAATGTGATGTAAAGGTGTTTGTTTCTCATGTCTGAATGCACTGTCGTCTCCTATTCCTCCAGGTCCACCCCCACTCACGTATCTAGAGAAGAAGTTTAATACATGCATGAGAAGGTTATAAACAATATCAGTAAGAAATAAGTGCATTTGTTGAGTATGTTTCAGGCATTGTGACATGACTGTATGTTACCTTGTTTAATACTTAGAACAGTATTGGGATAGGTTTTACGTTACTGTCTATTTCATAAATCGAGAAAATGAGGACCAGACAGGGTGATCAAATTACTCATGGTCACGCAGCTGGTCCGCTGTTTAACAGAATGATTATCAGTCTTCATAGCTGTGATGAGTTACAGAAACGACTCTGGGCAGTCCCCTCTGTAGCTCCGCCCATCATGGAAGCGTCTCCCTGATCTCTGCATCAGGGTTCGCTCTGTGACTTGCCTTGGCTAATAGAATGTGATGGATCTGCCTAAATGCCAGTTTAAGCTTCAGCTGCAAGATAAATTAAATAATTCCAATCCAGGCTCTTGGACCCCTGCCTCTGCCATGAGAACAAGCCCATGGCTGGAAGATAAATATCCATATGGAGAAAAAGGCAGTGGTTCCAGTTCAGGTCATCCCAGACCATATACGTAGGACAGAGCCCAGCCAGGCAGGCCTGCCCACCTAAAGTCCAGCTCATTTCAGAAGTATGAGTGAGCAGGGAAGACAGAGACCAAGTAAACTTCCTCTCAGTTGATCCTCAGGTTCATGATCAGTAATAAATGCTTGTTTTACGGCACTGAGATTTGGGATGGTTTGTTATGCAGCAGCAGCTAGCTGATTTGACAGGTTCCTTAAGATAATGTTATTAATTAATGGGGAATAAAGGCAAAACAGATCTTATTTCTCAAGATAATTTGACAAATCATCACAAGTAGGTGATCCTATAATGACCATATCCTTTATTGTACTTAAAATGTTTCCCATCCCAAAATCTTGTATGATTTTTAGGCAATAAATTGTCTGAATGCTATTAGAGCCATGCTTTTGGTAAAATAAAGCCCTTAAATTGCTTGGCTTAACTTTAAGAGTTGTCTTCATTTTAATCAGCTCATTAGGTTTGATATACATTTTTCAGTTTCTACTTCCTGTTAAGCTGAAGTAAAACTAAAAGTACTGTTTAAACGAATCGTGAACATACTTTTCACCTTTGAACTACGTTCCCAAACCATGGAGGTTTGAATTCCTACTGCTTTTTTCCAAATTACTTACAACCAATAGGTAGAAAATCCTACAGACTCTCAGAGAATGTTCAGTTGTGAGGAACAGAAGCCCAATCAGATATGCTTATGGAGACGTAAGTTATTCTAAAGACACAGAGGGTGCTTTCAGAAACCAGTTTTAGGAAAGGTCGGGCAAAACAGGTTCACGTCAGCCTCTGCCTCAGCTCCTCTCTCCTGAGACACATGCCTTTGCTGTGATCTGTTTAATTCTTCCATCTCTCCAAACTCCCCTCAGGCCTTTTAAACAGAGCCTGCTGTGACTGAGATGGTGCATTGCCCAGACCCCCGCCTTCAGGACTGAGGCATTCTTTCTCCAGCAGCGGAGAGTGTCAGTGGTTGATGGATCTCAGATGAGTTGTTCTCTGTGCTTCGTCCAGCTAAAGAGAGCCTCTTCGCCTGTTTTTTGTATTGTGGTTGTTTTGTTCGTCCTGTTGTCAAGGGGATATGAAGACTTGGCTCCCTTTTCTTAAGGAGGGAAACCAAATGGGGATCATAACTTCAGAGTTCCCAGCAGTGAGTAGGGCCTTGAGCATGAAAGACTGCAGGTCCAGGCTGCGTGCAGTTGTCCTGCTGCTCAGACCACTTGACCTGACAGTCCATGTGACTTTAGAAGCATCTGTGGTGAGCAAAGACGCCAAATGGAGTTTGTAGCAACTTCCAGTAGGAAAATAATAACGCAGAGCCCGGGGTTTCTGGAGAACAGCCATGCTGTCTACAGAAGAGAATTACAATTTTAAAATGTCAATCCTGGCATGCTGCTGGCCTGGTAGAGATGGAGTCCCTGACTGTGGGACAGCAGGTGGTCCTGTGGCCAGGGCTTTTCGTGGAGATTTAGGGTCTGTCAGACCAGCAGCGATGCATCGTGAATGTACATGGCGTGTCTGGGCTTAGGAAGGGGCAAGGCCAAAGGGCACAGGTAAACTAGGTGGCTCAGTGGTAAAGAATCCTGGAGATTGGGTTCGATCCCTGGGTCAGGAAGATCTCCTGAAGCAGGAAATGGCAACTCACTCCAGTATTCTTGCCCCATGGACAGAGGAGCCTGGCGGGCTACAGTTCACAAGGTCGCAGAGAGTCAAACACGACTGAGCAACTGAGCATGCACATCTCTGTGAGCAGGTGGTGCAGTGCCCATGCCGCTCACACGTTTGCACCACTGCTGCTCTGTCAGCTCACACCGAGGCCACAAGAAGTTCTCCAAGGAATCGGATTTCTTGCATGGATGAGTTGACTCCTACCGGCCTGGGGACTTCATCTTTCAGTGTCATATCTTCATGCCTTTTCATACTGTTCATGGGGTTCTCAAGGCAAGAATACTGAGGTGGTTTGCCATTCCCTTCTCCAGTGGACCATGTTTCGTCAAAACTCTGCTCCATGGCCTGTCTGTCTTGGGTGGCCCCACAAGACATGGCTCATAGTTTCATTGAGTTAGACAAGGCTGTGGTCCATGTGATCAGATTGGTTAGTTTTCTGTGACTGTGGTTTTCAGTCTGTCTGCCCTCTGTTGGAGAAGGATAAGAGGCTTATGGAAGCTTCCTGATGGGAGAGATTGACTGAGAGGGAAATGGTCTTGTTCTGATGGGTGGGGCCATGCACAGAAAATCATTAATACAATTTTCTGTTGATGGGTGGATGTGTTCCCTCCCTGTTATTTGACCTGAGGCCAAACTATGCTGAAGATAATGGCAACCTCCTTCAAAAGGTCCCCTGCACACACTGCTACACTCTGTGCCCCCAGCCCTGCAGCAGGCACCGCCAGCCCAGGCCTCCGCCAGAACAACACCCGGTTGTGGTTGTGACTGGTGACGGAAGTAAAGTCTGATGACGTAAAGAGCAATATTGCACAGGAACCTGGAATGTTAGGTCCATGAATCAAGGTAAATTAGAAGTGGTCAAATAAGAGACGGCAAGAGTGAACATACACCTTTGAGGAATCAGTGAACTAAAATGGACTGGAATGGGCGAATTTAACTCAGACAACGATTATATCTTCTACTGTGGGCAAGAATCCCTTAGAAGAAATGGAGTAGCCATCATAGTCAACAAAAGATTCTGAAATGGAGTACTTGGATGCAATCTCAAAAACGACAGAATGATCTCTGTTTGTTTCCAAGGCAAACCATTCAACATCACAGAAATCCAAGACTATGCCCTGACCAATAATGCTGAAGAAGCTGAAGTTGAACAGTTCTATGAAGACCTACAATACCTTCTAGAACTAACACCTAAAAAAGATGTCCATTTCATTATAGGGGACTGGAATGCAAAACTAGGACGTCAAGAGATATCTGAAATAACAGGCAAATTTGGCCTTGGAGTACAGAATAAAGCAGGGCAAAGGCTAACAGAGTTTTGCCAAGAGAACACACTGGTCATAACAAACACCCTCTTCCAACAACACAAGAGAAGACTCTACACATCGACATCACCAGATGGTCAACACCAAAATCAGATTGATTATATTCTTTGCAGCCAAAGATGGAGAAGCTCTATACAGTCAGCAAAAACAAGACTGGGAGCTGACTGTGTTTCAGATCATGAACTCCTTATTGCCAAATTCAGATGTAAACTGAAGAAAGTAGGGAAAACCACTACAGCATTCAGGTATGACCTAAATCAAATCCCTTACAATTATACAATGGAAGTGACAAATAGATTCAAGGGATTAGATCTGATAGACAGAGTGCCTGAAGAACTGTGAACAGAGGTTCATGACACTGTACAGGAGGCAGTGATCAAGACCGTCTCCAAGAAAAAGAAACGCAAAAAGAAAAGGCAAAATGGTTGTCTGAGGAGGCCTTACAAATAGCTGTAAAAAGAAGAGAAGCAAAAGGCAAAGGAGAAAAGGAAAGATATACCCATTTGAATGCAGAGTTCCAAAGAATAGCAAGAGAGATAAGAAAGACTTCCTCAGTGATCAGTGCAAAGAAATAGAGGTAAACAATAGAATGGGAAAGTCTCTAGATCTCTTCAAGATAATTAGGGATACCAAGGGAACATTTCATGCAAAGATGGGCACAATAAAGGACTGAAATGGTATGGACCCAACAGAAGCAGAAGATATTAAGAAGAAGTGGCAAGAATACACAGAAGAAATATACAAAAGATCTTTATGACCCAGGTAATCACGATGATGTAATCCCTCATCTAGAGCCAGACATCCTAGAATTCGAAGTCAAGTGGGCCTTAGGAAGCATCACTATGAACAAAGCTAGTGGAGGTGATGGAATTCCAGTTGAGCTATTTCAAATCCTAAAAGATGATGCTGTAAAAGTGCTGCATTCAATATGCCAGCAAATTTGGAAAACTCAGCAGTGGCCACAGGACTGGAAAAGGTCAGTTTTCATTCCAATCCCAAAGAAAGGCAATGCCAAAGAATGCTCAAACTACCCCACAATTGCACTCATCTCACACATTAGTAAAATAATGCTCAAAATTCTCCAAGCCAGGCTCCAACAGTACTTGAGCCATGACCTTCCAGATGTTCAAGTTGGATTTAGAAAAGGCAGAGGAACCAGAGATCAAATTGCCAACATCTGCTGGATCATCGAAAAAGCAAGAGAGTTCCAGAAAAACATCTACTTCTGCTTTATTGACTTCACGAAAACCTTTGACTATGTGGATCACAATAAACTGTGGAAAATTCTTCAAGATATGGGAGTACCAGCCCACCTGACCTACCTCCTGAGAAATCTGTATGCAGGTCAAGAAGCAACAGTTAGAACTGGACATGGAACAACAGACTGATTCCAAATTGGGAAAGGAGTACATCAAGGCTGTATATTGTCACCCTGCTTATTTAACTTCTATGCAGAGTACATCATGAGAAATACCAGACTAGATGAAGCACAAGCTGGAATCAAGATTGCTGGGAGAAATATCAATAACCTCAGATATGCAGATGACACCACCCTTATGGCAGAAAGTGAAGAGAAACTAAAGAGCCTCTTGATGAAAGTGAAAGAGGAGAGAGAAAAAGTTGGCTCAAAGCTCAACATTCAGAAAACTAAAAACATGGCATCCAGTCCCATCACTTTGTGGCAAATAGATGGGGAAACAATGGAAACAGTCTCAGACCTTTTTTTTTTTTTGCTCCAAAATCACTACAAATGTTGACTTCAGCCATGAAATTAGAAGACTCTGGAGAGCTCTGGAGAGTTCCTTGGACTGCAAGGAGATCCAACCAGTCCATCCTCAAGGAAATTAGTCCTAAATATTCATTGGAAGGACTGATGCTGAAGCTAAAACTCCAGTACTTTTGGCCACCTGATGTGAAGAACTAACTCATTGGAAAAGACCCTGATACTGGGAAAGAATGAAGGCAGGAAGAGAAGGGGATACAGAGGATGAGATGGTTGGATGGCATCACCGACTCAATGGACATGAGTTTGAGTAAACTGTGGGAGTTGGTGATGGACAGGGAGGCCTGGCATGCTGCAGTCCGTGGGGTTGCAAAGGGTCAGACATGACTGAGTGACTGAACTGAACTGAACTGAGTTGACTCAGCATGTGGGAGGAAGCCGTTGCACACTTGGAATGTCCCAGAAAATGGAGGTGAAGAGAAATCCTCCCAATGACAGAGCTTTGGACGGTGAACCCACATTTACACTATGCAGAAAGAGATCGGCCCTAAGGATAGAATGTGGCCTCTTAGATAGTGAGTAATGTCTTGGATGATTGGTTAGGAGACTGGAAGGAGAAAGATAAGAAGAATAGGATCAACATGGTTTGAAGAATGGAATGTGAGTGAGCCATGGGAGTAAGTGCAAAGTGTGAAGATCCTTCATTGCATGCTACCACCCACTAGACAGCAACTGCCAGAGAAGAAGCACCGAATAATCAGGGGGATGGAATAACTCTGCTGGTTGGTGTCAGGCAGTATCTGTCATCGACACACTCAGTGTGTCCACACAGATGTGAGAGAGGAGATACGGTGGCAGGGATGAAAAATACATATGGGCCCCGTAGTGGGCTTAGATCGCATGAGACCCTGATAAAATGCCATTCCTGTGAGGGGCCATTTGGCCACTCGGTGGTCAGCTGATTACATTAGCTGCTTCCTACACTTTCTCGCTGGTGTCAATACCTATTCCAGGTACCACCTTTCCTGTCTTGCTCACAGAGCCTCTGCCTACACCATGTCCCAAGATTTTATAGTATTTGAATACTGTGTACAAATACAGAATCTCATATAACACGGTGCCTGCATGCTCAGTCATGTCCAACTCTCCGTGACCCTGTGGACTGGAGCCCTCCAGCTCCTCAGTTCTTGGGATTCTCCAGGTAAGAATACCGGAATGGATTGCCATGCCCTCCTCCAGGGGATCTGCCCAACCCAGGGATCAAATTTGTGTCTCTTGCGGCTCCTGCTTTGGCAGGCAGATTCTTTACCACTTGCCACCTGGGAAGCCCTTAAGGTGGTGGTGGACCCCCTTTGCAGGGGAGGAGGGCATGGTCAGGGTCACACTGGCTGCATTTTTTCCTGAAGCACCCAAGGCTGCCTGGTAGGAGACACCATGGAGCTTGGAGACCCACTGAGGGGCTGGACTGCCATCATCCAGGTTTCAACAGACACCCTACGTCAAGTTCATTGTATGATGCTGTGTTCCCAGTAGGTCAAAGACATGGGCTTTGGAACAAAGGGGTAGAAGAATGAGGGACCCCTAACCACCATTCCCAGTGAGCCACACAGCAAGTTTCCAGTCCCTTCCCAACCAGTGTGGGTTCTTCCTTAGAGTTCATTCCTCCTTGACTTTGGCACCCTGGGCACTTCATTTGCCTTGTCCTAGCCCCAGCCCTCCTCCACATTATTACCCAGCTCATGTTTTTACTGGCAGCTGATTCATACTGTTTTCCAATTTTAAATTCCCACATCAGCAGGCTTAAGGGAGTATGACGTAGCAGCTGTTAGTAGTTAGACACACTGTATAGATGGTCAGATCTTGAACTTGTTACTTAGCTCTCTAGACCAGAGCTCATTTTCTCTAAAACAACAGCAGTTGCCCTTACACTAGCATAGGTTGTGTTGTTGTTGTTGTTATTTAGTCACTCAGTTGTGTCCAACTCTTTTGTGACCCCATGGACTGTAGCCCACCAGGCTCGTCCGTCCATGGGATTTCCCAGGCAAGAATACTGGAGTGAGTTGCCATTTCCTTCTCCTGGGCATCTTCCCACACCAGGGATCAAATCCACATCTCCTACGTGGGCAGGCAGATTCTTTACCCCTGAGCCACTTAGGAAGCCCCAAACCTTACTCCCTCATTATCGTGGGAAGGGATGGGACGACAAGGGAGGTTAAATGTGGTAATGAACATAACACACTTACCACAGAGTGCCCAGTACAACAAGTACTCAGACATGATTAGGTGTTATCTTTATTGTTATTGTTGTTTTATTATTATTGTTAGACCATTGCAACCCTTACTTCCCCTTCCAGGAGGGTGTCATGAGATTGTGTGTACTTGGTGCTCGGTGGGTGCTTGATAAGTGGTAGTTATGAAGCATAAATGCCACTGAAGAGGGTGGTGCATCAAACTTACTGGCAGTATTGTGCACAGAGTTGCTGAGTGCAGGAGCTGCACACACAGGTCTGTAGTCTGTCTGCTCCTGTCCCTCCATCACATCACGCCGGCTGCTTCGCTTTGACACACACACAGTGTGGCAAGCACACCTCACATGATTATCTCATTTGATCCTCATGCCAGCTCTGAAGGTGCGATGATTACTCCCTTTTACACATGAGGAAACAGGATGCAACTGAACCCTCAGCAGGCTTCCCCCAGTGCCTGTGACCCTGTGCGTGCTGTTTGCTGTCACCATGGTGAGCTCACCAGTAAGGATCATTTATTAAGCCTTTGCCCCAAACAAAGAGGAGGGCAGGGCCTTTGCCCAGACAGGGCAATATAGAAAGAAGTGTAGATTTTAAGCTAGGTCCAGAAGATGACTATGCTGTATCTATATTCTGCATCTTGAGTCTATACATAAGACCTTGCTATGCTAATGCTATGCTAAGTCACTTCAGTCGTGTCCAACTCTGTACGACCCCATAGACGGCAGCCCACCAGGCTCCCCCATCCCTGGGATTCTCCAGGTAAGAACACTGGAGTGGGTTGCCATTTCCTTCTCCAATGCATGAAAGTGAAAAGTGAAAGTGAAGTCGCTCAGTCGTGTCTGACTCTTAGCGACCCCATGGATTGCAGCCCTTGGCCAAGTTTAAATTCATGACAAGCTTTCAACCTCCATGTAAACCCTCCATCATTCCACTTTTTACACAATTTATTTTACAACTTGGCCAAATGAAACCTTCTCTATGTTTGGCATGGTTTACTTTGTTCTGGAAGAAGCATGTGTGATGAGAAAGCTACAAAAGTTATTACCAAAAGTAATAAGAAGTAACAGATAATTATAAATTGGTATTAAATCTCTCTGATCCATATTTTATTAGTTGCGAAGATGCATCAATCAGAGGTGGAGTGATTACCAGGAGTGTTTCTCATATTTTGAGGTCCCAGATTTTAACTTTCAGTCTAAAAGTGTTGTAGTCTCAGCAAAATATAAAATGGTCACCCAGATGAATTGTTTCAGTAGTCAAACGTGGATTGTATCCATTTTGTGTGCCTTAATGAAGTGGCAGAAATGGGCTTTGATAATATTTCGGAATGTATTTGGTCTTTGAACTATAAACTACTGTCATTTTCCAAAAGGCTCTAGGGAAAGTCGTTGTGCTGACAAAACGGCCTCGAGTGATAAGTAGAGCTTTTCATCTAGTGCGCATATCTGCAATTTCCTATTTAGGCATGACCTACAAGGTGCTTAACCTTGAAGGAACCCATAGACTATGTAGATGACAAAATGGAAGGTTAGAAGTATGCAGCCAGTTTTTGTAGTCAGATAGTCACAGAATTGTATTAATTTATTGATTCCCAAATATTATTGTCTGTTCTGTGCCAGGCACTTGTACTAAGTCTTAGGGATCAGTGTGGAAGAAAACAGACCCACCTTTGACTTCATGGAAATTGATGACAACTGGGGGAAATTGAAGATAAAGAAATAATCACACTAATGTGGTTAGTAGTCACTAAGTTGCATCCGACTCTTTTGCAACCCCATTGATGGTAGCCCACCAAGCTTCTCTATCCATGGGTTTCACAGGCAAGAATACTGGAGAGGGTTGCCATTTCCTTCTCCAGGGGATCTTCCCGACTCAGGGATCGAAACCGTGTCTCCTGCACTGCCAGTGGTCTCCTGCATTGCAGTTAGATTCGATACTGCTGAGCCACATAGAAACCCTAACACGTGGCATTTCTGTGGTAAATTTCATGATTAAAAAGTACAGGGTTAACACCTCTCTGTGGATTTAGAGGGTAACGACAAACATTTCCACTCTCATTTCCCCGAGCTGAACGCTAGAGCTGCACTATCCGGTATGGCAGTCACTAGCCACATGCGGCTATTTAAATTTAAATTTTAACCAAAGTGAAATGAAATTTAAGATTCAGTTCCTCGGTCGCATTAGTCACGTTTCAGGTGCTTCAGCCACCACTGCCTACCGAACAGTGAGGACATGGAGGCTTCTCATCGCTGTAAAAGTTCTGCTGGGCAGCGGCGCTTGGAAGAATGTGTGTGATTTAATCAAGCAATGAGCAGGCCGTCGTTCTGGGATTAGATGCTCTTTCATGAGCAGTTCCTGTGGTGAGAAGGGATGTGGTTGGACCTGCAGGAAGGCTGTGTGTTTCAGCAGAAGTATGGGGTCAGGGTGGGTGTCGGGGTCTGCAGGGCCCTTCAGTGGCAGGGTCTTCCTCCTGTGAGCAGCAGGAAACATTGTGTGGTTCCAAGCATGAGCAGACTTGGTTTTTCAAAAAATCACTTTGCTAAACCTTTACCTTATATAATATTGCGTATCAACAAAAAAATCACTTTATAGTGAGGAGAATGGATTGAGGCTGCAAGAGTGCAGAGCACATGTGGTACCTGATAGCTATAAATAAATATGGGATGGATGTTGACTAAATTCTCATTTAACACACAGATGTACTAAAATGAATTATGTGGAATCCAAACCATTCACATCACTGTTTTAATAAGCATTATCAATCAGATCAACTATAATCAGTATTAATTATAACAATTAAGTAATTATGATCAGTATAATCAGCATCATCAGTTGGATTTACTGGTTGAATCCCTGAGCCCATTCTTTTCATTCACATTGTCCGGCAACATTAGGAGCAACAGCCAATGTCATTATTTTCCTTAGTTTTCTAAAATTTTTAGAAAATATCATATACAGAATCATTTAGCTCCTTAACTTCTTACAAGTGGTTGATTAGGACTGTCCAATGCAGATATATATATATCTCCATTAATAGCTCATGTCATGGACAGTTGATCTTTTTGTAATAGTGGAAATAGAATCTTTAATTATATTAGAGAGCCAATTCTTGAAAAAGCTAGAATCAAATAAAAAAACTCATCCTATGTTCATAGAAGTGCTATTCATAATAGCCACACATGGAAACAACTTAAATGTTCATCAACAGATTAATGGATAAAAAAGATGTATATGCAGTAGAATACTCAGTTCAGTTCAGTCACTCAGTTGTGTCCACCTCTTTGCAGCCCCATGGGAAGCAGCATGCCAGGCCTCCCTGTCCATCACCAATTTCTGGAGCTTGCTCAAACTCATGTCCATCGAGTTGGTGATGCCATCCAACTCCAATAATAAAATAAAAATTATTTTTTTTTTTGCATTGATCACTGAGGGAGGCTTTCTTATCTCTCCTTGCTATTCTTTGGAACTCTGCATTCAAATGGGTATATCTTTCCTTTTCTCCTTTCCCTTTAGCTTCTCTTCTTT
This sequence comes from Bos indicus x Bos taurus, assembly GCF_003369695.1. Lineage (NCBI taxonomy): Eukaryota > Metazoa > Chordata > Mammalia > Artiodactyla > Bovidae > Bos > Bos indicus x Bos taurus. The sequence continues at coordinate 183,760 of NC_040088.1, forward strand.
TCATAGCTATTTGTAAGCCCTCCTCAGACAACCATTTTGCCTTTTTGCATTTCTTTTTCTTGGGGATGGTCTTGATCACTGCCTCCTGTACAGTGTCATGAACCTCTGTCCACAGTTCTTCAGGCACTCTATCAGATATAATCCCTTGAGTCTATTTCTCACTTCCACTGTACAATTATAAGGAATTTAATTTAGGTCATACCTGAATGGTCTAGTGGTTTTCCCTATTTACTTCAATTTACCTCTGAATTTTGCAATAAGCTGTTCATGATCTGAGCCACAGTCAGCTCCCAGTCTTGTTTTTGCTGACTGTATAGAGCTTCTCCATCTTTGGCTACAAAGAATATAATCAGTCTGATTTTGATATTGACCATCTGGTGATGTCCATGTGTATAGTCTTCTCTTCTGTTGTTGGAAGAGTGTTCTTGCTTTGACCAGTGTGTTCTCTTGGCCAAACTCTGTTAGCCTTTGCCCTGCTTCATTATGTTCTCCAAGGCCAAATTTGCCTGTTACTCCAGGTATCTCTTGACTTTCTGCTTTTGCATTCCAGTCCCCTATGATAAAAAGAACACTGTTTTGGGGTGTTAGTTCTAGAAGGTCTTGTAGGTCTTCATAGAACTGTTCAGCTTCAGCTTCTTCAGCATTAGTATTTGGGGCATAGACTAGGATTACTGTGATATTGAGTAATTTGCCTTGGAGATGAACAGAGATCATTCTGTTGTTTTTGAGATTGCACCCACTTACTGCATTTCAGATTCTTTCGTTGACTGTGGGGGCTACTCCATTTCTTCTAAGGGATTCTTGCCCACAGTAGTAGATATAATGGTCATCTGAATTAAATTCACCATTTCCAGTCCATTTTAGTTCACTGATTCCTCAAATGTGGATGTTCACTCTTGGCATATCCTGTGAAAGAGTCATTTCCTAGGCAGGTTGATAAGAAGTCTGCTGCTGCTGCTAAGTTGCTTCAGTCGTGTCCGACTCTGTGCGACCCCAGAGACGGCAGCCCACCAGGCTCCCCTGTCCCTGGGATTCTCCAGGCAAGAACACTGGAGTGGGTTGCCATTTCCTTCAATGAATGAAAGTGAAAAGTGAAAGTGAAGTCACTCAGTCGTGTCCGACTCTTCGTGACCCCATGGACTGCAGCCTACCAGGCTCCTCTGTCCATAGGATTTTCCAGGCAAGAGACTGGAGTGGGGTGCCATTGCCTTCTCCGATAAGAAGTCTAGGGGTCCCCAAGAAGAGAGGGGTCTGGAATTCTCAAGGAGGCAAAAAGGACAAACCTTTTTCCCCCTCTACATTCCTTCAGTTCAGTTCAGTTCAGTCACTCAGTCGTGTCCGACTCTTTGAGACCCCATGAATTGCAGCACGCCAGGCCTTCCAGAATCACCAACTCCCGGAGTTCACCCAGACTCACGTCCATCGAGTCAGTGATGCCATCCAGCCATCTCATCCTCTGTCGTCCCCTTCTCCTCCTGCCCCCAATCTCTCCCAGCATCAGAGTCTTTTCCAATGAGTCAACTCTTCGCATGAGGTGGCCAAAGTACTGGAGTCTCAGCTTTAACCTCATTCCTTCCAAAGAAATCCCAGGGCTGATCTCCTTCAGAATGGACTGGTTGGATCTCCTTGCAGTCCAAGGGACTCTCAAGAGTCTTCTCCAACACCACAGTTCAAAAGCATCAATTCTTCAGCGCTCAGCCTTCTTCACAGTCCAACTCTCACATCCATACATGACTACTGGAAGAACCATAGCCTGACTAGACTACTGACCTTTGTTGGCAAAGTAATGTCTCTGCTTTTGAATATGCTATCTAGGTTGGTCATAACTTTCCTTCCAAGGAGTAAGCGTCTTTTTAATTTCATGGCTACAATCACCATCTGCAGTGATTTTGAGGCCAAAAAATAAAGTCTGACACTGTTTCCACTGTTTCCCCATCTATTTCCCATGAAGTGATGGGACCAGATGCCATGATCTTCGTTTTTTGAATGTTGAGCTTTAAGCCAACTCTAGGATTATATAACAATAATGTATCCTGCCTGAGGATAGTCTCTGGATTAAACCTTCTGGCTAATCCTGTTATCTTAAAATTTAAATTATGGGAGTAGGTCTGGTGAGGTCTTTACAACCTCCAGACATTCTTTTGATTCATTGGAGAGTATATAACTCCACTGCTAACACTAACAAGGGGGTACTCTTTCTGCCCCCTTCTGATGCCTATGTCAGAACTTTCTCTGTCTCCTTTATACTTTAATAAAACTTTATTACACAAAAGCTCTGAGCAATCAAACCTCATTTCTGGCCCTGGATTGAATTCTTCTCCTCCAGAGGCCAAGAATCCCGGCCTCTTTTCATGGTTCAGCAAAAACCTTTCACCTATTTGACCACTTCCAATTTACCTTGATTCATGGACCTAACATTCCAGGTTCCTGTGCAATATTGTTCTTTACAGCATTGGACTGTACTTCCATCACCAGTCACATCCACAACTGGGCATTGTTTTTGCTTTGGTTCCATCTCTTCATTCTTTCTGGAGTTATTTCTCCACTCTTCTCATGGGATATTACACAAGCATAAAAAAGAATGAAGTAATGCCATCTGCAGCAATATGGGTGCAACTAGAGATTACCACACTAAGTTAAGTCAGAAAGAGAAAGACAAGGAGTATATGATATCACTTATTGTGACGATCTAAAATATGGCACAAAAGAACCTATCCATGAAATAGAAACAGAATCATGGACATAGAGAACAGACTGGTGGTTGTTGTGGGGTAGAGTGAGTGGGAGGCTGGGTTTAGCAGATGCAATCTATTATATATGGAACGGACAAACAAGGACCTGCTGTATAGCACAGAACTGTATTCGATATCCCATGATAAACCATAAAGAAAAAAGAATGTAAAAAATGTATATATGTATAACTGAATCACTTTTCTGTATAGCAGATTAACACATTATGAATCAACTACACTTCAATAAATAATAAGAAATCTCATCTTTAAAATTCTGTTTCTCAACATTTCTACTAGTAGCCAGGGTTTTCCTGACAATCAGGAAAAAAATCTATCTATAGAGAGAGATTGAATTACCATAGGAATTGGCTCATGTGATTATGGAGGCTAAGAGAAGTCCCATGGACTACAATCTGCATGTTGGAGACCCAGGAAAGCAGATAGTTTAATTCAGTCTGAGTCTGGAGGCCTGAGAACCAGGGAGGTTGATATAAGTCCTGGTCTGATTCCAGCCGTCCAACAATCAGGAACATACATGTCCAAAGTGGGAGAAGATCCATGTTCTAGCTTAGCAGAGAGAAATTCACCTTTCTTCAGCTTTTCTGTTCTATTCAGGCTCCCAATGGATTGGTTGATGCCCACTGGCATCAGTGAGAGAGATTCTTTTTGCTCAGTTCACTGATTCACATGCTAATCTCTTGTAGAGGCATCCTCAGAGACACACACAGAGTGTTTTACAAGATATCTGGGTCTCCCTTAGCCCAGTCCACTTGGTACATAAAATTAATCATCACACTGCTCTAAAGTGAATTATGAGGGCCCTAAACCATAACACCCAAAAAAGATGTGCTTTTAATTATAGGGGACTGGAATGCAAAAATAGGAAGTCAAGAAACACCTGGAGTAACAGGCAAATTTGGCCTTGGAGTACGGAATGAAGCAGGGCAAAGGCTAACTGAGTTTTGCCAAGAGAACCCACTGGTCATAGCAAACACCCTCTTCCAACAACACAAGAGAAGACTCTAGACATGGACATCACCAGATGGTCAACACCAAAATCAGATTGATTATATTCTTTGCAGTCAAAGATGGAGAAGCTCTATACAGTCAGCAAAAACAAGACTGGGAGCTGACTGTGACTCAGATCATGAACTCCTTATTGCCAAATTCAGACTTAAATTGAAGAAAGTAGGGAAAACCACTAGACCATTCAGGTATGACCTAAATCAAATCCCTTATGATTATACAGTGGAAGTGAGAAATAGATTTAAGGGCCTAGATCTGATAGACAGTGCCTGATGAACTATGGAATGAGGTTCATGACATTATACAGGAGACAGGGATCAAGACCATCCCCATGGAAAAGAAATGCAAAAAAACAAAATGGCTGTCTGGAGAGGCCTTACAAATAGCTGTGAAAAGAAGAGAAGCGAAAAGCAAAGGAGAAAAGGAAAGACATAAGCATCTGAATACAGAGTTCCAAAGAATAGCAAGGAGAAATAAGAAAGCCTTCCTCAGCGATCAATGCAAAGAAATAGAGGAAAACAACGGAATGGGAAAGACTAGGGATCTCTTCAAGAAAATTAGAGATACCAAGGGAACATTTCATGCAAAGATGGGCTCGATAAAGGACAGAAATGGTATGGACCCAACAGAAGCAGAAGATATTAAGAAGAGGTGGCAAGAATACACAGAACTGTACAAAAAAGATCTTCATGACCCAGATAATCGCGATGGTGTGGTCACTCACCTAGAGCCAGACATCTTGGAATGTGAAGTCAAGTGGGCCAAACAAAGCTAGTGGAGGTGATGGAATTCCAGTTGAGCTCTTTCAAATCCTGAAAGATGATGCTGTGAAAATGCTGCACTCAATATGCCAGCAAATTTGGAAAACTCAGCAGTGGCCACAGGACTGGATAAGGTCAGTTTTCATTCCAATCCCAAAGAAAGACAATGCCAAAGAATGCTCAAACTACCACACAATTGCACTCATCTCACATGCTAGTAAAGTAATGCTCAAAATTCTCCAAGCCAGGCTTCAGCAATACATGAACTGTGAACTTCCAGATGTTCAAGTTGGATTGAGAAAAGGCAGAGGAACCAGAGATCAAATTGCCAACATCTGCTGGATCATCGAAAAAGCAAGAGAGTTCCAGAAAAACATCTATTTCTGCTTTATTGACTATGCCAAAGCCTTTGTGTGGATCACAATAAACTGTGGAAAATTCTGAAAGAGATGGGAATACCAAACCACCTGACCTGCCTCTTGAGAAACATGTATGCACGTCAAGAAGCAACAGATAGAACTGGACATGGAACAACAGACTGGTTCCAAATAGGGAAAGGAGTACGTCAAGGCTGTATATTGTCAACCTGCTTATTTAACTCATATGCAGAGTACATCATGAGAAACGCTGGGCTGGAAGAAGCACAAGCTGGAATCAAGATTGCTGGGAGAAATATCAATAACCTCAGATATGCAGATGACACCACCCTTATGGTAGAAAGTGAAGAAGAACTAAAGAGCCTCTTGATGAAAGTGAAAGAGGAGAGTGAAAAAGTTGGCTTAAAACTCAACATTCGAAAAACCAAGATCATGGCATCCAGTTCTATCACTTCATGACAAATAGATGGGGAAAGAATGGAAACAGTGAGAGACTTTATTTTTGGGGGCTCCAAAATCCCTGCAGATGGTGATTGAAGCCATGAAATGAAAACACACTTACTCCTTGGAAGAAAAGCTACAACCAACCTAGACAGCATATTAAAAAGTACAGGCATTACTTTGCCAACAAAGGTCCATCTAGTCAAAGATGTGGTTTTTCCAGTGGTCATGTATGGATGTGAGAGTTGGACTATAAAGAAAGCTGAGCACCAAAGAACTGATGCTTTTGAACTGTGGTGTTGGAGAAGACTCTTGAGAGTCCTTTGGACAGCAAGAGATCCAACCAGTCCATCCTAAAGGAGATCAGTCCTGGGTGTTCATTGGAAGGACTGATACTGAAGCTGAAACTCCAGTACTCTGACCACCTGATGCAAAGAACAGACTCATTTGAAAAGACCCTGATGCTGGGAAAGACTGAAGGTGGGAGGAGAAGGGGACGACAGAAGATGAGATGGTTGGAAGACATCACCGCCTCAATGGACATGGGTTTAGGTAAACTCCAGGAGTTGGTGATGGACAGGAAGGCCTGGCGTGCTGCAGTCCATGGGGTCGCAAAGAGTCGGACACAACTGAGCAACTGAACTGAACTGAGATTCTTTAGGCTTCCCCGGTGACTCAGCAATAAAGAATCTGCTGGCAATGCAGAAGATTCAGGACACGCAGGGGTCATGGTTTCAATCCTTGGGTTGGGAAGATCCCCTGGAGAAGGAAATGGTAACCCCACTCCAGTACTCTTTTCTGGGAAATCCGATGAATGGAGGAGCCTTGCAGGCTATAGTCCATGGGGTCACAAAGAGTCAGACAGGACTGAATGACAGCACAGCAGCACAGCACACGCGTTCCCAGGCCAGCCAAGAAGCCCAAGGTCAAGTCACATCTGAGGCCCGCATGTGCTGAGTGCAATGAAGGGGCTATACGCAGGTTGCTGTCAGTCTTTGGAGAAGGAGAGAGGAACTCTGGCCGAAGGAATTGAGGAAACCCCAGGGAATGAAGTCCAGCCCAGCAAGGCTAGTTGGAATCAGCACTCATGTCCCTAATGTGCTTTCTGGGTACTAAGTGAATACCATGCCCTAGTTTGAATTTTCCATTCCTGGATTTAGTTCTGAACTGCTTGTTACAAAGCTCTTCTCCACTCACGGATGGACCAAATGTGCTGTTCATCCTCCCATATCGTGCCTGACCTTGTACTGCGACTGTGCCCTGAGATCCTGCTGCTGTGACCTTGACTGCCTTTGCCAAGGTCAAGTCTACTTCAAGCTGTCTTGTCTAACATCTGTCTTGATGTGGTCTCCAGAACATTTCAGTCTCAGTTCTTAAGTCCTTCTCCAAAGGTATCTTTTCCTCCTTGTTTATTCCCTGTACCTGCTTTCCCCTGCTCTCATGTTGAGGGCAGAGGGCTGGATGATATTAGTCTGGGGCCTAACAGACACTTACATTTTGGATAAATAGAGATTTTTTTTTTTTGTCATGCAGATTTATACTTGTACACCGAACAACACAGCAGGCTGAAGCACCGAGGAGTTTTTCTTTTAGGGGTTTACAGCTAGACCATCAATTTCCAGAACGTATTTGTTAATTCACTCATTTACTCAACACAAAATTATTGAATTCCTACTGCATGCTAGGCATTGTGCAGAATAGAGGAGTTATCATTCTGAACAAGTCAGATGTGATCCTAGGTCTTACAGAGTTTGTAAACTATCAGAAAGTAAAATATATTGATGAGTGGTAATGGTGACAGTCAACAAGAAAACCAAACCCAAGTATGTCTAGGAGGTGCGGGCATTCCAGGGGTGGTGAGTGGACTGGTGAGGACTTTGGGTTTTGTCTCAGAGGTAAGGGGCTTCCCTGGTGGCTCAGTGGTAAAGAATCCACCTGCCAATGCAGGAGTCACAGGTTTGATCCCTGGCTCAGGAAAGTACCCTGGAGAAGGAAATGGCAATATTCTTGCCTGGGAAATCCCATGGAAAGAGGGGCCTGGTGGGCTACAGTCCATGATATCACAAAGAGTCAGACATGACATGGCAACTAGAGACCAACAGTAGGAAGCAAAGTGGCTAAACAGCAACAGTGGGAAGCCAGTGAGACGGTCTCGTCAGGGGACGAAATGGTCAGGCTTGGGGCTTCTGGCATCGGTGGGGGAATGGCAGAGGGGGGCCACCCTGGGTTCAGGCTGCTCAGTTAGAAAGCCTCTCAGTGCCCAGGTGGGAGATGTTGGTGGCTTAACCAGAACGATGGGGATGAAGACAAAACACAGGTAAGGAGCTGTCTCCAAGAAGAAAGTCTAGGGGACCCTTAGAAATGAAGTGCCCACTCCTACTTCTTTCTAGAGAAGGTGAACGTTCCAGTTCTGCCCACATTTCATCATAGCATTAGACACTCTCTTGTGGAACTATAATGCAGATACCTTATTTATTCCCAAGAAAGTTACAATTTCAGAACTTTCTGACAAAGAAAAGAGAAAAGGGAAAGGGGACTTCAAGTGCTTGAGAAGGAGGGAGTGTTCAAGGGAAGGGAGAGAGTACTGAAACCAGGAAGGGGACTGGGAGGGGTTCCTTCCTGAAAGACCATAGGACGCTTCCTGACGCTTTTTCTCCTGCGTGTCTCATCTATCAAACGAGAAATGACTTCTGTAGATCCCCTTCGTAGAGGTGTGGTCAGCCATTTCCTTTTGGAAAAGGCTATTTCATGTAAATCTGCAGTCCAGAGGATGAGTGTCTGCATGCTTCTCCCAGTATGTATGTGGTGTGTGTCTGTGTGTGTGCATGTGTGAGCACCTGGACGCATGTTCACACACGGTCACACAGGTACAGACTTAAGAGTTTATATAGAACTTGAGAGTCACTCCTGTGGGTTTTTTCTGTTTGACAGGAGAGTGTTTCCATAGCAATGTGAACAATGTGAACTTGAGTTTTTGAGAGGCTATTCGATGGGGCTCTGGCAAGCCGTGGAAAATCACTAATTGCAAACACGTCTGGCTCCTTCAGCATCCGCTTGGGGGAGCTCACAGGAGGCTGGGTTCGCGTCTGTGTCCCACCTGCAACTGGAGACGTGTTCTTCCTCCTTCAGTATCCACCTGGGGGAGCTCACAGGAGGCTGGGTTCGCGCCTGTGTCCCACTTGTAACTGGAGACGTGTTCTTCCTCCTTCAGCATCCACCTGGGGGAGCTCACAGGAGGCTGGGTTCGCGTCTGTGTCCCACCTGCAACTGGAGACGTGTTCTTCCTCCTTCAGCATCTGAGGCTCAGCCTCTTCTGGCCTTGCTGCCCTTGCCAGCCTCAGAGCTGCTGGGGTCTGAGCAGAAGGATTGGCTTCTTCTGTCAAAGATTTGGTAAATAAGGGTTCTTTTGGGGCTTCTTATTGATTCAGTCTCATCATTTTAATTGCCTTTGTTAAGAGCAGTTTTTTCACAGCTCGTTTGGACTAAAGTCCTCACTGAGTCATCCTCAAAAGGTCTTGGACACACACAGCTCCTTCCCATCACTCATCGCGTTGGTTCCTCTGTTAGTACTTTCCTCCTGCTTAATACTTAAGAAAATTTTTAATCTATTTATTTTATTTTTGGCTGTGCTGGGTCTTCAATGCTGCTCAAGCTTTTCTCTGGGAGCAGTGAGGGGCTCCTGCCCCATTGCAGGGGTTGTCATTGTAGTGGCTTTTGTTCCCAAGCATGGGCTCCAGGGTGCTTGGGCTTAGTAGTCGCAGCACATGGGACCCTAGAGCACAGGCTCAGTACTTGTGGTACATGGGCTTGGTTGCTCCACAGCATGTGGGATCTTCCTGGACCAGGGATCAGACTCGAATCTCCTGCACTGGCAGGTGGATTCTTTACCACTGAGCCACCAAGGAAGCCCTTTGTGCTCAATCCTTAATTGAAGCATCTTCTTGGGTAGAACTGAGAGCCGTAAAATGTTAGTAGGCAAATGTGCATTTCACGTTAGTTACCAAAGTACAGAAATTTCATTTGCCCTTGTCATCTTTTACTGTTTTCTATTGAAAGCAAAAGACAACCCTGTTACTTGGGAGGTCTTGGTTGGCAGAGGCAGACATTCAGCCTGATCTGCTCTGAGTATCAGAAGGCTCTGCTGAACAAGTGGCCTCAGTTACCTGTCCTCAGGAGCAGAAGTCCAAGAGGAAGGATTACCTTCCATTTTAAAGGCTAAAGATGCTGGGAACACATAGCCCAGCCTCTCTTGAGTTTCCTGAGACTTCCTCTGAGAGGCTGGGATGGTAAAGGGCATGGCCTGTGGCCAGGTGGAAGCCAGGCACCCCAGCTGGAGCAGGCACATCAGGAGGAAGCTCGGATGCTTCCCCAAGTCAGAGGTGATGTCTGAGCTGGAGAGGCCACGCTATTCAAACCTTTGACCAGGTGGGTGGGTGTGATCAGGGCCACCTGGGCAGTTGTGATGGTTTGGAATTAGCATTTGTTATTTCCCATTCATGGCATCGGGTCCCATCACTTCATGGGAAATAGATGGGGAAACAGTGGAAACAGTGTCAGACTTTATTTTGGGGGGCTCCAAAATCACTGCAGATGGTGACTGCAGCCATGAAATTAAAAGACACTTACTCCTTGGAAGGAAAGTTATGTCCAACCTAGATAGCATATTCAAAAGCAGAGACATTACTTTGCCAACCAAGGTCCATCTAATCAAGGCTATGGTTTTTCCTGTGGTCATGTATGGATGTGAGAGTTGGACTGTGAAGAAAGCTGAGTGCTGAAGAATTGATGCTTTTGAACTGTGGTGTTGGAGAAGACTCTTGAGAGTCCCTTGGACTGCAAGGAGATCCAACCAGTCCATTCTTAAGGAGATCAGCCCTGAAATTTCTTTGGAAGGAATGATGCTAAAGCTGAAACTCCAGTACTTTGGCCACCTCATGTGAAGAGTTGACTCATTGGAAAAGACTCTGATGCTGGGAGGGATTAGGGGCGGGAGGAGAAGGGGACGACAGAGGATGAGATGGCTGGATGGCATCACTGACTCAATGGACATGAGTCTGAGTGAACTCCGGGAGTTGGTGATGGACAGGGAGGCCTGGTGTGCTGCGATTCATGGGGTCGCAAAGAGTCAGACACGACTGAGCGACTGAACTGAACTGAACTGATTTCCCATTCAGACCAACCTACTCCCCAACAATTTTCTGTCTGTGAAGTAGGGCTTCCCTGTTGGCCATGAAGGCACCTGCCAATGCAGGAGACATGGGTTGGATCCCTGGTCCAGGAAGATCCCACATGAAACTAAGCCTGTGCACCACGACTACTAACCCTGAGTCTAGAGCCCCTGAGGCGTACCTACCGGAGCCTGTGCGCTTAGAGCCCGTGGTCCACACCACGAGAAGCTGCACAGTGAGGAGCCTGGGCATCCTCCTAAAAAAGAGAACATCCTCGCCACCAGAGAGCAGCCCCCGCTCATGCAACCAGAGAAAATCCAGCAACGAAGACCCAGCACAGGCAATAAATAGATCTGTGAGCTGGTTGAGCTCCTGTAAAGTGTAGAGTTTGAGTGGGAAATAAGAACGTTACAGAACTTCCCTGACGGACCCGTGGTTAGGTCTCAGCACTTTCACTGCTGGGGGTGCAAGTTTGATACTTGGTTGGGGAACTAAGATCCTGCAAGCTGCTCAGTAAGGCCAAAAATCAAGGTTTTAAAAAAAGCACTGCACTTCAAAAAAGGAATGTTACTTCAAAGAAGCCTCTCTGTCACAGATATTCTGAAATGTTTCTTAAAAATAAAAAACAGAACAAAACAAAAAGCAAAAACACCACAAACACACAAACGACAAAAATAAAAAGTAGAGAGAATGCAGACTGGCAGTTCTGGAGCTATTTGTAGCATACAGTCATGTTTGTGTACCTCCTAAACATTTTTGGCTGAGTTGCTAACATTTAAAAGTGAAAGTTTCACCAAAAACTCAGAACTTATCTTTTTTTTGGAAAATCAAACATCTGGCATTGAACCAGGTTTACCAGCAGCTGCCTGTTCAAGATGAGGCGGAAATGATCTGCCTTTCCAGGATCCCCTCCTTCTGACGTCACCCATTTATGGCCCTGATTAGCCCCAGTGTCCATCTGGACTCACACTTGCAAGCACCAAGAGCTGACTGACGGGTTCGGTAGAAAAGGAATCTATTAGAGTATATTCAGTGGTTTGAGACTTCCCAGGTGGCTCAACGGTAAAGCATCCTCCTGCCAATGCAGGAGACACAGGAGACAGGAGTTTGATTTCTGGGTCCGGAAGATCCCCTGGAGAAGGAAATAGCAACCCACCCCAGTATTTCCTGCCTGGGAAATCTCGTGGACAGAGTAGCCTGGTGGGCTGCAGTCCATAGGATCGCAGAGTCAGACAGGACCGAGTGCTGAGCACTCGCATTCAGCGGCTCACAGGCTCTTAGAACGGAAGCCCTGGGCTGGGGCTGATGCACCCAGGGGGGCACACAGCTTGTCCCGCTGAGACCGGACCCCAGACGTGGCTGCCACGCACAGACCCACACATGGCCTCCTGTGCACGTGTCGCCTGCTCCAGGCTCGCTGTGCTGGTTCTGCCCTAGAGCGGCGGCAGCAGCTTCCTCTCTCCCCAGAAGGTTCCGTGAGCTCCCTGCTGCCCTGTGCAGACGTCAAATTCAAGGACGGGCGGGGGGTGTCTGACGGCAGAGTTTAGGTCCCGTGCTCGTACCCCAGCTGCAAGGGAAGGTGGACACGACTGTCTGGCGCTCTCAGCTCTGCTCCTTGAGGATAAGGGTCCCAAAGGAGAGAAGGGGTTTCTACCCTTGAGTAACCAGAAAGAGCCACACCACAGATGCCAGCCACACCCCTGAGGGCACTGGAGTTTCCACCCTCGCCCTAATTAATGCCCTGTCTGCAACCCACTCCAGTGTTCTTGCCTGGAGAATCCCAGGGACGGCGGAGGCTGGTGGGCTGCCGTCCATGGGGTCGCACAGAGTCGGACACGACTGAAGTGACTTAGCAGCAGCAAGCCCTGATTACCTAATGGCTGAGTGGAGTGTAAGACTGGGAACTTGAGAAAAACAAATATAGGAAGAGAGTTAGAGAAGCAGAAACATGGAGGATGTGTGGACAGTAAAAGGGAGAGAGAATGAGACACAGCCACGAGGGGCGTGCTCTGAAGCGCAGCCCATCTATTTCCTCATTCACTTTGCTTTTCTCGTCTCTTTTGCTTTATAAAGACTCCACAAAGCTCATTCAAAGCCCAGTGAAATTCTTTTTTTTTTCTTTTTTTGTGGTCAGGAAATATTGGACCCAACCCAGAAGCTGTTCAGCTCACTCAATCTCTCAAACACCAGCTGCCTCAGTGATGAGTTGGTCTATCCAAGAGGTGGTTATTTAGCCAACAGACAGATGGCCGAGAGTGTCAAGTTAGTTGGTGTATTGTTAGTCATTCAGGATGCCCATAGCCAGCCCGGAGAGCCAGAAGCCAGAAGCCAGAAGCCAGTGGATTCAGAAGCTATAGCTTCTCACCTTGGAATTGTTCCTAGAATCCTGCAGGTACCCAATTAGCAGGCAAAGGGCAGATTTTGCTTCATTGAACCCACAATCTAACAAAGAGGAGGCATTATCAGAACCCCAGGGGCAGAAAAGAAAGTGGCTGAGCCGGTAGCTTGGCCAAAACTGAGTCACACTCACAACCCAGTGTGAGGAAGGGAAAACAAGGCACAGCTGTGAAGACGGGCGTCCAGGGGAAGGAAAGGCTACTGAACAACACATTCCTTCCAGGGGCAGAGGGTGGGTTATTACAGATCACGAAGAATGCACGAGGACTAGAGAAGATGTAAATGAATTTTTGAAACTAGTGTTGTAATTGGAAATACACTCAGAGAAGGAAGCCAAAGTTAGAATCTGTGCCACATCGCTTTATTCTTTAACGTCGACAAATATCTAACACACGTGTACTATGCGCCCGGAACTGTTCTGGGAAATCAGCTATATTACGGTGAGCAAAAAGAAGTTCCCTTCTGCCCTCATGTAACTCACAACACGATGCGGAAGACAGTTTGAGTCACATGAAAAAGCAGTGATGTGAAATCGCAGCCCTGGGGATCACTGTAAAAGCACACAAAGCTCTGAGGTCATAAGATGATCTAACCACGTGTCTAATGATACATATAAAATATTTGTTATTTAATTTATTATATATGTTTATACACACACATATACCTCTATCTCTCTCCCTTGGGCTTATGGTCAATAGCTTTTATTAGAATTGTGTGATTTGAGATCTGTCTTCTTATTCCTTAAGTTTCATTCCTGTTTGTTCTCTACTGATATTAATACTTCTACGGATACAGTCAGTTTCTGTTCTGAATTCGGTTCATCACAGACAAAAAATTAGTTCTGAACATACCAAAAGCTCCGTTGGATTTTCTTTTCAACCTTTCTTGTATGGTCTTACGGGAAAGACATGAAGACAAGTGTCCTGCAATCAAATCCACCCCTTCTGCAGCAGCCTCTCAGAGCCTCTCTTTCCTCATCTGTGAAATCAGGGTGGTAAGATATCTCAGATAAAGATATAGTTAAAGATCTATATCTCAGTTAAATGGGAGAATTTATCAGCAATTGCGGCTTCTCCAGACATGGGGAACCAATGGAGTTGCAGTGCATTCCAGGGTTAGACTCTAAACTTAGCGCACAGGGGAACGTCGTACATGCGTGCGTGCTAAGTCGCTTCACTCGTGTCTCTTTGTGACCCCACGGACGGCAGCCCACCAGGCTCCTCTGTCCATGGGATTCTCCAGGCAAGAGTACTGGAGTGGGTTGCCATGTCCTTCTCCAGAGGATCCTCCCGACCCAGGGATCAAACCCACGTCTCCTGCATTGGCAGGCGGGTTCTTTACCACTAGCGCCGCTTGGGAAGCCCCGAGGGGAGCACTGCTCAGGTCAAGTGCTCCTGGAGTTCTGACAGTGGGGCTGACAGAAGCTCCCAGGGAGCCACCATTGGTACATTTTCTGTCGGAGTCAAAACAAATTGCCGTTTTTTTCAGCTGGGAGACAAAGTGGTTGGCTTGCTTTTAGCGGCCATGTTCTAGGAGGATACCTCTCTTTAAACACGAGGCTCACACGCAGCCACGAGAGAGGCTCATCTGAGAGAGGCAATGGGAACGCAGACGGTCAGCTCCTCCGCCAGTTCAGGCCTCCTACCCCACACTCCCCCCAGGCAAGTGCTGTGAAGGGCGGTAGAGACGAGGGCGACCTTGTGGACTGAAGCTTTCTCCCTCTTCCCCCTGAGAATGACAGAGAAGCTCAGGGCAATGAAAAGCATCTAGGACCTGCAGCTGCCAAATAAATAGCTGGATGACCAGCTCCTCAGGACACCTCCGCCTGGCTCCCTCCCCACGTGGCTTTCCGGTTCCTCGGACTGTGATGCTGTTTCCCACAGCCATGCTTGACCTTCACATTCACTAAACGCATCTCTCAGACACTCTGAGTGATGAGACCCCATGATTAAGAGAACGGGGAAGGAAGGAATAAAAAAGAAAACACAACTCTTTGACTGTTCTTGCAGGAAGCTCACAAATTGAGCTAACAAACGCCTTAGTTTTACCTAAGAGCTTTGTGGTTGTTGTTTAGCCACTAAGTCATGTCTGATTCTCTGAGACCCCATGGATGACAGCACGCCAGCCTCCTCTGTCCTCCACTATCTCCTGGAGTTTGCTCAAATTCATGTCCATTGAGTTGGTATACTATCTAACCATCTCATCCTCTGTTGTCCTCTTCTCCTCCTGCCTTCAATCCTTCCCAGCATCAGGGTCTTTCCCAATGAGTCAGTTCTTTGCAACAGGTGGCCAAAGTATTGGAATTTCAGCTTCAGCGTCAGTCCTTCCAATGAATATTCAAGGTTGATTTCCTTTAGGATGGACTAGTTTGATCTCCTTGCAGTCCAAGGGACTCTCAAGAGTCTTCTCCAGCACCACAATTCAAAAGCATAAATTCTTCAACACTCAGCCTTCTTAAGTTGGGCTTTAGCCAGACAGAATTATTGCAGCTTAACTCTTGTCAGCCTCATTACTCTAAAACTCAGGCACTCATCTGATGGCAAAAGCTTGCCCACAAATTGACTTTGGTTATTGTGTCTGCACTGGGCATCTGGAACTTGAGTCTCTCTCCCACTTGGTGAAGCTGTGTTCTCTCCTGTTATAACACTGATGAGGTTCAATTGTGGCCACTTCTCGCCAACAGTCGATGAGCCTTGGTCCAGGGTGCAGTGGTGCACCTTTGCCTTTAGCCAGGAATAGATTCCAGAAATTACCGATAACAGTCACGACTCACCAAAGAACGCTCAAACTACTGCACAATTGCACTCATCTCACACGCTAGTAAAGTATTGCTCAAATTCTCCAAACCAGGCTTCAGCAATATGTGAACCGTGAACTTCCAGATGTTCAAGCTGGTTTTAGAAAAGGCAGAGGAACCAGAGATCAAATTGCCAACATCCGCTGGATCATCGAAAAAGCAAGAGTGTTCCAGAAAAACATCTATTTCTGCTTTATTGACTATGCCAAGGCCTTTGACTGTGTGGATCACAATAAACTGTGGAAAATTCTGAAAGAGATGGGAATACCAGACCACCTGACCTGCCTCTTGAGAAACCTGTATGTAGGTCAGGAAGCAACAATTAGAACTGGACATGGAACAACAGACAGGTTCCAAATAGGAAAAGGAGTACATCAAGGCTGTATATTGTTACCCTGCTTATTTAACTTATACGCAGAGTACATCATGAGAAATGCTGGGCTGGAGGAAGCACAAGCTGGAATCAAGATTGCGGGGAGAAATATCAATAACCTCAGATATGCAGATGACACTACCCGTATGGCAGAAAGTGAAGAGGAACTAAAGAGCCTCTTGATGAAAGTGAAAGAGGAGAGTGAAAAAGTTGGCTTAAAGCTCAACATTCAGAAAACGAAGATCATGTCATCTGGTCCCATCACTTCATGGGAAATAGATGGGGAAACAGTGGAAACAGTGTCAGACTTTATTTTTGGGGGCTCCAAAATCACTGCAGATGGTGACTGCAGCCATGAAATTAAAAGACGCTTACTCCTTGGAAGGAAAGTTATGTCCAACCTAGATAGCATATTCAAAAGCAGAGACATTTCTTTGTCAACAAAGGTCTGTCTAGTCAAGGCTATGGTTTTTCCTGTGGTCATGTATGGATGTGAGAGTTGGACTGTGAAGAAAGCTGAGTGCTGAAGAATTGATGCTTTTGAACTGTGGTGTTGGAGAAGACTCTTGAGAGTCCCTTGGACTGCAAGGAGATCCAACCAGTCCATTCTGAAGGAGATCAGCCCTGGGATTTCTGTGGAAGGAATGATGCTAAAGCTGAAACTCCAGTACTTTGGCCACCTCATGCGAAGAGTTGACTCATTGGAAAAGACTCTGATGCTGGGAAGGACTGGGGGCAGGAGGAGAAGGGGACGACAGAGGATGAGATGGCTGGATGGCATCACCAACTCGATGGAGATGAGTTTGAGTGAACTCCGGGGGTTGGTGATGGACAGGGAGGCCTGGTGTGCTGCAATTCGTAGGGTGGTAAAGAATCGGACATGACTGAGTGACTGAACTGAACTGAGCTCTTAATTATGAACCTCCTGTGTTCCCGATACTGAGCTAAGCACCCTGCTTATGTTTCCTTGTTCAATCCCCACCATGAACTATGGACCATTATTTTTATAATTGCAGTTTTCCTGACTGAAATAAGGTCTGTAACTTCCCCTGTGGTCATAAAGCCAGTAGAAGATGAAGCTGATCTAAGTGCCCTATTTTCAACCAAAGGAATAATAACCTGACTGCATAAGGACCCTTGGGGGATGTGCCCCACCAGTGGCATCTACAAAGTCACTGTGCCATCTGCTTCAGGCTCAGCCAGGTGTTGGTTAAGAAACAAATTTCCAATTTGTGAGAAGAACCACCATCTCAGACTAGGGCCTGAGGACCTGCACTGGAGACAAGCCTCCCAGCAGATTCCTGTGAGTAGAAGCTACTGATGCGGATGCTGTGTTCAGACCCTCCTCGTGTCTGCGACAGAAACGAGTGTGACCAGCACAGGCTACAGTTGTCCTCAGGCGCTGACATGTCCTGTGAGGAGCTGGGCTGAATCTAAAATGCAATCAGCTATTTTGATACTACTCATGAGCTTTACCAGTTGCAATGTAATTTTTTTTCTTAAATGTGGACTGGGAGGCTTTATATGTCTGGGTGTCTTCCTAGACTTTGAGTGAATTATTTTTTAGAGTTGGATCAATATGACAAAAGAAAGGAAATTGTAGTTCAACCAATTCAGCTTATGAAAAAGAATGTTAGTTCCTTTTCTCTCCAAACTTTAATTAAGTTTAAATTATATATATAAAAAAAAGTCACTGTAGTAGATTTCTATTGGGCAGTCTTTCCAGCACCCTTTTCCTTTAAAAAAAAACTTATTAAATGTGAAACACGAGGTGATATATGATTACTGTGACCATTCAAATCATAAACTGATTAAGTAAAATTAATAGTTTATTTTTCTTTTATATTGTTTCTCTACTGTTAACAATTTGCCATCTAGCTTTTCATATTTTCCTTTGAATAACAGAAATATCCATATCTACATACACTTACAGTCTGTCAACATGGAATCACACATTGCAGATTAATCTGTCCCTGGCTCCTTTCCACTTCATTACATATTACTTGCAGCAGTTTTTTAGGAATTGTACTCTCCTCTGAGATGGTATGTACCTAACAGAAGCAGAAGATATTAAGAAGAGGTGGCAAGAATACACAGAAGAACTGTACAAAAAAGATCTTCACGACCCAGATAATCACAATGGTGTGATCACTGACCTAGAGCCAGACATCCTGGAATGTGAAGTCAAGTGGGCCTTAGAAAGCATCACTATGAACAAAGCTAGTGGAGGTGATGGAATTCCAGTGCAGCTATTTCAAATCCTGAAAGATGATGCTGTGAAAGTGCTGCACTCAATCTGCCAGCAAATTTGGAAAACTCAGCAGTGGCCACAGGACTGGAAAAGGTCAGTTTTCATTCCAATCCCAAAGAAAGGCAATGCCAAAGAATGCTCAAACTACCACACAATTGCACTCATCTCACATGCTAGTAAAGTAATGCTCAAAATTCTCCAAGCCAGGCTTCAGCAATATGTGAACCGTGAACTTCCTGATGTTCAAGCTGGTTTTAGAAAAGTCAGAAGAACCAGAGATCAAATTGCCAACATCCACTGGATCATTTAAAAAGCTAGAGAGTTCCAGAAAAACATCTATTTCTGCTTTATTGACTATGCCAAAGCCTTTGTGTGGATCACAATAAACTGTGGGAAATTCTGAAAGAGATGGGAATACCAGACCACCTGATCTGCCTCTTGAGAAATCTGTATGCAGGTCAGGAAGCAACAGAACTGGACATGGAACAACAGACTGGTTCCAAATAGGAAAAGGAGTACATCAAGGCTGTATATTGTCACCCTGCTTATTTAACTTCTATGCAGAGTACATCATGAGAAACGCTGGACTGGAAGAAACACAAGCTAGAATCAAGATTGCCAGGAGAAATATCAATAACCTCAGATATGCAGATGACACTACCCGTATGGCAGAAAGTGAAGAGGAACTAAAAAGCCTCTTGATGAAAGGGAAAGTGGAGAGTGAAAAAGGTGGCTTAAAGCTCAGCATTCAGAAAACAAAGATCATGGCATCCAGTCCCATCACTTCATGGGAAATAGATGGGGAAACAGTGGAAACAGTGTCAGACTTTATTTTTGGGGGCTCCCAAATCACTGCAGATGGTGACTGCAGCCATGAAATTAAAAGACGCTTACTCCTTGGAAGGAAAGTTATGTCCAACCTAGATAGCATATTCAAAAGCAGAGACATTACTTTGCCAACAAAGGTCCGTCTAGTCAAGGCTATGGTTTTTCCTGTGGTCATGTATGGATGTGAGAGTTGGACTGTGAAGAAAGCTGAGCACCGAAGAATTGATGCTTTTGAACTGTGGTGTTGGAGAAGACTCTTGAGAGTCCCTTGGACTGCAAGGAGATCCAACCAGTCCATTCTGAAGATCAGTCCTGGGTGTTCACTGGAAGGACTGATGTTGAAGCTGAAACTCCAATACTTTGGCCACCTCATGCGAAGAGTTGACTCATTGGAAAGACTCTGATGCTGGGAGGGATTAGGGGCAGGGGGAGAAGGGGACCACAGAGGATGAGGTGGCTGGATGGCATCACTGACTGGATGGATGTGAGTCTGAGTGAACTCCAGGAGTTGGTGATGGACAGGGAGGCCTGGTGTGCTGCGATTCATGGGGTCGCAAAGAGTCGGACACGACTGAGGGACTGAACTGAACTGAACTGAACTGGATCCTGCTCCAGATTTCCATGTACCTAGTTATGGGAATCATTCTGTGTGCACTACAAGGGGAGGACATGTGATCCCAGGGAGGGGTGGGCAGGGAATCAGTCTGTTCCCTGAGATTTGGGGGTACCCTCTGGGTGGATGGATCTGTTATGTGTACAATTTGGGAGTATCAGTTGCCATTGTCTATTATGTAAGCTTCAGAAAAAGCTGGATTGCAGTGAGCAAAAAATGGTGAAGTTGTGCCAAAGAGAGAGAGATGGAGATATAGATAGATGATAGATCTAGATATTTAATAGGAGATGATAGATAAATGGATAGATGATAGATAGACAGAGGAAAGGCAACATTCCGGGTCACCTGCAAGGCTTCACTACATTCCCGAGGTTCGCTTTTGCCCTTAGACTTGTGACGTAGAGTCTTTCCAGTAAATCCTCTTTGCCTCATTGGCCTCCCTTTCTTGGACCTAAGCATGGATCAAAATTTTCAAGATCCCTCTTAAAAAAAAACAACCCAATCAAAAGATGGGCAGAAGACTTAAATAGACATTTTTGCAAACAAGATAAGCAGATTCAGTTCAGTTGCTCAGTCGTGTCTGACTCTTTGCCACCCCACGAACCGCAGCATGCCAGGCCTCCCTGTCCATCACCAACTCCCAGAATTTACCCAAACTCATGTCCATTGAGTCAGTGATGCCATCCAGCCATCTCATCCTCTGTGGTCCCCTTTTCCTCCTGCCCCCAATCCTTCCCAGCATCAGAGTCTTTTCCAATGAGTCAACTCTTCGCATGAGGTGGCCAAAGTACTGGAGTTTCAGCTTTAGCATCATTCTTTCCATTGAACACCCAGGGCTGATCTCCTTCAGAATGGACTGGTTGGATCTCCTTGCAGTCCAAGGGACTCTCAAGAGTCTTCTCCAACACCACAGTTCAAAAGCATCAATTCTTCAGCGCTCAGCCTTCTTCACAGTCCAACTCTCACATCCATACATGACCACAGGAAAAACCATAGCCTTGACTAGACGGACCTTGGTTGGCATAGAAATGTCTCTGCTTTTGAATATGCTATCTAGGTTGGACATAACTTTCCTTCCAAGGAGTAAGCGTCTTTTAATTTCATGGCTGCAGTCACCATCTGCAGTGATTTTGGAGCCCAGAAAAATAAAGTCGGACACTGTTTCCACATTTTCCCCATCTATTTCCCGTGAAATGATGGGACCAGATGCCATGATCTTCATTTTCTGAATGTTGAACTTTAAGCCACCTTTTTCACTCTCCTCTTTCACTTTCATCAAGAGGCTCTTTAGTTCCTCTTCACTTTCTGCCATATGAGTGGTGTCATCTGCATATCTGAGGTTATTGATATTTCTCCCCGCAATCTTGATTCCAGCTTGTGCTTCCTCCAGCCCAGCATTTCTCATTATGTACTCTGCGTATAAGTTAAATCAGCAGGTTGACAATATACAGCCTTGACGTACTCCTTTCCCTATTTGGAACCAGTCTGTTGTTCCATGTCCAGTTCTAACTGTTGCTTCCTGACGTGCATACATGTTTCTCAAGAGGCAGGTCAAGTGGTTTGGTATTCCCATCTCTTTCAGAATTTTCCACAGTTTATTGTGATCCACACAGTCAAAGGCTTTGGCATAGTCAATAAAGCAGAAATAGATGTTTTTCTGGAACGCTCTTGCTTTTTCGATGATCCAGCGGATGTTGGCAATTTGATCTCTGGTTCCTCTGCCTTTTCTAAAACCAGCTTGAACAAAGATGTTGAACATCACTAATTATTAAAAGAAATAAAGTGATAGTCATTCAATTGTGTACAACTCTTTGAGACCCCGTGGACTGTGGCCCCCAGGCTCCTCTGTCCATGGAATTCTCCAGGCAAGAATACTGTGGTGGGTTGCCATGCCTTTCTCCAGGGGACCTTCCTGACCCAGGGATCGAACCAGGGTCTCCTGCATTGCAGGCAGACACTTTATTAGAGTGGATTTGATCCTGATAATTTATCGCTAATTATTAGAGAAATGCAAATCAAACTAAAATGAGGTATTACCTCACACCAGTCAGAATGGCCATCATCAAAACGTCTACAAATAATAAATGCTGGAAAGGGTGTGGAGAAAAAAAGGAACCCTCCTACACTGTTGCTGGGAAGGTAAAGTGGTGTAGCCACTATGGAGGATAGTATGGAGGCGACTTAAAAAACTAAAAACAGAGCTACCATATGACCCAGCAATCCTACTCCTGGATATATACCCAGAAAGTGGAAAACTCTAATTTGGAAAGATACCAGTATTTGGAAAGCACCCCAGTATTCAGAGTGGCACTATTCACACTAGCCAAGACATTGAAAGCAACCAGAATGTCCGTGAATAGATGGATGAACGGATAAAGAAGATGAGGTACATAAATATAATGGAATGTTACTGACCACAGGAGTATTACTCTCCTATGCAAGAATAGTTCAGGTTTTAATTTACTTCTAATAATTTACTTTACGATGTGCACAGATGCAGAGAAGTGAAATTGCTAAAGGTCTAGCAACAGAATTCTTAGCATCAAATGCAACCTGGGAATCTCAGAAAAGTGACACATTTGGATCAAAATCATAACTAAGATTTTTAATACTACATCTGCAACAAGAAAGAAAGAGAAATGAGGTAGGTAGAGAGGGAAGGAAGAAGGAAGGAAGGAAGAAGCAGATGTGTGTTGTGGCTGGAATGAAACTTGGGCTTGATCCTGTTTCTTTCCTCCTGGGGATGCTGGGGCTGGAGAAGGCTTGGGGAGCAGGTGATGCTTCTGTTCCCCAAATGTTAGGAAAACATGTCCCATAGGCAGGGGATTGGATTTGGTAATGTCTTTTGGCAGGAGTTGCATGGGCTTGTGTGGTATGATTTCTGGGATATAGTTCTACTGAGGATCCTGAATGCCGAGGAACAGTAGTAGGTTACTACAACCAGCTCAAGTGAAATGCATTTTATTACAAGGATGCAGGAGCCTCTCAAAAAACTCAAGGTTGCTGGACATCTTGTGAATAGGAGTTAAGAAACTGGAGATGGTTCACTCCCTCTCTCCTTCTATTTCTCAGCAGTGTGGAGAGTTGGCCTCTGTCCACCAGTGTGGTCACCCCTGTTTCTTCCAGCATACACACACACAGAAGTCGCTCAGTTGTATCCGACTCTTTGCGACCCCATGGATTGTAGCCCACCAGGCTCCTCGGTCCATGAGATTTTCCAGGCATGAATACTGGAGTGGGTTGCCGTTTCCTTCTCCATCTTCCAGCATAGTCGTCTGCTTAAACCCGTTGACGGCCAGTTCAGGAGACGACAGGCCTCTCCTCTGCACGACCCAGCGCTTACTAGAGACCATCTGTGTCCCACTCAGATCCCAGAGAAAAGCACCAGCCCCACTTTATCTGGTGGAATCAGGACACAGAAGCATAGGCTTCTGGTACCAAATGGGCTGACTTCCCTAGAACCCAGGGCCTCCCCTTGTTCAATCACCTGTGGTGGGAACGGGAGACAAGGCCCTGTGATTTACAATGCCAGATTGCTTCTCCAGTAGGAGCCAAAGGAAAATGCAGTGTCCGCATCTTTAGAACCCCCTCAATAGGGGACGCCTGTTAGTAAGGAACCAAGACTTTCATCTCCAATTACCTGGGAGGCATTGCATAAATCTTACTGAGAGAGATTCATTTAAGCCAGTTTATATCATAAAATGAATGACTGATACCGACCTTCTCTCTGGAGGAGTCAGTCATTTCACAATCAATTTCTGAGTCCCTAATATGGTCATCATGCTGGATTTGGGGGCTACAAAATGAGTACTTTGTAGAGAGGAAAAGAGGGAGGGAAGAAGTTTCTTTAAACCTGTGTTCTTGCAGGAAGAAAGATACCCAGGGAAGAAAAGGATGCTGGGAGAATATATTGGGGTTGGAGGGAAGACAACTTATCGACTATTTAACAATTTTGTAGTCAACAGAGCTTTTTTTCCTCCAAGTTCTTCCAGCCTGAAATTGAACAGCCCAGGCCTTAGTTACTGAAGAGCTGTTTTGGACCAGAAAGGCAGAGTGCTGCTACAGGAGGAAAGGGGCCAAATTAGGTCCAGTCCCTGCGCCCCAGAGGCAGCATCAAAGGAAAAGAAGCTGCAGCTGCTCTCCCAGCAGACTGTGCTGAAAACCAGGAGAGAGGTACAAAGTGCAGCCAGGGTTCAGGCGAAAAGCTCTGCTAGGCTTGGGGTGGATTAGTGACTCAACAGTTTTACAAATAGCACAGCACGTGGACCCACAATCAGAGCTGATACTGGCCTCACTGGAGCACACTCTGCAGGCCCCTTTGGCTCCAGGAACCTTAGTCGCAAGATTATATGGAGGTAGGGGTTGGGGAAATACCAACTGGAAGAAGCATTTCTGATTTTAACAATTGGAGCTGCAGTGCGATGCTTGTGGCTCAGCACACAGCCCTCTGGGAGGACCTGATGAGGGGACAAGCCTGGAGACGCAGGTCTGACTTCTGTCTGGAGCAGCTTGAATTCAGGCTCAGGAGGGTGGTGTTCTTTCAGGAAGGAGTAGGAAGCCATCCACCTGGGAGACATTGCTCAATAAACACCTTCTGTTTGATTAAAGACTTAGGGCCTGTCCTCTGGGACAGCTGGGCAGCTGGGAGTCTGAAAGGAATTTGGGAGGGGAGTGGTGACCCCAAAGCATCACAGAAGTGCAGGGCCCATGAGGCCTTGATTAGTGGAGCCCCTCCGTCTCAGAAAGGTGAGTAACTTGGTCAAGTTCACGCAGCGGGTCACCAGACAAGCCTTTCCCTCCCACCGGAGGCTGCAGAGGAGGCCGCTAAACCGTGCCAATCAGAGCCCAAGATGGCACTGAGCAGGCACAGGTCGAGGGCAGCACGGGGCGGGGAGTGCAGTGTTCTCCGGAGGGGTTGGCTGCTGGAGGGCTAAGGCTCCGGAGGACTGATTGTCGTTAACTCCCTTTCTCTCCTGGCCTTGCCTGGGGTGGACTGGCGGTGTGGGGGGAAGGCGCACCCAGAGGCGTGTGAGGCTCCCCTTCCCAGAGCAGGAGGCCTTGGGCGCCTGCTCCCAGCGGCTCCGGCTCACCCCAAGGCTCTCCGGAGGTCTCCGGGCCCTCGGGCTTGCCGACGCCCGCGCTGCGCTGGGCGCGGTCAGGCCCGTGGCGCGGGCCCCTGGGTCCCCAGCCGCGCGCCGCGCGAGGCCGCTGCCGCCCTTCGCTCCGCGGGCGGGGCTGGTAGCGCCGCGCTCCTCTGGGCGGCGGAGTCCCGGGCCGCCTCGGCCCCCTCTGCCAGCCCGCACCGAGCACGGGGCGAGCCGGCGCGGAAGCCGGGCCGGCGCGGGGCGCTGGGCGCCCGCCCCTCGCAGTCTGGGTGCCGCGCGCCCCCGGGGCTGGGGGGCCTCAGACCTCGGCGGCCAGCAGAGCCGTGCGCCTCGCGTGCCGGAGGTCTGTTCCAGGCCAGGCGGGAGCTGCTCAGCGAGGGTCCCGGGCCGCCTTTCCCTTCCCGGGGGGTCGGCGGGCTGAGCAGCGAGCCAAGCCCAGCCGGCGTGCGCTCCTATAAATAGCGCGCGTGTGCCCGCCACGCGCCCCCCGGCTGCGCGAGGACACGGAAAGTTGTGCGCGGGGGCTCGCGGCGCGCGGCGGCGGCGGGCTAGGGCTCCGGGGCCAGCTGCCCGGCGCCGTGCGGCGGATCCCGCGGATTTTTGCCTCCGTGCTGGGGACCCGGCTAGCCGCTGCCGCCCTGCCGCCTTCCGAGAGACGCCAAGCTCTGGGGAATTTTTGACCAAGCGAAATCGAGAGTCGCTAGAGACCTGGCCATGAACACAGCCGCGCGTTCTTCCCGCTCCGGGAAACACCTTCGGCTTCTGTAATCCGTCCCCGCCGCCAGCTGGAGACGAGCCGGGACGACCCTGGCCCCGACCGGCCCCCAGCATCCCGGGGCTTCTCCGAGCCCCCTGGGTTTTTCCTGCTGCTCGCTTCTCCTGGGGAAGCTTGGTTTGGGGTGAGGATTTCTGATCATTTTCCTCTTTGAGGGGTGAACGGGAGGGTTCGGCGACTTAGATGTCTAGGAACAAGGGTGGGTGCGGGGGTCCCAGGCAGGGCTGATCTCAGGCGGAGGAGGGCGGGGGAGGGGGTTCTGCATGAGCTCCTTAAAGGACGAAGGTAGCAGAGCCAGCGAGACAGCGCGAGGGGGAACTCTGACTTCAAACCACGGAGCTGCCGGAGGTGTGCGCGCCGCCGCCGGCCCCGCCGCGTGGTGCATCTAGCCACCCGCACCGTCCCCAGCACCGGGGTCCCGGGGAGGAGACCACGCGGGCACGCGGGAGCGCCGGCCAGCTGCGGCGGCCCCCAGCCTCGCTCGCCATGGGCCCCCGGCGCCGGGCGCCGGCCGCGCTGCCGGCCCTGCTGCTAGCCCTCGCCCTGCCGGGGCTGCGCGTCTGGGCGCAGAATGACACAGAGCCCATCGTGCTGGAGGGCAAGTGCCTCGTGGTGTGCGACTCGAACCCGGCCACGGACTCCAAGGGCTCCTCCTCCTCGCCCCTGGGGATCTCGGTCCGGGCAGCCAACTCCAAGGTCGCCTTCTCGGCTGTGCGCAGCACCAACCACGAGCCGTCCGAGATGAGCAACAAGACGCGCATCATTTACTTCGACCAGGTCAGAGCCCCGGGGGACGCGGGAGGCCAAGGCTCGGGCGGCGGGAGGGGCGACGTGCAGGCGGCTGAGCCCCGGGTCGTCTGCTCGGGCTGAGCCGCTCTGATTGCGGTGCAGGGAGCCGGGTCAGCACCGGGTTGGCGCTGGCGTCTCCGCGCGTCGGGATCTGAAACTTCTGAGGTCTCCCCCGCCCCAGCCCGCCCCCACTCCCTCCTGGCCTCCGGAGAGCTGCTGGGGCGATGGGAGAGGGGCTGGCAGCTCAGAGCCTCAGGGAGAACTCGAGACACGTTGAATAGCAACAGGTCTGCTGGAACCGGCGGGTCCTGGTCCCTGCACCTCGCCGTCTCTCTGCTCGAGCCTGGCGCCCGGCCTCCACTCTTCTGCCGGGGCCGCGGAGGCCGTCCTCCGGCAAGCAGGGGACTCTTTCCAGGGCAGAACAGATGATGTGTTCCTCCCGGATGGAGAAGCTTCTCCCTAGAGGGAGCCCTGGGCGGGGTGGGCTGGGAGGGGTCCACACTCTGCACAGACCCCGCAGGAGGCTGCGGAGGCGGCAGCGGGGGCCCCGGTCGGATCTCGCTCCCTGTTCGGTGCCAAGCGCGGCTGCAGCAGAAAGCCCTCCTCCGCTACTTGGAAAAGTTGAGAGGAGGAGAGAAGCAATGGGTAGAGGCGCTGAGCTCCTGTAGGGAAGCGCTGGGAAGCCTTTCTCCGTCCCTAGCTCCTGCCCTTTTCAGAGACCCGCGAAGCAGTGGGGAGAGAGGGCTGGGGGCTGAGGACAGGGGACTGGGAGCGACTGATGGCCACTGGAGCTTCATCTTAGCGATCGGAGCTCGTGGGTCTAGCGCTGAGAAACTCCAGGATATCAGCTGAGGAAGGAGTCTTAAAACTGAAAACAGACTCCAGGCTGATCATTTCAACCTCTGCTGCACCCGGAGTCTTTTAAATTCCAAAGTCGTGTGTGTGGTTCACAGTGGCATGCCACATGGGCACGAACACGGGTTAAGTGGTGCTGTGGGATGTGCCCGGGGAGCGATGAGGTGACATTTCTCTTCCTTACTTAATTGTTACTAAGTAATGTACTCTCCAGCTGGTCAAAGACAGAGAATGCCTCTCTGGGGCTTCCTATCGAATAGCCATCATTTTAAAAGAATTAAGCAACCCCTTTGGGTTTTAGTGCATATTTTTCATCTTGATGGAAATAAAGTCTAGCACGACCCCTGGTCTGTGTTTCAGTGCATTAATTAAATACTGTGGACACTGCACTGTCCTCTGTACAGTGCATTGTGTTCAGTGACCTTTCTGTCATTTAGAAGAGGAGAAGAGTTTGCTCTCCTGTTCTGGGTGCTCCTGCATCTTAGAGACAATAAGACACATTTGGTAATAAATCTCGAGGTGTCTGGGTGCTCTAATTACAATGTACAGTCAACATTCAGCCTTATGTGTAGTCAACACTAATCAGCTAGCTCCATTATTGCTAATGAATTATGCTACTTGTGTCTGATTCAGGGAGTCCCTGCTAAGTACCTCAAATTATTTTAAATGTGCTTAAACAAATCTTTGTAAAACCTCTGTTGGGAAGTATTGCATAGCTGGTGATTTGTTGCTGAAAGACCATCGATCATAGGGTCAGAGGAAGAAATCTGATGTTTACTTGGAAAAAGGAGTAATCTCAGAATAAAATGATACACACAGACGCATTTTAAGTTGGGGGTTGAGCCTGGTACATCTACCTGACCGGCACTATATTCCGATGCGTTGCTCACAGGTAATAGTATGTCTAGGGAATTATGCAAAGGGCTTATATTAGCCTGAATGTAGTGTTTAAAAGAAATAGTAGCAGATTGCCATTGATATGGGGGAAATGTACTTTTGTAAGGACATCTGGTTTTTCTGAATGCCGCTTCTAGATTTATTTCTTGGAGAGAAATGGAAGAAACCTTAGTTATATCCTGCCTGCTATCCCCATCCTCAATATGCACACACACACACACACACATTCTCTCTCTCTTTGTCACATGTGGCATTTAGTTTAAGAGGTCATCTATTGAAATGCAGAGCTAATTTCATAATCAGTAGAACTAAGCTGAACATCTCGGAATACAGAATGCACTGTTGTTTTCTTGGGAACGAGCACTTTGTTTCTCTTCCTTTTTGTCCCTTGAACTTTTAAACAAACGGCAGCAACTGTTGAGGGGACGGACACTGACTAACACCGGTGGGGGGGGGGGGGCGGGGGCAGAGATGCCACCTGTTTCACAGTCTCTATTCCTTGGCAGCCTGCAAAGGCTGAGTCATGGCCAAAATATTTATAGTTAAGACCTGGGTGGCATAGGAAGGGAACGCATGGCTGTGGATCTGAGCTGAGGCTTGGCGGGGGCTCAGAGGAGGGCCAGGCGTTCGCCTTACTCGGGCACCAACTGTTCGGTGTCATGGATCATGCTGCCCAGTGGAGGGAGCGTCCATACCTCTGTCCAGGAGGGCCTGCAGAGAGCCACGGACGCGATTGGCTGGCCCGGAACGCCACCTCTGGGCATGCAAGGCTCCAGAGGGTGGGTGTGTAGACGTGGGGCTGATGCCTTTTTCTGACTCTGAAGGTAGAGCCAGTGTTTATAAGCCCCACATGTTCAGAGCCAGCCGGCCTTGCTGGAAATCGAGGCATGAATACAAAGCTCTGACTTTATTTTTTTAGTCTAACATTAAAAAGATGAAGAACCTTCCAACATACAAATCCGTTTTTCAAGTCACTAAAGAAAAAGGGAATAGAACTCCATGTTTTATTTTCTGTGGTTTTTTAAAGCTAGGTTTCTTTGTTAAGAAAGAACATAGGAAGGAAAAGAAAAGGGAAGGAAGAACACTGACTTTACTTCCAGAGAGTATTGTAATAGTTGACTGTGTTTATCCTTTTTATTTGTAGATTCTAGTAAACGTGGGTAATTTTTTCACCCTGGAGTCTGTCTTTGTAGCACCCAGAAAAGGAATTTACAGTTTCAGCTTTCACGTAATTAAAGTGTACCAGAGCCAAACGATACAGGTATGTCTTCTGACCTGCTCTCTCTACCCCGGAATGACAGTGTTTATCTGTGGTGGGCCATGTATTTAAGTGTTTATGTGTTTTCATTGTAAAAATAGCCATCTTCATAGTAGTTTATTTTTAAAACATGTCATCTCCAATAACGCTTTCTATGAAGCATAGAAGCATATAGAAAAATATGTGACAAGCATATAGAAAAATACACAATTAAACTTATTACCTTAATAACAACCAGTCACTTAAAAAGCATAGTTTTTAAAGCTACTTTTTTCTGTTAAGAAAGAAAATAGGAAGGAAGGAAGGAAATAGTAAAAATTCAGTGGCACAAATCTCTTTATAAGACCTTGGCTGCTTTTAATGCATGTGCAAAAATTACCCGAATTTTTAACAACAACAACAACAAATAGTAAGACTATCAGAGTTTTACAAGTACCTACTAAATAAATAAAACAAATTTGCTGTCATTGTTAAAAATTATGAACTGCAGTTAACAACTAAGACCAAGAATAAATTGCTGAAGGAACAATTATTCAATATACTTTTAAAGAAAGGATATGCTACGCTTATCTTCTAAGTAGTTTATCCTTAGTTACTCTGAAATTAGTGAATTCTTACCAAATGCAGTTCCACAGTTAATATATTTTGTGCTGTGCTTTCTAAGGAACAGGCTTAAACTCACACTCAAGGACAATGATGGAGCTAATTCCTATAATATTCAAATATGCGGACACTCAGTAATACCAGTGCATGCCTATGGAATTCTAGGATACTTTTTTCATCATCTGTTCACTGTATGTATTGTATATTGGTGGTGGTGGTTTAGTTGCTAAGTTATGTATGAACTCTTGTGACCCCATGGACTTTAGTCCACCAGGCTCCTCTGTCCATGGGATTCTCCAGGCAAGAATACTGGAGCGGGTTGCCATTTCCTTCTCCAGGGGATCTTCCTGACCCAGGGATCGAACCCAAGTCTCCTGCATTGCAGGCAGATTCTTTACCACTGAGTCACATTGTGTCCAGATGAATGTTAGATTACACATCTACCACTTTTACATATCTTAGTGAATGGATAAATTGATCAGCCTCATACTTAATTTATTCAGTATTAATTTTTGACATAAAAGGAATGAATATCTAGTAAACAAATTTAGTCCCATGGAAAAGCTTTTCCCAAACGCCAATATTTAGAAACTTAGGTAATATTTGACACAGTATAATCAAAATTTTACTGTGGAGGGAAGGTAATAAATTTGTTGCTAATTATCCATCATTAAAACATTTAGTGGTAGTAGTGATAATTATTTTTAATGCACATTTCTTATCAGGGAAAACACTAGAAGAAATCACAGTGGACAGTCATATTCTACAATTTCAGCTGATGTTTATTTAGCATATGCATGTCTCAGCTGTACAGTAAACCTGCAGAGATATTAGTAGAGCCTTGCGGTCCCTGAGTTTCTCTGAGCAAAGGGCATGGGGTTATTTTTACTAATGTATTGGGAAGCCACAGGCATGTGGCCTAACTGAAAACGTGCTGTTGCATATGGGAGATAAATAAAGTAGTAGGCCTAACTTATGTCCTGAAGGGGAGTCAGACTTCACATGGCTGGATTTTTCTCCATGGATGGTGATCTTCTGTGAGTATTTAAGGAAATTTTTGTGGGAGAAATTAATTTTTTTTTCAAGTTAAAAAGATCAGCTCAGTAAGATCATACTAAGCCTAGCCACCCCAGTTAGCTAATTTGAAAGGAAAGGGATGTATTTACTGGACATCAGATACTTTACCAGGATGATCATATTAGACATTATTCCCGCCCCCCAACCCTTGACCCTTGTAGATGTTTTGTAGAAAGATGCTTTCTTTCTTCCTTCCTTCTCTCCCACTCCCCCCTCCCTTCTTTTCCTTGTTTCTTTCTTTGTATTGCAGAATAGTTGATTCGCAATATTGTTAGTTTCAGGTGAACAACATAGCAATTCAATATTTTTGTAGATTACAGTCCATTTAAAGTGATTATAAAATAATGGCTGTGTCTCCCTGTGCTGTACACATATATCCTTGGAGCCTATTCATTTGCTACGTGGTCAGTGTTACCTCCTAATCCCCTCCCCCTGTCTTCCCTTCCCCTTCCCTCCCCTCATTGGTAACCCCAGTTGGTTCTCTATAATCGTGAATCTGTTTCTGTTTCATTCATTCATTTGACTTTAGAGAGAGCTCTTCGGTGTCTTGTTTTGTTTTGTTCCTTATAGGTTAACCTGATGTTAAACGGAAAACCAGTCATATCTGCCTTCGCTGGGGATAAAGACGTGACACGCGAGGCCGCCACGAACGGGGTCCTGCTCTACCTGGATAAGGAGGATAAGGTTTACCTAAAACTGGAGAAAGGTAACTTGGTCGGAGGCTGGCAGTACTCCACGTTCTCTGGCTTCCTGGTGTTCCCCCTATAGGATCCGAGGTCTCCGTGATGCTCGTCTGGGGAGGGGCGGCCCGCCCTGACTTCCTGAGGATCACTTCCGCTTCACCGGATTGATGTCTTCACGGGTTTCTTGTGGGCGAATATGTGTTCTCTGTAAGGATGCTAAGCTGTCTGAACCAGCATCGAACTCCACAGATGATTTTTGTGTGCATTTCAGTGTACTCGGATTGGGACTCAACAGTTGATACCCATCTATGCTTAAGTGTAACAATTCAAAGCTGTCTGCAAGGTTTATTCTGAATTTAATTTCCTGAAATCACTGAATTTGTTGCAGATGTGGCATTTTATTTATTTAGTTTTCAAAGACCGACAACCGGGTCTGAGAATTAGAGAACTCTATATGTAAAGTTCTGACTTCAATCAACGATTCGTGTGATCCTGCCAAAGAATTGTGTGCTGTGTCCATATACCGGTTACACTTGTTTTTATTCCTTTGGGATTAGTTTGTTCAGTTCTCTTAAGGTAATTTCTGACTTTGTGTCTTCTCAACAAATAGGGTAATGGCTTGCCCGCAAATTTACTCTATGAGATCACCCACACGACTTCCCTTAAAAAAAGAAAGAATGCTTCATAGTTGTATTTTAATTATATATGTGAAAGAGTCATATTTTCCAAATTATATTTTCTAATAGGAAGAATAGATCATAAATCTAACACAGAAAAAGTTGCATATCCGAATTCTTCAGTGCTCAATCCTCAAACCTGCGCAAAACAGCTCTCCTCCATGGGAAATCTTATACTTTATTGCTCATTTTAATTAACATGATTGATAATAGCCACTTTATTAGAAACCTAAGGGATTTTTTTTTCCTTAGACATGACTACTTTATTAACTGGAGATGGGATGCCCTCGTTTTTAATTATACCTATTTTTCAAACCTTCTGTTGTGTTTGAAGTAGCATCTGGTTTTGCCTTAACTCCTAAAATTGTTTAGATTTCTCTGTTCAGCTAATAGTAAATCCAAATATTCCATATCTGAACTTAGTACAATATCTTATTTTGTCTTTTGTACAGGTCATAGGAATTCATAAAATTATTTATGTCTCTGTTACAGAATAAAGATTAATATATGTTAGCTGAATCGTTTGGTCCTTTCAGTTTTGGAAATATGGATCTTACATGATTTATTCCCTTTCTCTTACCAACCCTCTCTCCCTCCCTCCCTCACCCCTGTCCTTTCTTCCTTTCTCTCATTTCTTGGTCTTGGAGCTGAAGAAAAGCTTTCTGGATTTCTAGAGAATGTCCCTCAACTGGCATAGGAAATCTTTACCATGTTTAATTTGTCCAGATTCAGGAGTTGTGAGCTTGGCAAAAGAGGATCAATGAACTTAGTAAAGTCTCCTTTCAGAATAACTTACTGTTAGGAAGTTAAGTTTTAAAAGATCCACTGAAGCATCGTGAAGGGCTCAGTGAATGAATGAGTGGTGATGCAAATAAAGATCAATATTTTCAAACAAAAGACTTGAGGAAGAGTTCTGCCCTTTACTCAGCACTAACGGGCAAGCACAAGCCCCATTTCTTTTCAGGAGGAACTATAATGACAGATGTCTCCTCTGGAGATTTGGCTCAATTTCCTGGTCGGTTGTCAATTAAAACAAATCTGGGTGCCCCCTTTTGTAGTCTGTGGCATTGGGGGGCTCTTGTAGGATTCTGTGGGAGGAAACATGCAGGCAGCCCCCCAGTATAATTGTGATTAATTATCACGTCAAAATATCCGTTCATCACAGGAAGATTCTCTTCCCAAGAAGAACTATCTGGAGATGCTGGCAGTGGACCTGCAATGTTTTGCTTGGCAACTTATCCCCCGGCTGGCACCCTGTCAGAGATCTTCCCTCCTCTGTGACTGTGTAACGTGGGAAACAGCCTTGCACACGGGGCTTTCATCTAAACTGCATCCTCTGCGAATGTGCCTGGTCTCACGTGACCTTCCCCACAGCTCTCTGTGTGCAGGGTTTGTGTCTGTACATTGCAAAAGAGTGAACTGTACTTGAATAAATATGCTATTAGTCATTGTTTTGGCAAAATGGCTTAAGAGTATTGCGAATTTCCAAGAGATAAGACAGAGAAAGTTTGGTGCTTAACAAAGTAGACTGATGTAGAGTATCTATTATAAACAGACTTATGGCCAAGCTTTGGGGCTTGCCCTTATTTTTCTGAACATAGAAGAACACTGGCAAAGAGCTTGACTTTAATTCCTAAGGGCTTCAGGTGGCTCAGATGGTTAAGAATCCACCTGCAATGCAGGAGACCCGGGTTTGATCCCTGGGTTGGGAAGATCCCCTGGAGGAGGGCATGGCAACCCACTCCAGTATTCTTGCCTGGAGAATCCCATGAACAGAGGAGCCTGGCAGGCTACAGTCCATGGGGTCGCAAAGAGTCCGACACACTGCAGTGACTTAGCTTGCAGCAGGCACACAGGCCAAGCAGGGCAGTAGGGAGGGTATTAAGATTGGAAGAGTAAAAGGAAGAGGATTGAGTCTGAGTGGGCCAGGTGAAAATCAGGAGGCAGTGGCGTCAGAGTATTTCCATAAATGGAGCCAGATAGATGCTCCTTACATGTTCTATGGCTTGAAAATACTTTTCAGAAATTGCTCAGTCCACAGAAATGGTAATTGAGCACAGTGTTCACATTGGCCTGTCTGTATTCATTAATGCCAGTGCACTCCCTTCCTAGATGTTCCTTATCTCATTTGACTGTTCCTTGATCTATTGATCAGCAAAAGCAAGCAGTTTTCTGTAGCAAGCATTTTCCCAAGATAGAATCCCAAGAAAATGAAACTGAAGGAAAGAAGGAGCTTGTGCATAGGATCTCCTTGATTCCACATGCTTTTGGGGTCTCCTTGTGGTCTTGGATTCTGTTAGAGCCTGGTTATCTTGTTAAATTTTTGTTTTAATTCTTTCTTGTTTTCCATTTTTGGATTTACAGCTGTTTTCCCCATTCTTTTTGGTTTCTAGATACCTGGATAGCTGAGTGTCTTTTTTTTCTTTAGCAAGTTACTGCTTTTATTCTTGGAATAAATATCTTCCACCAACATTGTTTAAACTATCCTTACAATGTGTTACATGCTTTGCTAGGTACTGAGTTTATAGAAGTGGTGACAGCTGCTCTTTTTAGAGCTCCTTAGACAGTAAACGCAGCTAGAAACCTCACCAGGAGCAAGAGAGGTCTAAAAGTGTGGTTTCTACCTTGTCTTCTGACTGAGGGTCGTAGGCTTTACCAGGCCGCCTTCACTGCTTAAACCCTCTGTCTTCAGACTGCAGGGAATGCTGCTCAGTGTTATGCAGCAGCCTGGAGGGAGAGCAGTTTGGAGGAGAAGGGATACATGTATATGCATGGCTGAGTCCCTTCTCTGTTCACGTGAAACTATCACAATACTGATAATCAGCTATATC
Organism: Bos indicus x Bos taurus; assembly: GCF_003369695.1. Lineage (NCBI taxonomy): Eukaryota > Metazoa > Chordata > Mammalia > Artiodactyla > Bovidae > Bos > Bos indicus x Bos taurus. The sequence continues at coordinate 219,074 of NC_040088.1, forward strand.
CCAGTACAAAATAAAAAGCTAAAAAACAAGTGTATTTCTATGGACCAACAGTGCCCTTACCAAGGAGGCGTCTTAGAAACCCAGGGAGGCTTTAGGCTCCCCAGATGTGCTGAATCAGCATCTGCATCTTTAACAAGGTCTTCTGCCCCTCCCACCGCATGGTTCACGGACACAGTAGAGTTTACGAGGTTGTATCTTCACAGAAAACCCAAAGACCACCTGCCGCAGAACAGCGTCCGGGCTTCAGACAGTTGAACCAGATCCCCAGGTGATGCTTACAGCGTCAGCCCATCAGGTGCGGGTGTTTTCTTTGCAGTGACCCTCGAGTCCAGGCACTTTTACGATCCTCCCTGTTCTAACGCGAGGAGCCCGGGACAGTGAGCACGAGGCCTGCGCGCAGTCAGCCCGAGGCTCCGCACTGTGCCGAGAAGGCCGGAGCCGGAGCGCCGCGGGCTGGGCCGTGCGGACTCCGCGCTGTGCCGAGAAGGCCGTGGAAGCGCTGCCGGAGGACCACACCTCGAGGAGCGGGGGGAGACCCGGCCTGAGACGGAGGTGAGTCACCACGAAGGCGGCGCCTTGTGGGAAAGAAAAGCCTCGGTGACAGGCCTCATTTCGTCAGCGTTCCTCCTGAAATAAAGGTGTAGGCACAGCTTGCTTTTCTTTATGGCTGAAGCGACCCTTCTCCTGTGACTGTAGGCCCTGTGTCTAAGGGTACTTGGCATTTGGCTTCAGAAGACATTGTTCAGCTTAATAAAGTGTGTGTGTGTGTGTGTGTGAGAGAGAGAGAGAGAGAGAGAGAATGGGGGAATATATTCAGAAGGATCCAAGATGTGAGCAATTTCCAGGAGGCTGGAAAGTACGTTTAAAATTCATCCAAGGGCAGAAGGCTTTCTCAACAATTTTTGGGTCCAATTGTTGATATGTATTTAATGGAGGAAATGTATCATCATAGGCACTGAGCTAAGGAAGTCTTCATTTCCCACGGGGTTACCTTGAGACCACAGATTTTGACCCTCTGACTTTCCAGGGGCTGGGGTTTTTGCGGAAACCTCCGAGGGTTTCGGTCTGCTAGTCCTGGGGGGACGAGGGACTCTGACAAGCAACTGTCGTGCCTGAGAGCTGAGGGCGGTGTCTCTCTGCTTAGCACTAGTTGTTGTTTTTTCCTGCTTTCGTGTGTTGTGTCTCATGTTTCAGCTTGGATGTCACAGTACGATCAATAGGGGAAGAAAATGCAGGGTGATGAATGCCGGTGGTCGCTATTTTTGCATTCCTTCTTTTCCTTCGGGACAAGAGGAAAACATGGCTTGAAATGATCTGTTGAGTGGGTTTCTTTCCTAGCCTTCCAGAGGGAAGGGAATGATGCAAGCAAGAGCAGGCCTGCCGCCATTTCTGGAAGTCGGGGGAGTCCACTGACCTGTGCGTTCAGCAAGGCTGCTGCTCATCAAACTGGAAACGGGTTCTGGTGTCTGTGTGTGGAAATGGCCATCCCCTGGCAAAGATATGGCTTTATCATCCAGGATAGGGTGTTCAAATCAGATCAGTTGCTCAGTCATGTCTGACTGTTTGTGACTCCATGAATCGCAGCACGCCAGGCCTCCCTGTCCATCACCAGCTCCCGGAATTCACTCAGACTCACGTCCATCGAGTCAGTGATACCATCCAGCCATCTCATCCTATGTCGTCCCCTTCTCCTCCTGCCCTCAATCCCTCCCAGCATCAGAGTCTTTTCCAATGAGTCAACTCTTTGCATAAGGTGGCCAAAGTACTGGAGTTTCAGCTTTAGCATCATTCCTTCCAAAGAAATCCCAGGGCTGATCTCCTTCAGAATGGACTGGTTGGATCTCCTTGCAGTCCAAGGGACTCTCAAGAGTCTTCTCCAACACCACAGTTCAAAAGCATCAATTCTTCAGCGCTCAGCCTTCTTCACAGTCCAACTCTCACATCCATACATGACCACAGGAAAAACCATAGCCTTGACTAGACGAACCTTTGTTGCTAAAGTAATGTCTCTGCTTTTGAACATGCTATCTAGGTTGGTCATAACTTTCCTTCCAAGGAGTAAGCATCTTTTAATTTCATGGCCGTAGTCACCATCTGTAGTGATTTTGGAGCCCAGAAAAATAAAGTCTGACACTGTTTCCACTGTTTCCCCATCTATTTCCCATGAAGTGATAGGACCAGATGCCATGATCTTCTTTTTCTGAATATTGAGCTTTAAGCCAACTTCTTCACTCTCCACTTTCACTTTCATCAAGAGGCTTTTTAGTTCCTCTTCACTTTCTGCCATAAGGGTGGTGTCATCTGCATATCTGACGTTATTGATATTTCTCCTGGCAATCTTGATTGCAGTTTGTGTTTCTTCCAGTCCAGCATTTCTCATGATGTATTCTGCATATAAGTTAAATAAACAGGGCAACAATATACAGCCTTGACGAACTCCTTTTCCTATTTGGAACCAGTCTGTTCTTCCATGTCCAGTTCTAACTGTTGCTTCCTGACCTGCATACAGGTTTCTCAAGAGGCAGATCAGGTGGTCTGGTATTCCCATCTCTTTCAGAATTTTCCACAGTTTTTTGTGATCCACACAGTCAAATGTTTTGGCATAGTCAATAAAGCAGAAATAGATGTTTTTCTAGAATGCTCTTGCTTTTTCTATGATCCAGTGGATGTTGGCAATTTGATCTCCTGTTCCTCTGCCTTTTCTAAAACCAGCTTGAACATCAGGAAGTTCACGGTTCACGTATTGCTGAATCCTGGCTTGGAGAATTTTGAGCATTACTTTACCAGTGTGTGAGATGAGTGCAATTGTGCAGTAGTTTGACCATTCTTTGGCATTGCCTTTCTTTGGGACTGGAATGAAAACTGACCTTTTCCAGTCCTGTGGCCACTGCTGAGTTTTCCAAATTTGCGGGCATATTGAGTGCAGCACTTTCACAGCATCATCTTTCAGGATTTGGAATAGCTCAACTGGAAATCTATCACCTCCACTAGCTTTGCTCGTAGTGATGCTTTCTAAGGCCCACTTGACTTCACATTCCAGGATGTCTGGCTCTAGGTCAGTGATCACACCATCGTGATTATCTGGGTCGTGAAGATCTTTTTTGTACAGTTCTGTGTATTCTTGCCATCTCTTCTTAATATCTTCTGTTTCTGTTAGGTCCATACCATTTCTGTCCTTTATCGAGCTCATCTTTGCATGAAATGTTCCTTTGGTATCTCTGATTTTCTTGAAGAGATCCCTAGTCTTTCCCATTCTGTTGTTTTCCTCTATTTCTTTGCATTGATCGCTGAAGAAGGCTTTCTTATCTCTTCTTGCTATTCTTTGGAACTCTGCATTCAGATGTTTATATCTTTCCTTTTCTCCTTTGCTTTTCGCTTCTTTTTTCACAGCTATTTGTAAGGCCTCCCCAGACAGCCATTTTGCTTTTTTGCATTTCTTTTCCATGGGGATGGTCTTGATCCCTGTCTCCTGTACAATGTTATGAACTTCATTCCATAGTTCATCAGGCACTCTATCAGATCTAGGCCCTTAAATCTATTTCTCACTTCCACTGTATAATCATAAGGGATTCGATTTAGGTCATACCTGAATGGCCTAGTGGTTTTCCCTCCTTTCTTCAATTTAAGTCTGAATTTGGCAATAAGGAGTTCATGGTCTGAGCCACAGTCAGCTCCTGGTCTTGTTTTTGCTGACTGTATAGAGCTTCTCCATCTTTGGCTGCAAAGAATATAATCAATCTGATTTCGGTGTTGACCATCTGGTGATGTCCACGTGTAGAGTCTTCTCTTGTGTTGTTGGAAGAGAGTGTTTGCTATGACCAGTGCATTTTCTTGGCAAAACTCTATTAGTCTTTGCCCTGCTTCATTCTGTATTCCAAGGCCAAATTTGCCTGTTACTCCAGGTGTTTCTTGACTTCCTACTTTTGCATTCCAGTCCCCTATAATGAAAAGGACATCTTTTTGGGGTGTTAGTTCTAAAAGGTCTTGTAGGTCTTCATAGAACCGTTCAACTTCAGCTTCTTCAGCGTTACTGGTTGGGGCATAGACTTGGATTACTGTGATATTGAATGGTTTGCCTTGGAAACAAACAGAGATCATTCTGTGGTTTTTGAGATTGCGTCCAAGTACTGCATTTCGGACTCTTTTGTTGACCATGATGGCCACTCCATTTCTTCTAAGGGATTCCTGCCCACAGTAGTAGATATAATGGTCATCTGAGTTAAATTCACCCATTCCAGTCCATTTCAGTTCGCTGATTCCTAGAATGTCGACATTCACTCTTGCCATCCCTTGTTTGACCACTTCCAATTTGCCTTGATTCATGGACCTGACATTCCAGGTTCCTATGCAATATTGCTCTTCACAGCATCGGACCTTGCTTCTATCACCAGTCACATCCACAGCTGGGTATTGTTTTTGCTTTGGCTCCATCCCTTCATTCTTTCTGGAGTTATTTCTCCACTGATCTCCAGTAGCATATTGGGCACCTACTGACCTGGGGAGTTTTTCTTTCAGTATCCTATCATTTTGCCTGTTCATACTGTTCATGGGGTTCTCAAGGCAAGAATACTGAAGTGGTTTGCCATTCCCTTCTCCAGTGGACCACATTCTGTCAAATCTCTCCACCATGACCCGCCCACCTTGGGTTGCCCCACGGGCATGGCTTAGTTTCTTTGAGTTAGACAAGGCTGTGGTCCTAGTGTGATTAGATTGACTAGTTTTCTGTGAGTATGGTTTCAGTGTGTTTGCCCTCTGATGCCCTCTTGCAACACCTACCATCTTACTTGGGTTTCTCTTACCTTGGGCGTGGGGTATCTCTTCACGGCTGCTCCAGCAAAGCGCAGCCATTGCTCCTTACCTTGGACGAGGGGTATCTCCTCACCGCCGCCCTTCCTGACCTTCAATGTGGGATAGCTCCTTTAGGCCCTCCTGCGCCCATGCAGCCACGGCTCCTTGGACGTGGGGTTGGTCCTCTCGTCCACTGCCCCTGGCCTCGGTCGTGTGGTTGCTCCTCCCCGCTGCCGCCCTTGGGCTTAGGGGCGTGGGGTATCTCCTCCCGACCGCCGCCCCTGACCTTGGACGCGGGGTAACTCCTCTCATCGCTGCCCCTGGCCTCGGGTGTGGGTTGCTCCTCCCGGCCACCGCCCCTGGCCTCGGTGTGGGGGTGTGGGGTAGCTCCTCCCGGCCACCGATCGTGACCTCGGATACTGGGTATCTCCTCTCCCTGTTCCTGCGCCATCGCAGTCAGGTACTCTCGGCTGCTGCCCCTGCCTTGGACATGGGGTAACTCCTCTTGGCCGCCGCCCTCTTTCCTGTGTTGGGCTGTTTCCTTTGGCCACGGAATTTAAGGACTGCATCTCCACTAAGTCCTCAGGTCAGGAGGTACCTTTAGGCGCCGAGTGATACGACAAAGTTTCCCTCATTTTGTACTCAGCAGCCCGTGGTTCTGACTGGACGGTTATCCTGTTTCCAACAGCGATAGCCAGCCTGCTTGATTCTGCGCTCGGGCTGGGGTCAGGGGGCTTTGATCCTGTTCTAAGTTTACGCGAATGGACCCAGCTTCCTTTGTGAGTTGTGTACGGCTCTTTTCTTCTCAGTGCCTTCGCTATTTAGAAACACATGCGGTCATGAGTGTTTCATTTAAAAATAGCTTGGCTTTCACTTTGAGTGTGAGCATTTTTTTTTAACACTGCAGTGAAAAGGTATCATGTTTTTTCTCTCACCCAACCCCAGCCACGGTAAAAAAAAAAAAAAAAAAAAAACATCAACTCCAGGCATAAGAAGCGTTTGGTCAAAGAAGTAATGCACAAGGATAAAAACAAATTCAACCCAAACCCAAGAAAAAGCAAATGGTAGAATCTCTTTGCTATCTGACATGACAAGTAGGAAGGAGGGAAATCCATCCTGGTTTCTGTTCAAGTGTTGTGTTTTTTCTCCTCTCTCTCTGGTGTCGAGGCCAGTTCTCTGCAAGTCAAAGGATTCTGTTGTGAAGATCCCAGCCCCTTTACATCAGCGTGACTTTCTGAACCACGGGCGGCGTCAGAACGTGCACTGAGTTCTGCCCTTCTGTTTCTCCGTTAGCTTGATTGGGAGAGAAATGCTGCTGGAATAGTCTGGTGCCCTCTCTCTGGGGAGAGGAGAAGCCCGCATTTCGGTAACTCACGGGCACTGTGTCCAGACTTAGAAGGAAGTCACATCCAGCTCCCTCTGCCCAAGGAGTCAGCCTCAGAACCGGAGGCCCTGGGGGGCTTTGGCCTTTAGGAGCAACTTCAGAAGCACTGGGGCTCATCTCTGGCGAGCTGGGACTTTGTCCTTTTACCCACTTGTGAGAAGATGAGACAGTATTTTATGAGCATCCGTAAAGGGAACTATGGGATCCGTTTGCTGTTCAGTCACTCTGTCATGTCTGACTCTTTGCGAACCCATGAACTGCAGCACACCAGGCCTCCCTGTCCTTCACCATCTCCTGGAGCTTGCTCAAACTCATGTCCATTGAGTTGGTGATGCCATCCAAACATCTCATCCTCTGTCGCCCCCTTCTCCTCCTGCCCTCAATCTTTCCCAGTACCAGGGTCTTTTCCAGTGAGTTGACTCTTCGTGTCAGGTGGCGAAAGTATTAGAGCTTCAGGTTATGGAATCTGTTCAGTTCAGTTCAATTGCTCAGTCATGTCCAACTCTTAGTGACCCCATGAATCACAGCACATCAGGCCTCCCTGTCCATCACCAGCTCCCGGAGTTCACTCAGACTCACGTCCATCCAGTCAGTGATGCCATCCAGCCATCTCATCCTCTGTCATCCCCTTCACCTCCTGCCCCCAATCCCTCCCAGCATCAGAGTCTTTTCCAATGAGTCAACTCTTCCCATGAGGTGGCCAAAGTACTGGAGTTTCAGCTTTAGCATCATTCCTTCCAAAGAAATCCCAGGGCTGATCTCCTTCAAAATGGACTGGTTGGATCTCCTTGCAGTCCAAGGGACTCTCAAGAGTCTTCTCCAACACCACAGTTCAAAAGCATCAATTCTTTGGTGCTCAGCTTTCTTCACAGTCCAACTCGCACATCCACACATGACCACTGGAATCTGTTAGAGCCATTAAAAAGTCCTAGTTTGCAAAATTGCCTTTTCTTTGATTGAACTGGTTTTTAAAAATGAAAAAATACCAGATCCTCCCTTACTACTAGAAATTGGCACAATGCCACGTGTTGACGTTGGGGAGAATCACAAAAGTCATCCATGATTTTCTGAGAAAGGCCACGTTTGTTAGAAAATAAGGCAGGAGCCTTCTCTTGGGGTTTGGGCACATCCATTTTCTACTGAATAAACAGTCACACCTTCTTGTACACCTGCTGCATGACCTGTATACTGTAAATTCTGAATCTGCCTTTCATCATTGCTACAAGTTGCAGACCTCTTTGTGAATGCTGCTTCACTTTCCGGGTGGAAATCCTGCAGTCTGAAGAGCAGAGTGTGGGCTTAGTGTCTGCTGAGCCCAACAATCTAAGAGCTTTGAAACAGCAACCTGCTGTACGTGACCTCCTCGTTGCTTTCACTACAGTATCCTTTCGAGGTCAAGTGCCGTTAAAATCATGAAGAATGATACAGGGCTGCCCATGTACAGTTGTGGGGGTTGTACACTGCACTATTCCAGGAGTGTGCCACATCTGTCATAGACATCATAGAATTACTTTGTATTTCCATAATTTTCTAGCAGAAGACAGTAAACTGTCATATTCTAACAAGTGTATTATGACAACCTTCTGATGGAAGTATCTTTGGTTAAAAAAGAATCCCCTTTCCTTTAAAAATAGATATGGGCAGAAATAAATTAGGAGCTTGGAATTAACATAATACAATGCTATGTATAAAACAGAAAACCAACAAGGGCAGAATGTATAGCACAAGGAACTATATTCAGAATTTTGTGTTAGCTTATAAGGGTTAGGGTTAAGAATCTGAAAAAGAATGGGTTCAGGTATGTGTACAGCGGAATCACTTGGCTGCATACCTGAACCTAACAACACTGTAAATCAACTATAGTACAATTTAACATTTTTGTTTGATTTTTTTAAAAAATGAGAATAAAAATAGATATCAACAACAAAAAAGCGAGATTTAAAAACAAAATTCCTTTGCCTACTTTGCAGAAAAGTGCCTCACAGGTTAGTGGTAGAAGAGAGAGACTTCCTTTCCTAAATCCTCTCTGTCATTTCTTATTTCTAAAGAATGTCTTGTCCCAATTCTGGGAAAGACTGAAGGCAAAAGAAGCGGGTGGCAGAGGATGGGATGGCTAGATAGCATCACCAACTCCATGGACAGAATTTGAGCAAACTCTGGGAGACAGCAAAGGACGGAAGCCTGGTGTGCTGCAGTCCATAGGATGGCAAAGAGCTGGACACAGCTGAACAACAACAAAGTCATCACAAAGAGGAGACATTCCTAAACTTTCTTTTTGCCGGAAAAGTAAATATTTTAAGCTGTTTGTTTTAAGGAACAACATAGAAAAGATTTGTATTTCTTTTGGAACTTTATTTTGGTTAAAATAAGCAGGTCATCTGTTGAGGCTTAGATATCTTGTTATAAAGAGATTTAAGTGTTTAATGATAAACTGATTATTGTAATTATGTATTACAGTAGCAGCAATTCCTCCAAACTCTATTTTTCCTCAAAATGTGAATTTAACTGCTGTATTTAAAATGGATAGCCAACAAGGCCCTACTGTATAGCACAGGAAACTCTTCTCTGAGTTATGTGGTGGCCTGAGTAGGGGATTTGGGGGCGGATGGATACATGTATATCACTCTGCTGTGTACCTGAAACCGTCACAACATTGTTATTGTTATACTCCATCCAATATAAAATAAGTTTTTAAAATAAATGTCCCCTCAAAATAAAGAATGTCTGCTTATGGGAAGTTGGGGCCTGAGGCCTGTGTGCCCGTGGGTCAGTGTCAGATGATTCAGCGCCCTTCAGAGCTCACCTGTTCGGAGCTCAGGTGTCTGGTCCGATCCAGTTTGTGAAAAGTCCCCAGTGACCCTAGAGTTGGAAGGTGAAGCAAACGTTCTCCACGAGCGCCAGCCCGCTTCTTGTGAACTAGCGCACAGCTTCCTGAAAAGCTTAGCAGGTTAGCTATGAATTTATACATGTAGGTTTTCGAGGACAACTCTTCTTCAAAAACCTATAGCTCCACTATGTTTCTGCCTCTAAGACCCACACCCACCCCCAATTTGGGCTGGCTGGTGGAAAATGTCTCCCTCCGCGGGTCAGGACAGTAGTTCTGAGGTCTGATAAACTGGGTGGGGAGAGCCGCCTCGGTCACAGCTTCAAGTCGGTGGTGGCTGAGGTCCTGCAAGTTGACAGGTGATTTCTTTTCTTTGTATTTATTTTTAATTGGAGTGTAATTGGGGGAGGGAAGCTGGAGCATTGTATTTTGTTCGAATATTCATCCGCTGCCCTGGCTCTTGAGCACCTGGGCAGCCGCGAGCCTGGTGCAGGCGGTCCCGGCCGCGGTTCAGGTGACTAAGCGCCTGTGTTCCTGCTCGCCTGCCCCATTCCTAAGCTTTGAGACTTGCCACCATGCTTCCTGCCACGTGCATGCACATCTCATCTTCCTGTTGAGTCTGAACTCCCGTAACTGACCTCATGAGGGGTTTAGTCACCATGGAGAACCCACGTCCAGAAAACATTCCCCATGGTACATCTGAAAAGACTTCCTCATAGTCCAAGGCGAGTGCAATTTCTGGAAGAATCTGGCTCATGCTGTGTTGGGGGGAAAGAGCTTCCTGATCGTTTGTCTTCCTCATCAGATGCTTAGCCTCTGTCACTTGGAAGAAGCTTCTGGGTGAGCTCGGGAAACTTTACAGGACATGATTCCAGCAAACTCCTGGGCAGTTGTGCCACCCTGTCGTTTTGCAGGTTCTTGGAAAGTGGGGAAGGGTGAAGGATCTTCCGGTTCACCCCATGTGACCTTGGGCAAGTCAGTGGTCCTATTTGCCTTGCCTGCGAAGGGTCAGTATGCTCTCCAGTTGTTCTTGAATTTCCTTCTGCACAAGAATCTCTTGGGATGCACGTTAAAAATGTTCTAATATTGCCCCCATCCCCAGAATTTCTGGTTCCATAAGCCTGGAGGCGGGGCCCAGGAAATCTGGATTTTTGATCAGTATCACTGGGAATTCTGATGCTAGTTGTTTCTGTACTACCTGTTGAGCATTATTATTTAAATAAAAATGCACCATTCATCACATGCTTAGTCATGTCTGAATCTTTGTGATCCCATGGACTGTAGCCCATCAGGCTCCTCTGTCCCTGGGATTTCCCAGGCAAGAATACTGCAGTGGGTTGCCATTTCCTCCTCCAGGGGATCTTCTCTACCCAGGGATGGAACTTGTATCTCCTATGTCTCCTGCGTTGCAGGCAGATTCCTTACCACTTGAGCCATTGTAAACAATAAAGTGCCTTGCTCATGTGAAGATTGTTCCTGATACTAAAATTAGGAATTACTAACCTTGCATTGTCCACTGTCTTTTCAAGGCAGCCAAATAGATGAGTTTCAGAGTGTGAGATTGCTCTTTAAATTCCCCACCTGAATAGGCAAATCTGTTGGAATAATTTTCATGATGGTTTATTTTTTCTTCCTTGTGTTTTCTGAATTACCAAGTGAATGCATGTTTGCTTAAAAAAATTGCAAAAGATGCTGCCGTGTGTAGGGTGAAAAAAGAAGGGTCATTTCACTCTCCCTGCCAATGCCTGTAGCATCTCTGACTTACTGGGTGATGGGCCCAATAAGGCCCATGAGATGGGCTTTAGAGCTGAGAAATCTGTCTTCTTTTTCAGGTTCCCCAGGTGACTGCAATAATCAGCTAGATATTAGAGATGCTCTGAAGTGACTTTTCAAATATTGTCATCATTCAGTCCCAAACAAGAAGTTGACTTTAACCCATCTTTCTATTTAAAATTCATGAAAATATCTGCCCCAGATTCGATAGGACTCATTAAATCTCGTCACAGTGCTGTCAGTGGAGGCCGCATGGTGCTGACTGTGGAGGGAAGCTTCATTCTGCAGCTTTGGGGGAGCAGCCGGACGCCTCTCTCCCCAGCGCCCCTCCAGGTGTGAGTGAGGGGGGAGAGGGCAGCTTGTTAACAGTCCTGGCTTCAGCCCTGGGGAACAGAATGAACAGAGGGAGGGAGCACCCCTCCTGACTTCCCATGCACTGGAGACCCGAGTTGAATACGTGCAGGTCTTAAATTGCTCTGAGAGTCACCAAGAGGGCTGTCCTGGGAAACCAGTGGTTGATGCCGGCAGTATACAGCACCTCTGGTTGTGCGGGTGAGCGTCAAAGGGGCTTATCCTGGTGGGATTATGGAGAGAGGGTCTGCGCAACAGACAAGGTTAGACAAACCTCCGGGGTTGCGGAGCCCCCCTGTCTCTTGGTTGCTGTGTCCTACTTTGCTGCCTGTGTGAAGCCTTGAGCTCTGCAAAGCTGGGGCTGAAGAACCAAGATACTGGGAGAACCCAAAAGAGCACTGGGAACGATCAAGCCAGTCAACTCTTTTCCAACACTTCCTCAGCACAAAAGGAATATGTTCTCCTGGTAGTGAATTTCAGATGATTTGAAGAAACAATAGCAACAAAAATTCAAGACTCAGTCTTTCCATCTGGAGATGGTCACCATCAATATTGTAGGCTTGTGTGTGTGCTTGCATTTTTTAAATTTTATTTTAAATTGAGGTATAGTAGGACAGGGAAGTCTGGTATGCTGCAGTCCATGGGGCTGCAAAGAGTCGGACATGACTTAATGACTGAACAATAACAAACAGTTGATTTATGCTGCATTCCTTTTTTAAAAAAACAAAATTGGTCATTTTCTTCTTTGGGAAAAATATCTTCATCTCCTCTTTCCAGTTCTTCATTGGGTTGTTTGTTTTTGCTGTTGTTGTTGTTGAGTTGTACAAAATCTTTATGTATTCTGGACATTCGGTTCAGTTCAGTCGCTAGGTCGTGTCCAGCTCTTTGCGACCCCATGAATTGCAGCACACCAAGCCTCCCTGTCCATCACCAACTCCTGGAGTTCACTCAAACTCATGTCCATTGAGTCCATGATGCCATCCAGCCATCTCATCCTCTGTCGTCCCCTTCTCCTCCTGCCCTCAATCCCTCCCAGCATCAGAGTCTTTTCCAATAAGTCAATTCTTAGCATGATGTGGCCAAAGTATTGGAGTTTCAGCTTCAACATCAGTCCTTCCAGTGAACACCCAGGACTGATCTCCTTTAGAATGGACTGGTTGGATCTCCTTGCAGTCCAAGGGACTCTCAAGAATCCTCTCCAACACCACAGTTCAAAAGCATCAATTCTTTGGCGCTCAGCTTTCTTCACAGTCCAACTCTCACATCCATACATGACCACTGGAAAAACCATAGCCTTGACTAGACAGACCTTTGTTGGCAAAGTAATATCTCTGCTTTTGAATATGCTATCTAGGTTGGTCATAACTTTCCTTCCAAGGAGTAAGCATCTTTTAATTTCGTGGCTGCAGTCACCATCTGTAGTGATTTTGGAGCCCAGAAAAATAAAGTCTGACACTGTTTCCACTGTTTCCCCATCTATTTCCCATGAAGTGACGGGACCAGATGCCATGATCTTCTTTTTCTGAATGTTGAGCTTTAAGCCAACATTTTCACTCTCCTCTTTCACTTTCATCAAGAGGCTTTTTAGTTCCTCTTCATTTTCTGGCATAAGGGTGGTGTCATCTGCATATCTGAGGTTATTGATATTTCTCCTGGCAATCTTGATTCCAGCTTGTTCTTCTTCCAGTCCAGCGTTTCTCATGATGTACTCTGCATATAAGTTAAATAAACAGAGTGACAATATACAGCCTTGATGTACTCCTTTCCCTATTTGGAACCAGTCTGTTGGGCCATGTCCAGTTCTAACTGTTGCTTCCTGACGTGCTTACAGATTTCTCAAGAGGCAGATCAGGTGGTCTGGTACTCCCATCTCTCAGAATTTTCCACAGTTTATTGTGATCCACACAGTCAAAGGCTTTGGCATAATCAATAAAGCAGAAATAGATGTTTTTCTGGAACTCTCTCGCTTTTTTTATGATCCAGCAGATGTTGGCAATTTGATCTCTGGTTCCTCTGCCTTTTCTAAATCCAGCTTGAATATGTGGAAGTTCATGGTTCATGTATTGCTGAAGCCTGGCTTGGAGAATTTTGAGCATTACTTTACCAGCGTGTGAGATGAGTGCAATTGTGCGGTAGTTTGAGCATTCTTTGGCATTGCCTTTCTTTGGGATTGGAATGAAAACTGACCTTTTCCAGTCCTGTGGCCACTGCTGAGTTTTCCAAATTTGCGGGCATATTGAGTGCAGCACTTTCACAGCATCATCTTTCAGGATTTGAAATAGCTCAACTGGAATTCCATCACCTCCACTAGCTTTGTTCATAGTGATTTTTGGACATTAACCTACCCCTTATCAGATATGTGATTTGCAAATATCTTCTACATACTGTATGACTGCACTCATATATGAAATATAAAAAATGAATGAACAAATGAACATACAGAACCATTCAAAAACAAATGGGTAGGCACTTCCCTGGTGATCCAGTGATTTTGAATCTACCTTCCAATGCAGGGGACACCAGTTCAACCCCTGCCTGGGGAGCAAGATCTCACATGCTGCAGGGTGACTAAGCACTTGCGTCCCATCTAGAAAGAAGTCTACAAGCCCAGCAGAAGAGCCTGCATGCTGCCAACTAAGACTGGATGTGGCCAGACTTTTTTTAATAAGTAAATATTAATAATAAAAAAGATGGGGAGGTAAAGAGAGCAGAGTGCTGGTTACCAAAGAGGAAGGGGTTGTGTATATTCATGCTCAGCCGCTCAGTCGTGTCCAACTCTTTGCGACCCCATGGACTGTAGCCCATCTGGTTCCTCCATCCATGGGATTTTCTAGGCAAGAACACTGGAGTGGGTGCCATTTCCTTTTCCAGGGGATCTTCCTGGCCCAGGGATCCAACCTATATCTCCTGCATTGACCGGCAAATTCCTTCCCAGTAGTGCCACCTGGAAAGAGAAGAGTGGAATGGAGGAATGGAGGCATGTAAAACGGATAAAGGGGATCCACTCTATGATGATGAAAACGAAATTTCTGGTGGTGGACTTGCTACAGGACACAGATGTAAGAATATAATGTACACGTGATGCTTACATAACATTAGAGACCGTTGTTAGAAACTCAATAAAAATAAACTTTAAAAAATTGGAGTCCAACCACTCAGGTCTGTAACTTTCTTATTCTTAGTGTATTAATATATTTTCATTCCTTTTAGTGTAACTTTGCATTTTGGGGGTCATTTTGAGACAATAAAAATTTGTAACATTTACACATATAGGACTGAAGTCTTTTTTCTGGAACCATTTGAGGATAAGTGTGTCTGCTCACCCCCCAGATACTATGGTATGTATTTCTTACAAACGAGGAAGCAATTCTACATAATCATCATACAACCACATGTTTGGTGCTAAGTTGCTTTAGTCGTGTTCAGCTGTTTTCAGCCCCATGGACTGTAGCTCACCAGGCTCCTCTGTCTTTGGAATTCTCCAACCCATACTAGACAGGGTTGTCATTCCCTCCTCCAGGGGATCTTCCCAACCCAGGAATCAAATCTGCATCTCTTATGTCTCCTGCGTTGGCAGGCAGGTTCTTTACCACTTTCGCCACCTGGGAAGCCCATTTATGATTCTCAGATTCTGTTCAAGTTGCACCGGTTGGCCCAACGATGTCTTTCATAGTGAAAGCTTCCAGGTCAAAATCACACGTTGCTTTTGGTGGTCTTGCCCCTTCAAGTGCCTTGAGTCCAGGATGTGGCCTCGGTCTGTGACCGACTCCTGTGACCTGCACGCTTCTGAGAATGGCAAGGCGGTGTTTAGTTTGTTCCATGTCCCTCGCTTTGGGTTTGTCTGATGTCTCCCCCAATCAGATCCAGGTTGAGCGTCTTCACCAGGGGTATTCCAGAAGTGAAGCTGCCTTGAAATTTAACTCTGTCCCATCACTGGTAATGTTCCCTCTGATTGTTAGATTATGGTGGGGTCTACCAGTCTTGTCCTCTGTATTTACTCTTCTCCTCATTGGAATTAAGATATTTCATAGGGAGGAGTTTTGAGACTGTGTAAACATCCCATTTATCACTGGACTATTTGCCTGCCTGCCTGTATGGACTCCTGGTTTCCTACTTTATTCATTGGATTATAATCCATTACTGTTATTATTGATTTAAATACTCAAATTGTCCTCAGTGCGGTGGTGCAGTTGGTAAAGAATCCATCTGCAGTGCTGGAGACTCAAGAGACAAGGGTTCAATCTCTGGGTTGAGATGATCCCCTGGAGCAGTAAATGGCCACCCACTCAGTATTCTTGCCTGGAGAATCCCATGGACAGGGCAGCCTGGTGGGCTGCAGTCCAAGGGGTTGCAAAGAGTTGGACATGATTTAGCATACACATGTGTGGTCTGAGGGAGCCCTCTCAGTTTGGCTTCAGTTTTTTGAAAACATGTTTCTATCATTTTTCAAGCACATTCTTACACAAAAAGATGTTCCAGGCTCTTGTACTTTTTCTTCCCCAGCACAGGAAGCAGCCCTTTCTCTGAATCTCTCGTTTCTTGTTGTGGATATCGGTACATAGGAGCCAAGATCTGGGAGCTAGGTTTGCTGCATGGCAGGCAGTTTCTTTTCCATAATTGCTTTACAATCTTGTGTTGGTTTCTACTGTACAATGAAGTGAGTTAGCTGTGTGTGTGTGTGTGTGTGTGTGTGTGTGTATCTCCGCTCTTGAGCCCCCTGCCCCGTCACATACCCTCACCCCACCCCTCCAGGTCATCACAGAGCACCGAGCTGAGCTCCCTGTGTACACAGCAGCTTCCCACTAGCTAATCTGTTTCACACATGGCCGTGTATATGTCAATCCTAATCTCCCAATTCACCCCACCCTTCCTCCCTGCCCTGCATCCACATATCCGTTCCATGCGTCTGAGTCTCGATTCATGCCCTGCAAATAGGTTCAACAGTGCCAGCTTTCTAGATTCTGTGAGTGAGTGTGTTAATATACAATTTTTTTTTCTTTCTGACTTCACTCTGTGTGACAGACTGTGGGTCCATCCACATCACTACAAATGACCCAGTTTTGTTCCTTCTTATGGCCGAGGAATACTCCATGCATGTGTGTGTGTGTGTGTGTGTGTGTGTATATGCCACATCTTATGGCCAAGGAATACTCCATGCATGTGTGAGTGTGAGTGTGTACATATATGCCACATCTTTTTTATCCATTCCTCTGTTAGTGGGTGTTTAGGTTGTTGCTTCATAACATTTTCATTGCATGGTTTGTTTACTGACTTATGTTTTTTGCCTTTATTTTTTGAAACATAGCTATTATCTTTGAGTGACTCTTGTCACTGCAACTCAGGACTCAATAAATATGACTGACGTACATGAAAGCCATTTTCCAAACTCCACAGAATCTTGTTCTTTCCATCACATGGCCGTAGAGATTGAGGCTGACCATTGAGCATCTGTGGTAGATTTCCTTCTTGTGGCAGTCATTCTTGCTGCCCCAGAATACTCCTGGTTCTTCTCCCTTCCAGGCACATGGGTGGGCCACACAGTGAGTCTGTGGTCAAGCAACCTGCCAGCAAAACAAGATAGAGGCGATGTGTGTCACTTCCATGAAGACACTCCCAAAGCCCATGTGCAATCTACTTTCTTCTCAGCTCTTCCTGTGGTGAATGTAGAAGAACAGACGGAAATATCTTCATTGGTGATAAGATCTCAGTCATGATGAACAAGTCTCCCTACTGACCTGTGCTGGGCATGTAGCGTGAACGCAAAATACACATCTGATCAGTTTCAAGATTTATATTTTGTTGTTGCTGTTGCATTCTCCAGACTATCCTGATGAAACATTGCTTAAATAGAATAAAATAGATTATGACATCTTAGTGCTAACACTTCACTTCTGTTTGCAAGAAGCAGCTGCTGATGAAAAGAGAATTTGGACGATGACCTTTTAGACAAGAGAAGCAAAGGAGCAAGTGTGAACTGACCCCTAATTTTCTCTAGGCACGAAAATCATTTCAGCCAGGAATGTTGTGAAACCCTCCAAAATATACCCACTAGAGACCCGTGCAGTGCAGACCACTGATGAACTGGACGGGCTGCCAGGCCTCTCATTTCCTCCTCTAATTTCAGTGATTATCAAAATGATGAAGTGTGGCCAGTTCATTAAAATCTCTCTTTGAAGGCTGACCCAAGGCTCCTCGCACGTCTGTGTCTCCATCTGTGTCTAAGTGATAAATGCCTACAGCATCCTTCACAAGGCCTGGCTCAGAGGCCAGTTGGTCACATCTCATACTGTTGCCTTCTCTGGCCAGCCCTCTGGTGACTCAGGCAGTAAAGAATCTGCCTGCAATACAGGAGACCTGGGTTCGATCCCTGGGTTGGGAAGATTCCCTGGAGAAGGGAATGGCAACCCACTCCAGTGTTCTTGCCTGGAGAAGCCCATGGACAGAGGAGCCTGGTGGGCTACAGCCCAGGAGGTGCAAAGAGTCGGACACGACCAAGCAGCTAAGCTCAGTGTGGTGGGGCAGGAAAGCAGTGGCTGGACGAAGAGACTGCCAGTGCTGCTGTGTTCTGTCTCTGAGTATCATCCCTTTTCCCAGAAATGAAAAACTCCCATTTTCTAATCAGTAGGCTCCGTTCTCTTCCTTGAGCTTTTTCATCCGATGTCACATGCAGGCTCAGTCAGCAAGTCTGGGTCTTCACCCTTTCTCTAGGCTCAGGCATGTACGAAGGCTGAAGGTAGACACCAAACAGCACAGCCCTGCTTCTCGACTTTGATGTGGTCTTGTTAGGATTCAGATGCCTGCCCAGTCAGTCTAGGGTGGGACCTGAGATTCCACCTCACTACTGTGGTCCGCTAACTGGTTCTGATGTTGCTGATTCTTGGACTGCACTTTGTGTATAACAAATCAGAGGAGGAAATTCCCTGGCAGTCAAGTGGTTAGGGCTCTGTGCTTTCACTGCAGAGGGCCCAACTTCAATCCCTGGTTGGGGAACTAGGATCCTGAAAGCCATGTGGTGCAACCAAAAAAAAAAAAAAAACAAGCAAAAATAAAAAAAGAGGAATAGTCCCTGTTCTGATGGATGCCAGCATCTTGAGGAGGAGATGAAGAGCCACAGTACTGGAGATAGAAGCACACACGTGGAAATAGTAATGGAAGTAAACATGGTTTTAGGCATTTTTGCACACTGTCCTAGGAGTCGCATTTTAAGCAGGGCCTCCTTAGTGGCGACATCACAAGTTGGGTTCCCCAGGAAGCAGATGCTGGGAAAATCTGAGGTGTAAAGTATTTATGAGAGACCAACATGTGGGAAGGAAGGGAGAGGAAGCAGGAAGGGCGGAAGGAAAGGACAGAGATGCAGGCCAGCAGAGCTCAGTTTACCCCAGGGAGGAGCTAATGTTACTAACAGAGTGTCCAGCACTGAGTAGGCGTCTGCACACCCACCCCACTGTGCCCAGCTCCGGGGAAGGGCATGGCCTCCACCAGGCAGGCAGACCCCGGAGGCACTGCAGCTGGAGTCTGGGGCCACTGCCTCCATGCAGCCTCGTGCTTTCGGGAGGCGGGGTCTGGGTGCTGTGTTTCTGTGTCCACCACACTGGTATTGGGAGAGCTAGGGCAGAACTCTGCTCCCATGATTAGAAACCCAACTATCTAGTGGGCAGTTTTGTGTGACTTCCCACAGCTGGTAAATAGAGCCATGGATCAATCAATTTCCAAAGTGGGATTTTCCCACAAGATGCAACTCCTCAATTGTGTAGACTTTGGAGGGGATGAAGGCTCCCATTAAATGGTAAAAAGTAGAGGAGAAATCCAGGCAGGCAGACCCCTCAGGGAATGAGACACCCATGCCCCCTCCCGGGGGCTTACCCCAGCCGAAGAGGCAGTGGCCAGCATGTGGCTATAGCATGTTAGCTAGGAAAGGCTAGGGGCTTAAACAAAATCCAGAGAAGTGAGAGTGTACATAAGGTCTTCACAAACAGATAATTCAGAGACTATTGATCCTGGTTTCCTGGAGTTTTTTTAGACTTCAGTAAGATAGCAGGCCTGGTGAGTGGTAACTGGTGATTCGTTTCATGCAGTTCAGCTTCCATGTGTCTGTTCAGAATTGCTCAGCACCTCCCATTAGGCCACACACCAGCCAACACAGGTGATGAACGCTTCACAGGGATCTTAGTTTCTAGGTGTATCAGTCACTGTTGGCACATAACAAATTGCCCCAAACTTAGTGGCTTAAGATAACACATTTTTTAAAAGACTTTTTTTTTCATGTGGACCATTTTTTAAGTCTTTATTAGATTTGTTACAATACTGCTTCTGCTTTGTCTTGTTTTCATGGCCGCGAGGCAGGTGGGATCTTTATCTCCCCCCATCCAGCCAGCCAGGGATCCAGCCAGCACCTCCTGCCTTAGAAGGCTACGTCTCAACCAGTCAACCACCAGGGAAGTCCACGGTCCCAACACGAGCAGGTGATTAGGAATCTGAGCACAGCCTAGCTTGAGGTCTCCAGCCCAGAGTCTCTCAAGGGGACAGTCGAGGTGTCAGCTGAGTCTGATGTCTCATATGAAGGCTACACTGGAGAAGAACCCACTTCGAAGCCCACTTAGGTGGTGGTTGGAAGAATTCATTTCCTTGAGGGAAAGGCCTCGCCAACAAGGCAGCTTGCTTCATAAAGCTGCTGAGATGGCAGTGGAGACACAGGCCGGCATGATGAGAGTCAAGGTTTTTACAGCCTGAAATGACATCCCATCTTTTTTGCCACATTCTACTTATTAAGAGGGCTTCCCTGGGAGCTCAGTGTTATTAAAGAATCTGCCTGCCAATGCAGGAGACTTGAGTTCAATCTCTGGGTCAGAAAGATCCCCTGGAGAAGGAAATGGCACTCCAGTATACTAGCCTGGGAAAACCCATGGACAGAGAAGCCTGGCAGGCCACAGTCCATAGGGTGGAAAAAGAGTCAGATGTGACTTAGCGACCAAGCAACAACTAATTAAGAACAAGATCCCAAGATTCAGCCTGTCCTCAATGAATGGGGCTACACAAGAGAATACTAGTAGGTGGAGATTATTGGAGGGTTTTAATAAATTAAAAAATTGATTCACGAAAAAATAACAGATTTTAGGAAACTGTCAACATTCAAGGTGAACCATTGAAAAAGAATTCTGATGAATTCATGGGGTAACTGGCATAATAAACGTGGTCCTCAAGGACACTCCCTGGTGGTCCACAGCTAAGCCTCCACGCTCCTGATGCTGGGAGCCCAGGTTCGAACCTGCTAGGGAACTAGGTCCCACCCGCTGCAGCTGAGACCTTGCACAGCCCAGAGCAAAAAGTGGTCCTGAGGGTTAACCAGGTCTGAGACTCCAGGGCAACAAAGGCATCCTCACTCTTTGGGGATGCTGAGTTTGGACATTAAAACTTAGAAGTTTTCAACTGATAACTTCATTTAATTTACCAGAACCTCACTCAGTGACAGAACTTGGAATGTTTGAAAGAAATACTTTGATCAGCCATTAGCGCCGGTGATTAAACTCTGGGCACCCGTGGCTTGTGAACTCCCTTATGGGTCCTTGCTTCTGTGGGTGACTTTGGTTTTGATCAAGGCTAGAGGACATGTGTCAGAGAAAGCAATGGCACCCCACTCCAGTACTCTTGCCTGGAAAATCCCATGGACGGAGGAGCCTGGTAGGCTGAAGTCCATGGGGTTGCTAAGAGTCGGACACAACTGAGCGACTTCACTTTCACTTTTCACTTTCATGCATTGGAGAAGGAAATGGCGACCCACTCCAGTGTTCCTGCCTGGAGAATCCCAGGGATGGGGGAGCCTGGTGGGCTGCCATCTATGGGGTTGCACAGAGTCAGACATGACTGAAGCGACTTAGCAGCAGCAGCAGAGGACATGTGTGGGTGCAGAGTGGAATTGTTCAGGGTCACACAGTGCAGGGAGGGAGTGGAGCTGCTTGCTGGCAGGGAAAACCACCTGAAGAGGCGCTGTGTGGTGGAGAAGGCCAGAGGAGCCATTAAACGTCTCTCTTTACTTTAGAAAACCATGGGGAAGGTTCTCAATTATTCACCAGTGCTTTGTGGAAAAGGAACCCTCTGGGAGATGTAGAGAGAAGAATGAGAGGGAAGCTTTGGAGCCATGTGGAAGCTCCTAAGATGGAAAGTAGGGGAAACGGAGTGTCTTGCCTCCCGTCTTTTCACTTACCTTTCTCAAACAAATTTAACATTTTTCACCAGCTCCCTGTGTGCTGGGGATGCAGAGACAGAGAAGACCGATATCGTTGCCGCTTTTTTAAAAGAGATTTATATGTTTCTTTCTTTTTTTTTTAATGTGAACCTTTTTAAAGTCTACTGACGTTGTTAATATCACTTCTGTTTTATATTTTGGTATTTCAGCCACTTGGCACATGGGATTTTAACTCCGGACCAGGGATCAGAAATGCATCCCCTGCCTTGAAAGGCTGTCTCAACCACAGCACCAGCAGGGAAGTCCCGCTGCTCAGGGTTAACAGAAGTGTCAACAGACTAAAGGAGGTGAGGAAATGTCCCCAGGCTGACTGATGAGTCATGAGCTGAGGCAGACACGTGTGGCTGAGGAGAATACCTTCAAGGCCAGGCCTGCCCACGCGGGTGCACGCGCATTTGTACGCATACGTCGGTGCGTCTAAGGGACGAGACCAGCTCTTTGTGCCGAAAAAGGCTTTATCGAGCTCCCGAAGTGGCCTTTCCTGAAGCCCTAGTCGGGCCCAGATGAATGCGTGAGGGCCCTGGAAGTCTCCTCTGGACCTGCCGCGTCTCCGCAGGATTACTGGGCGTTGTTCCCGGACCTCGGCTGGCAGGTGAGGTGATGAGAGGCCTCTGTTCACCGCCGCTGCTCCAAGTGTTTGCACAAGCCAGCGCTGACTTTCGCCTCCTCCGGAAGACCGAAGTCATGCATTTTTAATTGGGGTTTTTCAGCCAAAGAACAGACTGGCCTCCTGCCCGATTTGTGGGTGAGGATGTCGAGAGCGAGAACGCACCTCTGCCCTGCTGGCAGCAGATGGAAAGAAACCTCTTTCTTCCCTCCTCCACAGGCGGACTCTGTTTAAAGCACTGACTCCGGCCCGGGTTGAAGCCAACGGGCAGAAACTGTCTGGCTGGGCCTTGTCTTTCTCTGGCAGTTTAGGCTGGGACTGCTTTCCTCTCTGCTATTTCTCATCAACACTCTCTGGCAGATTCAGCGTAAAACTTTGTTATTCTAATTGTGTGTGTGTGTGTGTGTGTTGGGAGGATCTAAGGCTCCCCCAGAGCAATGTCAGCATCGTTTAAAACCATAGGTGATAACATTAATTTCTAATTCTTTGAAGTCTTTAAAAGAAAATAAAGCCTACAGCCTACACAGCACCCCCACAGGGACAATCTTCATTTGGCTCCGACTGGTAATTCAATTGTGATAGGTAAAGTTGTGCAGTCCTAGCAAAAGAGGAGAAAAAAAAGCAAAAGCGAGGGAGGAAAGGCGCCTGCCAGCAGCTGTCATCTATCTTGTGAAGAGTAAAAAGTGCTTACCCGTGTCCAGATAGTAAATCCTACCTGCTTTATTAAATAAATGTAGTATTTCACTCAGGAAAGGAGACCTTTGGAATATCTGGAAAATCTTGCAGGCTTTGAAATGGAATAAAGATTGATTTATATGGAGGTTCTCTAGTGTGTGTGTTTTTCTTTCCCCTGACACAAAGAATGGTAACTGAGACACGAGATTCATTTTAAAAGACCAAGAGAAGGAATTGGGTATTGGGCATTTCGATGCTTTATTTTTCTTTCTTAGAAGAAGAAGGACCATGGTGCTTATTGGAGAAGCTCTCATGGCTCAGGCGTCACAGTGAATGTGAAGGGTCCGTCTGAGCCTGTCACATAGCAGGCATTCAGAATGGCAGTTGTTTTGGGAATGAAGGGTTTGCGCCCAGGTATTTAAAAAATGCTCATGTTTTATTTATTTTTATTTTCGGCTGTGCTGGGTCTTTGTTGCTGTGCGGGCTTTTCTCTAGTTTCAGAGAACAAGGTCTAGTCTTTAGTTGTGGCGTGTGGGCTTCTTACTGCGGGGGCTTCTCTTGTGGACTGTGGGCTCTAGGACATGAGGGATTCAGTAGTTACAGCCCCCAGGCTACAGAGCACAGGCCTGATAGTTGTGGCATATAGGTTGATTTGCTCTGAGGCATGTGGGATATTCCCGAATCAGGTGTTGAACCCATGTGCCCTGCATTGGCAGGCAGATTCTTTACCACTGAGCAACCCTGGAAGCCCCTGCATCCGTGGTTTAATCCGTTGAATTAGTTTTGTTTTCCTTGCCTTGAACCAAAGGTAATTTAAGTCTTCCCTATTATTCAGGATTATTTCAACTGCAAATGATAGAAACCCAAATAAAACTGGTTTAATTAAAAAAAACAACAGTTGGCTTGAGAAAGTGTAAAGTTCATAGGGTAATGAATGGCTTCAGGTATGGCTGGATCCAGGTTCTTAAGTAGTAGCAACGGGATTCTTTCTCCATCTCTTAGCTCTAACTGAGTATTATTGGCTTGATTCTAGTAGGCTTCTCGTGGTGGCCCCAAACAATTTCAGGTTCCTCCAGCTTTGTACCTTCACTGGTTCATCCCCAGCCAGTGAAGGAGAGTTTCTCCTTAAGGAGTTTAGGGATCCACTTGAGTTGGATTAGCAGAGCTCATAAACACAGCCTGAACAATCATTATGGCTAGTGGGATAGGATTATGCTGACTGACACTGTTGCCCTCCTCCCAGCTATAGAGGCAGTCAACCCTGCTCAGCTTCATAGATGGAGAGTGGGGAAAGGGGCTCCTCAAGAAAAATGCAGGTGTGGCTAACCCAACAGGGACAGAAGCAATGGAGACCACCTTTAGTGGTTGAAACAAGTTCTGGGAACTTACCGTCATCTCTCTCCTTCTTTTGCCACTGTCCACCTTTTCTTTAGAACTGGACATGCAACAACAGACTGGTTCCAAATAGGAAGAGGAGTACGTCAAGGCTGTATATTGTCACCCTGCTTATTTAACTTATATGCAGAGTACATCATGAGAAATGCTGGGCTGGAAGAAACACAAGCTGGAATCAAGATTGCAGGGAGAAATATCAATAACCTCAGATATGCAGATGACACCACCCTTATGGCAGAAAGTGAAGAGGAACTAAAAAGCCTCTTGATGAAAGTGAAAGTGGAGAGTGAAAAAGTTGCCTTAAAGCTCAACATTCAGAAAACGAAGATCATGGCATACGGTCCCACCACTTCATGGGAAATAGATGGGGAAACAGTGGAAACAGTGTCAGACTTTATTTTGGGGTGGCTCCAAAATCACTACAGATGGTGACTGTGGCCATGAAATTAAAAGACGCTTACTCCTTGGAAGGAAAGTTATGTCCAACCTAGATAGCATATTCAAAAGCAGAGACATTACTTTGCCAACAAAGGTCCGTCTAGTCAAGGCTATGGTTTTTCCTGTGGTCATGTATGGATGTGAGCGTTGGACTGTGAAGAAGGCTGAGCGCCGAAGAATTGATGCTTTTGCACTGTGGTGTTGGAGAAGACTCTTGAGAGTCCCTTGGACTGCAAGGAGATCCAACCAGTTCATTCTGAAGGAGATCAGCCCTGGGCTTTCTTTGGAAGGAATGATGCTAAAGCTGAAACTCCAGTACTTTGGCCACCTCATGCGAAGAGTTGACTCATTGGAAAAGACTGTGATGCTGGGAGGGATTGGGGGCAGAAGGAGAAGGGGACGACAGAGGATGAGATGGCTGGATGGCATCACTGACTCAATGGACGTGAGTCTGAGTGAATTCTGGGAGTTGGTGATGGACAGGGAGGCCTGGTGTGCTGCTATTCATGGGGTCGCAAAGAGCTGGACATGACTGAGCGACTGAACTGAACTGAACCTTTTCTTTTCCTTTTCTCTTTCTTCATTTATTTAATAACTATTTGAAGGCCTTCCATATGTTAGTCCCCATGTCTGTAGCAGAAGTACAACAGGCTGTTTCAGAAACTGACATCCACATTTAGTGAGTACTTGCTATACCTACACTTTCAGTGCTCCCACCTTTGGGCTGAGCCCAATATTAGGCCCAAGAAACTTGGAAAATTCTTAAAGAAATGGGAATCTCTCACGTGCCTTCTGAGAAACTTGTATGCAGGTCAAGAAGCAACAGTTAGAACCGGACATGGAACAACAAACCTTTTCAAAATTGGAAAAGGAGTAAGTCAAGGCTGTATATTGTCACCCTGCTTACTTAACTTACATGCATCTTAGAGTACATCAAGTACATCAAGTGAAATGCCAGGCTGGATGATGCACAAGCTGGAATCAAGATTGAAGGGAGAAATATCAGCAACCTCAGATATGTAGATGACACCACCGTAGTGACATAAAGCAAAGAGGAACCAAAGAGCCTCTTGATGAAGGTGAAAGAGGAGAGTAAAAAACCTGGCTTGAAACTCAACACTCAAAAAACTAAGATGATGGCATCCGGTCCCATCACTTCATGGCAAATAGATGGGAAAACAATGACAGATTTTATTTTCTTGGCCTCCAAAATCACTGTGGATGGTGACCACGTGAAATTAAAAGACGCTTGATCCCTGGAAGAAAAGCTATGACAAACCTAGACAGTGTGTTGAAAAGTAGAGACATCGCTTTGCTGACAAAGGCCCATCTAGTCAAAGCTGTGATTTATCCAGTAGTCATGTATGGATATGACAGTTGGACCATAAAGAAGGCTGAGCACCGAAGAATTGATTCTTTTGAACTTTGGGGTTGGAGAAGACACTTGAGAATCACTTGGACTGCAAGGAGATCAAAACAGTCAATCCTAAAGAAATCAACCCTGAATATTCATTGGAAAGACTGATGCTGAAGCTCTGATACTTTGGTCACTGGATGCGAAGAGCTGACTCATTGGAAAAGACTGATGCTGGGAAAGGTTGAGGGCAGATAGAGAAGGAGGCAACAGAGGATAAGATGCGTGGACGGCATCGTCGACTCGATGGATGTGAGTTTGAGAAAACTCGGGGAGATAGTGAAGGACAGGGAAGCCTGGTGAGCTACAGTCCATGGGGTTGCAAAGAGTCGGACACGACTTACTGACTGAACAATGACAATATTAGGCACAGGTGGAAGAGAGGAAGGGGGAAGGAATGACTTGAACTTTGCCCCTGGAAAGGAAGCAGCGGTCATGTGCTGCTAACATTGCTGTGCCTACTGGGTATCGGACCTGTGCTAAGCATGTGTGTGTCTATTGTCACAGAGCCCTGGGGAGTGGGCACTGTGGTGCCCGGCTTTCAGATGAAGAGGCTGAGGCTCACAGAGTGTGAGTTACGTGTATGAATTTACCCAGATGGTAACTATAGCTTAGAGTTCCTACTACCCCAACCACCACTCTGTACTATTTTGATGTTAGGGTCACATCATGTGACCTCAATATTACAGCACTGATTCCCCCCACCCCTCTTCCCCAGAACAGACTGAGGCCAACATAGGCCAGGCTGGTGACATGAAGATGGCGGAAGGCTAGTCACCAGAAACGCAGGAATGTCTTAACCTCTTTCATTGTCTCCCTGCCCTCTCCCCTACTGGGGGCATGATCGTGGAGAAATATTTCTCACTGCAGCAGAAACAGCAGAACAAGCACCATGATAAATGGAAGTGAACCTTTGACTTTGGTTAGTGATGGAGAGACATTAGGGACTGCTAGGGACTGGGGCAAACTTGGCCTTCAGGCCATCTCAGCAGAGCAGCTGCCATGTATGAAGGTGAGGTTTCTGTTGTCAGAACATCTGATCTTTTTTTTTTTTTTTTTGAGGAATACTATAAATACTAAAAATATTTTTTGATGAAACCTGTTGATTTGTAAATGTTGGTAATCCAAAAGATCTCAAACCTTTTGTGGGACAAATGAAACACATCTGTGACGCTGCCATTTTAAGGATTTCTGGGCCAGAAACTTCTTAAAGACAGAGTTCCAAGGCCACATAAATTAGAGACACCATAGATGCTGCACCTTGCCTTGCAGATTTATGAAAGTCACCAGCATGTGCAATGATCTGAGGTGTCCTGAATAAACACACCTTCAACTTGATGGGACTTTGTCTTGCTTGAACACGTTAAAATTCCACAAATTCCTCCCTGGCCCATCTGGACCTCCACAGCATCTCAGGGACTCATGTTGTCTGGACCAATGTCCTGACATGGTGGTGGGCACATCTCAGGCTCTAGACGGGCACCGTTCAGACACGGCCTCTCATCCCCAAGTCTGATTCCCCCATCCTGCTGGCTGGCAAGGGGTCTCCTTGGTCCTACAGTTGTCCTGAGTGCGTTTGGGGGAGATGGCCTCCTGGAGTTCTGACACGAGCTCTGGCCAGAGGGCTTTTCAGGGCGAAGGGCCTCCTGGTTGGGTGTCAGTGGGCTTCCTGGGGATGTGGTGGTGGAAGCTGCCTCTGGTGGGGTGCTCGCTGGCCAGATCCCCAAGTGTCTCCCGCATTTCCTGGGTGATGGCTCCACCCCTGGACCCGGCCTCCTGGCTTCTTCTGAATCTTCTCTCTGCTTGCATCACCCCCTCAACCCGTCACATCAGAGAGCCCTGCGTCTCAGGACTGGAGGCAAGTGACTGGGTGTCTCAGGCACATACATGAGGGGGCTCCTTCCAGAGCTGAGGAGGGGAGCACCTCCTTCAGTTCCCATGCCCATGCTGCTCCGCCCTGCCTCCCTCTCCTCCCCCCGGGTCCTCAGTCTCCTCCCCCTCCCCCTGCTCCCCCTCCCCTTGCTCCTCCTCACTCCCCTCCCCCTCCTCCCCCTGCTCCTCCTCACTCTCCTCTCCCTGCTCCCCCTCCCCTTCCTTCCTCTCCTTCCCCTCCTTCCCCTCCTCCCCCTGCTCCCTCTCCTCCCTCTGCTCCCCCTTCTCCCCCACTCCTCCTCACTCCCCTCCCCCTCCTCCCCCTGCTCCTCCTCACTCTCCTTCCCCTCCCCCTGCTCCCCCTCCCTTGCTCCTCCCCTCCTCCCCCTCCTCCCCCTGCTCTCTCTCCTCCCTCTGCTCCCCCTCCTCCCCTGGTTCCTCCTCACTCTCCTCCCCCTCCCCCTGCTCCCCGTCCTCCCCCTGCTCCTCCTCACTTTCCTCCCCCTCCTCACCTCACCCAGATCCTGCATCTTTCTTTCCCCTCATATTGGCACTGCAGAGTCTCTCAGGAAGGGCTTTGATTACCTGGGAAACCTGGACTTCCAGTCATTAACAGTAAGTGGGGCTTTCCAGGTCGCACTCATGGTAAAGAATCCACCTGCCAGTGCAGGACCACAGATTCGAGTCTGATCTCTGCATCCAGAAGAGCCCTGGGGTAGGAAATGGCAGCCCACTCCAGTGTTCTTGCCTGGAGAATCCCAGGGACAGAGGAGCCTGGTGGGCCACACTGTAGGGGCTGCAAAGAGTCGGACACGACTGAGCGACTAGCACTCACACAACTGAGCAACTGAGCACCGTTTTTCTGGAGGGGAGGCAGAGTTGTCTGAAGAAGATTCCATGTCTGATGGGTCTCTTCCCTTCAGTTTTCATTCTGTCCTGGAGAAGGAAAGCACCGTGGGCTAAAATTCTTTACTGCAGTTAAAAGCGGTTAGTTTTCTTTAAATCAAATCATGCCACGCATTCATAGCCTCCTGTACTTGCATTGTGAATCACTGTTGAAATGGCTGAAAATGTCGGATTTGAAGTCACAGGCTTGATTATAATCATGGCCTAGCCAATTATTGGCAACATAACTTTGACAAATTAATTGAACCCCTGACTGTCGATTGCTCAGTCTGACTGGTTATATCACTTTATAGAATTGTCCAGGGGGGTCAGATGGAACTCAGTGATGTTCGTAAAGAACCTGGGATAATGTAGCCCTTCCAACACAAAGTACCAGTAAGCAGTCGTTCGATGCCACATGGATTTGCCGTGAATCCACACTGGGAAGGCTTTACTCTCCGCTCTGGTGTCTTAGCTGTTGCAAGTGTACGTCGGGTGTCCACCCTGGAGCCTCTTACAGTCTGGCGAGGGAAAAGGAGACTAAACTAGCAAGACTAGAGGTGACTAAGTGTCCTGTAAGGAAAAACACTAATGTCCTGGTGGCATAAGGTGGGGTCCTCCACCAAACCTGGGGAACTGGGGACAGCTTGCTGTTTCATCTGATTCCCAAGGTCTCAGCCAAGGCTTCCCGGGTGGTTCAGTCAGTAAAGAATCTCCCTGCAGTGCAGGAGACCTGGGTTTGATTCCTGGGTGGGAAGATCTCCTGGAGAAGGAAATGCAGGTCACTCCAGTATTCCTTCCTGGAGAATCCTATGGAGAGGAGCCCAGCGGGCTACAGTCCATGGGTCGCAAGAGTCAGACATGACTCAGCAACTAAACCACCACCACTGAGGTCTCAGCCAGGATAGGGGCACTGGGGGAGAAAGACGGGGAATGGTCCCGACGGAGGGGAGAGGCTGTGGTGAGAATCCAGGGACGGCCCTTGTGGGTTTTGCCGCTTGAATCTGTAGGGACAGAACCTGTTCCTTTTAGTTTCGCTTTAAATAAAGCTGCTAATCACGGGTGATTTCCACGTGTATCTTCTATTAGGGCCTTTTCAATGGCACTGTTTGACATGAGGTTTTTCAAGAGATGGAGTGACATTAGCATATCTAAGAGAAATTCCTTTGGGGGTGAGTTTGGAAAAGTCATTAATATAACAGAGAGGAAGTAAAAGGCATTTCTGAGCAATTTCCAATTTCAGATCCACTTTTCTGCTAGCAGGATTTTGACCTTTCTGTTCTATTTATTTAAAAAATTAAATTTTCAACAGAATTCAGTCCTCCACAATGGGGAACTCTATTATTGCTGACCCGAGTCAAAGCACAGTTCAGTCTTTGGTCTCTTGTTCTCTGCAAGCTGACATGACAGAAATGCATGGCCTGGGTCCACAGCTTCTGTACGTTCTCCAAAGATGCGCCCACCTGCTTCCAGACTCCCAAGTTCACACTGGAATTCTCTATTCGTAATTGGTGATTCTCCCCGCTTTGAAGTAGCTGTAGTGGTAATAACACAAGCTACCGTTTGTTGAGTTGATGACTGCCCTTTGCTTCCAGTGTCTTCTAGTCAATCCTCCACTCAGTACGGGGTAAATTTCACAACATCTCACCTTTGCTCATATGATCTCCACACGTAAAACTCCGTATTTCTCCAGCAGCCAAGATAGCGAGCATATAAATTCCTTGATATGCAAAAAAGCCTCCTGAAGACAACTTTCCTGCCTTGACTCACACTGATCATCGTGTCCAGCCATACTTGCCCTCTTGTCTTTTCTAAAATGGGACTGCTCCCGTCTGCCTCAGGGCCTTTGCACATACAATTCACCTGACCTTGGGTGACCAACTGTTTCAGTTTCCCGGGACTGAAGAACTTCCCTCACTGTGGGATTTCCAGTGCTAAAACCAGGAAAGTCTGGACAAAGCAGAACAAAATGACCACCCCACCTGCAAGGGGAACTCTTCCCCTGCTTTCCTGTCTCTTCACTTGGCTAACACTTGCTCTTCTATTAGCTCCCAGCTCAAGTGTCACTTCCTCCAGGAAGCCTTTCCTGACAACTTGGACTAGATTGGAAGATGCAGCCTGCCAGAATACTATTATTTTTCTCCAAAGCATTTATTTGAGTTTTTAATCTCAAGGTCACACAAATCCAACCACTAATCTGCTTTCTGTCTCTATGGATCTACTTATTCTAAATATTTTATTTCATATCAGTGGGAGGGGTAAGATGCTTGATGGGTACGAGCTTTCATATTGGGGTGATGAAACTTTTTTAAGATCTATTTACTATTTCCACTCTCTTTGCTGCTGCGTGCAGGCTACAGTTGCGGGGGTCAGGGGCTCCTCTTCATTGCGGTGTGTGGGCTGTACTGCGCCCACGTGTGTTGATTTTAAATGCTGTGAAGGAAATAGACAGGATGATGTGATAGACGAGGGCTGGGAGGAGTGGCCATGAAGGCAACCAGGCTGTGTTGTCACGTGAGAAGAGCCGAGGGGAGAAGAGGATGTCTGTGTGTTTCCATCTGTAGCACATTTGTGCACAGCTGACACATTACTGGACAAATAGAAACCACAGCGGTTGTTTTGAGGGAAGGGAAACAAGGATCTGACCTGGAGTCAGAGGAGGAAAGTTTACTTTTTATTTCTGTGGGTTTCTTTATTTTCAGAGAATTGTTTATTATGGACAAATACAAACACGCACACAGATAGCAGTGTCATGAGTCGTGAGGTAGCGGTTGCTCAGCGCGGGCAGTATTCACTCGTTGCCAATCTTGTTTCATCTATGTTCCCACTGAATCATTTTGAGGCAAACCCCATTTTATTTATGCATATTCTAGTTTGTCTCTCAAACACATGGATTTGTTTTAAAAATTTAATATTTTAGGTGTGATAATAGTGTGGCTAAGAATAATAGTGTTACTTTTTATTATATGTTTGCAGTTTGACTATTTGATTAAAATTATCTTTTAACATTTCTTTGTTTTAAAAGAAAGCTAGGAGCTTTTTTGTTTCCTTGGCTCTTTTTTTCCCAAATGTGGTCTGCTGAGGGGCTGAATGAAGTGACTGCATGACCCACGGACAGCTCAGCCCTGTGAACTGGAACGCACGGCTTGGCCTTAGATAATGCCGGGCTCAAACCTCACGTTTCCTGCTTGTTCTCTGTCTGACTTGGACAAAGTCCTTAGCCTCTTGGAGTTGTCCTTTCCTCATGAAAAGTAAAGTAACTGAAATGAGTATCTGGCTCACTGTGAGAGTTATATGAAATTTTGCAAGAAAGGATGATAGCCCTTAGCACGGTGGTGAGACACAGCACGCGTTCTCTAAGACACCGTGCCCTGTAGCTGGCTGTCCTTCACGTTTTGGTTACAAGTATGGATTCTGGAGCCTGTATCCCTTTCTGCTAGCTGGCTAACTTTTAAAATTTAATTTAATTTTTATTATTATTCTTTTAACATTTATTGTTACCCTGACAGATGCTCAGACAGTATGTTCTTAGTGTTCAACAAATACTATTGTTTTTAGGCCCCCCAGCCTTGGGGTTTAGTTCCCCAATCAGGTATCGAACCACCGGTGCCCTCTTCAGAGGGAGCCGAGTCCTAACCACTGGACCCCCAGGGAAGTACCTGGGTGACTTTTTATAAGGGGTTAAAAGGTACGTATAATATGTTCCACCAAAACATGGTAGTTAGCATTGCTAGCACTGTTACTTTATACTTGTTGTTGTTTAATCACTAAGTTGTATCTGACTTGTTTGTGATCCCATGGATGGTAGCCCACCAGGCTCCTCTGTCCATGGGATTTCCCAGGCAAGAATGCTGGACTGGGTTGCCATTCTCTTCTTTAGGGGATCTTCCCGACCCAGGGATCGAACCTGCGTCTCCTGCATTGGCGGAAGGATTCTTTACCATGGAGCCACCAGGAAGCTCCACTGTACCTACACCTACACATAAACATTTTATATCACAAAATCAGCTGCACCGTGGTTCAGGATGGAAGAGCATAAGGTTCCCCAAAGACGTTGAGGCTCAGTTCTCACAAGTAGCACTGTCAGACTGAAAAATAAGCGTGCACATTCGCTCTCGACTGGAGCCCGTGCCTACTGGCAGTGACAGAATAGGAGAGGGGTCAGGTCAGCTCCCGCAGCGGCCCAGCCAGCGCCCCTCTCCCCTGGGGGAAGGGTCGGCTAGTGCAGTACAATGGAAGGACCTTTTTTCTGTAGCTTTGCTAAGCAAAGAGTGGGAAAATGCAATAAGGGCTAAACTTCCGGAATTCTGTTCAACTGTGAACTTCAGAAAAAAGTTTACCATCTTCCTTTCTTCAAGTATCATCCCTTTTACATCCAGGCATGGCTTCCCGGGCAGCTCAGAGGTAAAGAATCCACCTGCCAGTGCAGGAGGCTCAAGAGATGGGAGTTCAGTCCCTGGCTCCGGAAGATCCCCTGGAGAAGGAAATGGCGACCCACTCCAGGACTCTTGCCTGGGAATCCCACGGACAGAGGAGCCTGGCAGGCTACAGTCTGTGGGGTCCCAAAGAGTTGCGCATGACTGAGCACATACACATATGGGGATTGCTTGTCTGAGAGGCACATCTTTATGTGAAAATATATGCCAAAGCCTTTAGCTCTGACGCAGAGTACTCCCGCAGAAAGCAAGTTTCGTTGTTATAGTTGTCATTGTGATCAAGATATGTGCACAGATAACCGTGACACAAGGCAGACACCAAGGAGCATCTTAGGAAAGTACGAGGGAGACTGGAATGGAAGCTTAGAGAAGAAAGGATTCGCCTCCAGCTTGAAGGTGGATGGCAAGAGTCTTGAGAAAAGGAATTGACAATGATGCTAAGAGGGAGGGGAATTTCAAATGACCCTTGAATGATGGGAAGTGTTTGGACATGTGGAGATGAGGGGAATGTGGAAGAAGCTGGCGTGAGCAGAGATCTTATGGGACGTGTATAAGAAGTTTGGCTTCTCTAGAGTGTGGATTCCATGAAGAGGGAACTGTGAGAATTCAAGTGGAAATTACAGATCCTGACCGAGTCATGGAAGGCCTTGAACTCAAGGCTGAGGGACAGAGAATCTAATCTCTGGGTCAGTGGCTCATAAACTTCTGTCCTGACACACCCGATGGATGGTGTTCATATACGTGGCTCTCCCTTACGGGGAGAGCCAGGGTTTTGCACAATCCAATGTAATTCCCTTGCTTCCTCTTCTGTTTAAGAGAATGTATCAGAAGGCAAGTGAGTGAGAATGACATTTTCAGAGAGATGGACCCCACTGATTCACTTTGAACAAATTGATCATTATCAAACTTTGTCAAATTTAGAAGCAGTAGATTATACGGTGGTTAAAAAATGGGGCCAGGTTGCTTGGGTTTGACCCCCAGGTCTTCTGCTTACTGCCTGGATGACCTCGGGCATGACACTGAACCCCTCAGTGCCTTTATGTCCTCGTTTGTCAACTGGGGGAAAGAGAGTGCCTACATCACAGGGCTGTTGGGAGGACTAAATGAAGTATTGCGTGTGACATGCTTGGCATAGAGTAAGTGCCCTGAAAGGGTTAGGTATTACAGTTTGTAAGTCACTGAAGACTCCTGGGTGGTGGACACTGTGGCTCTCAACTGTGGGGTTTTGAGCAGAATGACGGCAGGGTCAAAGATGCAGAATGACCGAGCAGCACAGAATGGAGTGAGGGGGTGGGCTCTGAGGTCCGCCTGTGTTTGAGCCCGGCGTCACCGTCTACACGGCCTTGAGTCAGAAGAATAAAGTCTCTGAGCTTCAGGCTCCCTTCTCTTCTGTAAGATGAATGTGATGTATCACAGCCTGGTTGGGAGGCGTCAGCGAGACGAGGCTTGTGAAGCCCGTTGTGGGCCCTGGTGCGTCTGTCAGCGTCTGCTGCTGTGTGACGAAGGGCCGCAGCTTTGCCCTTAAAGCAGCTCACAGTTGTCACCTCACAGTGTCTGTGAGTGTCTCCTCCTAGGGTCTCCACAGGCTGCAAGCCAAGGTGTCAGCAAGGGCCGGGTTTTCATCCGAAGACTGGAGAAAGATACACCTCCACATTTGCGTGACTGTTGGTAGAATTTGTTTCTCGCTGGCTGGCAGCTGGAGACCACCTTCAGCTCCTGCCTATTCATAACTGTTGATCTGAGGCCGCCCTCAGTACCGTGGCCCCTGGACCTCCCTTGAGATGACCACGTGCTTCACCAAAGGGAGACAGTCTCTTCCAAAGTGGGCATTGGATTCTTATTTAATGTAATTGCATACATGTAATCACATCATTCTGTCACCACTGCCATTTCTATTGGTTAAAAGCAATTCACAAGCTTTCCTGCTGTCTCAGTGTTAAAGAATCTACCTGCCAAGCAGGAGACATAGGTGTGATCCCTGGGTTGGGAAGATCCCCTGGAGAAGGAAATGGCAACCCACTCCAGTATTCTTGCCTGGGAAATCCCATGGATGGAGGAGCCTGGCAGACTTCAGTCCACAGGGTCTCAAAGAGTTGGACACGGCTGAAATGACTTAGCATGTGTGCTTGAACCCACCCTAGAGGGCGAGGCGGTGTCAAGTATCATGCTCTCAAGGGGCAGAGAGTCAGGTGTATTTGGAGACAGGCATTGTTGACAGCCCCAGGTGGACAGTGAACAGAGAAATCAGAGTAGTGCTTCTAACTACTCAGAGGTTTGCCTAAGGGGCCTGGACACCCTCTGACTCCACACCAGTTCTCCCCTTATCCTCGGTTCTATGCCCCTGGGTGATGACCTTCCCAGAATGCATCACCTAGATTCACGCTAATACCTCTGGTTTCTGGTCAGATTCAGCCAAAGCGGTGGCTGTAGGAGTTTGGAGGATGAAAGAGAGATATTTAGGTAATTTATCTTCCTGTTTTCCCTATCCTCCATCTCCGTCCACAGCTCACCTTAGGCAGCCCCCTCCCACAACTGGAGCTTTCCGCGGGCTCCACTAAGAGCTCTGTTCATTCAGCATTTCTCTCCCGTGCCTGTGGGGGGGTGTGTGTGTGTGTGTGTGGGGTGTGTGTGTGTGTGTATGTGCGTGTGCGTGTGCGTGTGTGTGTGGGGGGGGTGTGTGTGTGCGTGTGTGTGTGCGCGTGTGCGTGTGTGTGCGTGCGCGCGTGTGTAAGTAATGAAAACTGTGCTTTACTTCTTTTTCTCAGTGTTTTTTTTTTTTAACTTTTTACTTTGTATTGGAGTGTAGCCAGCTAACCGTTGCGATAGTTTAGGTGAAGGGCAGTGGGACTCAACCGTATATATACGTGTATCCATCCTCCCCCAAACTCACCTCCCTTCCAGCCTGCCGCTTAGCCCTGAGCAGAGTTCCTTGTGTCATACAGCAGGTCCTTGTTGGTTATGCAATTTAGATAGAGCCATGTGTACCTGTCCATCCCAAACTCCCTAACCATCCCTTCTCCCCTCCCCGCCCCCAGCAGCCGTAAGTTCATTCTCCAGGTCTGTGCGTCCCTTTCTGTTTTGCACGTTCATTTGTATCATTTCTCTTTAGAGTCCTCCTTTAGGAATGTCATGCGCCCTGTCTCCTTCTCTATCTGAAGCACTTCACTGACTGTGACTCTCTCTGGGTCCATCTCTGTTCCTGCAACTGGCATAATTCCGTTCTTTTCT
The DNA here is from genome assembly GCF_003369695.1 of Bos indicus x Bos taurus. Classification (NCBI taxonomy): domain Eukaryota; kingdom Metazoa; phylum Chordata; class Mammalia; order Artiodactyla; family Bovidae; genus Bos; species Bos indicus x Bos taurus. Next base: position 255,387 of record NC_040088.1, read on the forward strand.
GTGGCTGGGTAGTGTTCTGGTGTGTGTGTGCACCACATCTTCTCTATGGACTCCTCTGTCTGTGGACACTTAGGTTGTTTCCCTGTCTTGTCTATTGTAAATACCACCGCAATGAACATGGGGGTGCATGTATCTCTTCAAATTATAGCTTGTCCTGATATATGCCCAGGAGTGGGATTGCTAGATCATATGGCTACTCTATTTTAATTTTTTAAGGAATCTCTTTACTGTTCTCCATACTGAGTACGTGTTAATCACTTCAGTTTTGTCCAACTGTTTGCAGCCCTATGGACGGCAGCACACGAGGCTCCTCTGTCCACAGGGATTCTCCAGGCAAGAATACTGGAGCAGGTTGCCATTTCCTTCTCCAGGGGATCTTTCCAACCCAGGGATCGAGCATGCATCTCTCACATCTCCTGCATTGGAAGCAGCTTCTTTACCACTAGCGCCACCTGGGAAGTTCTTCACAGCAGCTGCCCCAGTGTACGTTCCCAGCAACGCCACTTTCCTCCTAAGACCGCACTGTTCTCCTCGCCTCCCTGGTGCGAAGGTGACTCCCTATCCTTTGATGCCTCTGGGAACTCTGCCCACAGCCTTGAGAGTAAACTCCGCTGATCTCTCTTACGTTACCCCTTGCAATGGGCTGTCCTCACTAGGATCCTGACTGATAAATCTGACATGTCGCCTTTTGACCTCAGTGGAATGATGTAAACATGTCTTTCCTGTGGTTGACTTTTAGGCCTGTAAATTCCTGTAGAGTTATATGCAAGCCACTTGAGAATGATTAAGTTAAAGAAAATACTTTGGCTGGAAGCTATGTCAGTGTCAGTTCTAAATTTTGGTGGGGCGGGGAAGATCCTGTTGAAAATCTCCAAACTCCTAGCTTATTTGATCGCTTTTATGATGCACCTTTTCTCTGGACAGTAAACTCAGTTTCTAGTATCTGGATTATATGTCTGGCTTTTCTGAGCTTGAAGTCAATTGGAAAGAATTCGGAAGGTTGGAGAGGTGTGTTAGCTGTGCACACGCCCCCGTGCTTCGTGTCCCCTGCAGCCTCATGCCCTGTGCAGCCTCTTTGCAAGTTATTTTCCCTAAGGGACTCGAATGTGTCTTCCTGTCCCAGACCTTGGCTCTGTCTGTGTGATTTGCTTTGGCAAACAACGTTAGTGGCCGTACTGCAAAGTCCTGAAAGATGCTTATGAGATTGCACTGGCCCCCTTGCCCCTCAGCCTGCACCATGAGGACAACATAGCTGGGCTGCGCTGGGGGAGGAAGAGGGCGGACGGAAGGCTCGTGGAACAGACAGTCCCCAGCAGAGTCAGTGGAGTCACGTGGCAGGGCCAGGACCCACGCGGCTGGGAGGGTGCGTAGTTAGGGGCTTGTTGTGCAGAATTACTGCGGCTGTAACTCATCCACGTGGAGATGAGAAGCCAACTATTTCACAGCTTATTCTTCTGGTAGTTCCGCTCACAGGACTAAGAATCTGCTTCACGGAAGGCCCTGGGGGGCAGTCATGAGTGAGCCAGATGGGGTCCCCAGCCTCGGGTCCTCCCTCAGCTCAGTCATTGCCACTCAAGTGTCAAGGATCCCCGCAGCCATGGATGAGACACTTCATATCATCCTGCACTTGCTCCTTGCGGCTGTGTTTCTTCAGGGTCTTTTGATTGTAAGTGATAGAAACTCAATCAAACTGACTTCAGCATAAAAAGGAAAAGGACATATTGACTCCTGTAACTGAGAAGGTTAGGGAGGATGACTCAAGGCACAGCTGGATTCACTGTGGTGAAGACTTGACCCATGTCCCTCTGGTTCCTATCTTAGCCAAGAAAACAGTTGAAGTATAATAATGATGCTTGAATCATTATATATATATATATATATATATATAATCATTATATGTATAATGATGCTTAAATCATTAATGATCCTTGAATGCTTACTATATGCCACTCCTTGGAAGAAAAGTTATGACCAACCTAGACAGCATATTTGGAGAAGGCAATGGCACCCCACTCCAGTACTCTTGCCTGGAAAATCGGTGGACGGAGGAGCCTGGTAGGTAGGCTGCAGTCCCTGGGGTTGCTAAGGGTCAGACATGACTGAGTGACTTCACTTTCACTTTTCACTTTCATACATTGGAGAAGGAAATGGCAACCCACTCCAGTGTTCTTGCCTGGAGAATCCCAGGGATGGGGGAGCCTGGTGGGCTGCTGTCTATGGGGTCACACAGAGTCAAACACGACTGAAGTGACTTAGCAGCAGCAGAAGACAGCATATTAAAAAGCAGAGGCATTACTTTGCCAACAAAGGTCCATCTAGTCAAGGCTATGGTTTTTCCAGTGGTCATGTATGGATGTGAGAGTTGGGACTGTGAATAAAGCTGAGCATTGACAAATGGATGCTTTTAAACTGTGGTGTTGGAGAAGACTCTTGAGAGTCCCTTGGACTGCAAGGAAATCCAACCAGTCTATCCCAAAGGAAATCAGTCCTGAATATTCATTGGAAGGGCTAATGTTGAAGCTGAAACTCCAATACTTTGGCTGCCTGATGCGAAGAACTGACTCATTTGAAAAGACCCTGATGCTGGGAAAGATTGAAGACAGGAGGAGAAGGGGACGACAGAGGATGAGATGGTTGGATGGCGTCACCGACTCAATGGACATGAGCTTGGGTGGGCTCCGGGAATTGGTGATGGACAGGGAGGCCTGGTGTGCTACAGTCCATGGGGTCACAAAGAGTTGGACATGACTAAGAGACTGAACTGAATATGCCAGAAACTACGGAGTGTTTTTAATGTAGATTCTTACAACCTCAGGAGACAGGTACAGTGTGTCACACCGCACTGTGTTCTCAGATCACCTCCCAGAATCCCGCTGCCTGCACTCCACGGGGTAGAACAATGTAAGATGTATAGCTGACACTGCTTGCCATTCTAAGGAACGCATCTCTGTTGGAATAAGCATATAGTAAACGAAATTCATTTCCCTAACTCTTTGTCCATTTTATCATCTTCAAGTATCTCATACAATCATTCTAGGACATGCCGATTCTTATATTTCATATGTCATGCCCAGTAAATGTTAAGTGGTGACTTTATCTGGAGCTCTGGTAAAGAAACAGGAGCTTATTCCTACTCTGGAGGGAAGATCTACATTGGACTTGGTGAGACGTGTAGGGGGATCATTTGATTTTTTTCATCCAAACAAAGACACTTTTGATAGTAAAAGGAGATGCTTTTAAGAGTTATGTAGGGACAAAAGGCATTGAGTGGTACTGCTCCAAGCAGAAGGGGACGGCTCCTCTCTGCTCTCCTCCACATGAGGATGTGATGGGGAGGGGATCCTCAGACTAGGAAGAGGGTCTTTACCAAATCTTCTGGCACCTTGATCTTGGACTTCTCGGCCTCCAGAACTGTGAGAAACAAATGCTTGCTTTAGCCCTTGGGTTTGCCATCTTATTTCTCCTTATTTAGTTTAGGTTTTATTGGCAGTTCAACTGCTCAACCCTGGAGACCAGTTCACCAGGCCTCTGGGAATTATTTGCTACATTACAGTTTTCATCCCACTTCACTTTCATTTAGAGATACGAGAATTGGCTGCTGCTTTTTTTTTTTCTCCAGTTCTTTTTCAAGGTTCCTCTTTTTCCCAGCATCAGATTTAATGAAAACCTGAATAATTGGATGAAAATACTGCCAGGTTATATTATGAAGGCGTAAGCAACATAAAAGACTCATACCTCCATATAACTAAGATAAACCTGAAATTCCATCTTGATGGTTCCCCTAAAAAATCATTTCTTCTGTGAGGCTTCCTGGAGGCTTTCTCTTACACATAAGTTTGCCAGGAGCATCACGTCTTGAGAATAAATATTTCCCAAGCAGCTTTGGTTGACTTTTCCAAATCTGCACTACTCTTACAAAACCAAATTCTTTGAATAAGTCTTTATACACCATTTTAAGCTTGGCATTAACATTTTTGTTTTTGCATAATTTACAGCAATTCATGTGTTTAAATAGCCCAGTGTACACCTATCTTGGGAATCAGGTGCCCCTTTAATTATCGAGAATCAGCCTCCCTGAGACTGATAAAACTATTGAGACCAAAATTCAGTGCCAGCCTGGAATGATGCTACTAAAATTTGAAAGATAATTCCCTAGCCTGTCAGCCTTACTGTCACTACTAAATTTCCTCCCAATGAAAAAATGAAAAAGGTGTAATTCTCCAATCCAGCTGCCTGGAGACTAATGACTGCCTTGCAAATCCAGATCTGGAGCCCATGGGGCCCCAATCCCCCTAAACTGATTACCTTGGTGTCTTTTAAGGTTCTGACACTAATTTAATTGACTGCTGTGTGCAACCCCAGGAAAAGGGGGTAAAAATCCGTTCACATCCTCACTGTTAAAAAAAAAAACCCTCCAGGAAATTACTGGCAACTGAGGGGCTTGCAGAGGAAGGATCACCAGCAGAGACCTCATTCAAAGCAGTTGCATCCCATTCCCTTGATAAAACGAGTACTTTGTTAGCTTCCCCACCAGGTAGCCTGGTTATCGCGTTTGGCCGTAAAACACACACAGTCATTTTTATATGTTCTATTTCAAAACCATGTTTTGCAGCAGTCAGATCTGTGATGTGTTCATATGTGGCTGCCTCTTTTGGACTCAGTCAATGCCATTGATTTCCCTTTAAATGCGAAGATTGCACAGTTCAGTTTTAATTGAGGATCCAGTTGCAAGGGCTGTCTCGCGCCAGGCGGTTTGTTTTTCCCCTAATCAATCACCGTTCACTGATGAACCTGGTTGGGTTGGACCTGCTGTGGTTAGCAATTCCCCCTTAATGGCAGGCACGGAGGTCTGTGAACTTGCAAGGGAGAAGCACACGCAAGTGGTTGACTGAGGAAGATATTTTCACAAAACCCTTAATATCTAGGTTGCTGCTATTGCTGCTGCTAAGTCGCTTCAGTCGTGTCCGACTCTGTGCGACCCCATAGACGGCAGCCCACCAGGCCCCCCGGTCCCTGGGGTTCTCTAGGCAAGAACACTGGAGTGGGTCGCCATTTCCTTCTCCAATGCAGGAAAGTGAAAAGTGAAAGTGAAGTCACTCAGTCATGTCCGACTCCTAGCGACCCCATGGACTGCAGCCTACCAGGCTCCTCCGTCCATGGAATTTTCCTGGCAAGAGTACTGGAGTGGGGTGCCATTGCCTTCTCTATTGCCTTCTCTATCTAGGTTAGGTGTTGTTGTTTATGTCTTAATAAAGGAGTTGAAGCTAAGGTTAAGCTAAAGTGCCCTGGGGAATCATTTTAGAAGGATGTGACTGTGCTTGAGTTGGTTACGTAAGACCACTTGCCTTAAGGGAAGGGATACCGCAGTGTCATTGATGTTTTCAGCTCATTGATAGAGACCCTCTTCCACCTCAGGGCTGTCTCTCCAAGTTTACCAGGCGCTGCTTCGTATCATGCATGCTCAGTCAGGTCCGACTCTCTGTGACCCCGTGGACAGTAGCCAGCCAGGCTCCTCTGTCTGTGGACTTCCCCAGATGAAGATACTGGAGTGGGTTGCCATTTCCTCCTCCAGGGGATCTCCCCAGTCCAGAGAATGAACCCACATCTCCTGGATTGGCAGGTGGGTTCTTTATCACTGAGTCATGGGGGAGGCTTCATTGCTTGATTTGGTCTGTTTGCTCTCTGACTTACTGATTCATTGACCTAAAGCCAAAACTAAGTGAGTGAAGTGCTGACTTGTTAGCTGTGTGACCTTGGGCAAGTCTTCCTATCTGTATTCCTCATGAATCAATTAAGAATAACCCTAAGTATTAATACTGGAGCTTTCCAGGGTTAACTAAAAGAAGGCATATAAAAGGCTTGGATTGATGCCTCCTGATAGGGAGGTCATATAAATATTGTTGTTGTCCCTAAGGTGTTTGACTCTTTGGCAACTCCATGGACTGGAGCCCAAGAGGCTCTTCTGTTCATGGGATTTCCTAGGCAAGAATACTGGAGTGGGTTGCCATTTCTTTCTCCAAGGGATCTTCCTGACCTAGGGGATCAAACCTGCATTTTCTGCATTGGCATGCGGCTCCTTCAGCGTTGAGCCATCAGGGAAGCCCACAGATCTTAGCTGTTATTGTCACAGAGTACCAGGGAAAGGGGAGAAGTGACCTCTGTAACTTCCGTTCCTGAGTAGCCATGCTTAGTGGATCCTGTGTCTCAGGCACAAGCCTATGTGTTTTACAAACAAGCATCCCTTTAACTCTCAGACCAAGCCCGCAAGGGAGGCACAGTTATTGTCCCATTTTATGGATAATGAACCCGAAGAGAATATTGTCTACAAGGGTACAGAGCTGGGCACCATCCTAGGTGACCTCCTGGGGGAGGGTGTCCCAGGAGAGGGAAGGTCAGGGGTGCAGGAGTAAAGGGTGTGTGATGGCAGGTGAAGTCAGAGGAAAGCCAGCTGTGAATCGGGGTCTAGGAACATGGTTCATCCTGTAAGGCATCAGAGACCTTCAGGAAAGAAGGATATGGCTGTGCTATTCAGGAAAATAACTCAGGCAGTGAGGCTGCTGGAAGGAAAGCTAGGATTTACCAGAAGTCAGTAAACTTCTGTGAAGGGTCAGGCAGTAAATATTTCAGGTTTTGTGAGCCATCCAGGCTCTGTCTCCACGACTTACTTCTGTGGAGGCACAAAAGCAACCACCGACAGTGATGAATGAACGGGTGTGCTGGTGTCCCAGTAAAACTTTATCTATAAAAACAAGCAGTGGGCTGGACTGGGTCAGTGTGCCGTAGTTTGCCAACCCTTGGTATTCCAGTGGAATATTTAAGCATGATAATTAATTATGGTGATTAGTTTGGTCTCAAATTTAAGAAAAATGAAACAAAAGATTTAAAGTTGTTCTTTATTCTTTACTCTGAGCAGAGATACGTTCACAAACTAAATCTTGGAATCTCTCAACTCTGAATTAAATAATAATATTTGACAGGGCTGACTCTTGACAAAGTTGCCAAGATGTTGGAATGATCTCTATCATTTTTCTCTTTCTGCACCAGCTCTTCTGATTTCTAGGTCTTCAGCACTCTGGAGCCTCCCCAGGTGCGTGGTGGCTGAGTTTCACAGGGCGGTGGGTCTCTGAGTTTCTTCGGAGGAGAGAAGGAGAAGGAAGAGGACTTGAGAGAACTTATTCTGAAGCCATTTCCATATAGCAAGCATGTTATTTTATTTATAGTATAAGTGTGAGGAGACTTCAGAGGGCCTTTTGATAAAGATTCTGAGTGATAAAAGAATATTAATGAAACAGTTTGGTATCATTTCAGGGGTTCCAAAGAGCTCCAGTACCTTAGTCCTTTATGTCTCCACACAGAAAAGAGTTCAGCGCAAGGCAAAGTGGTAGATGAGAAGTGACTTATTAGAATAGGACTTGTGAGCCAGGCAAGGGGCTGCTGTGCCCTGAAAACTTACTGGGCCACGGTTTTGCAGCCAGAGGAAGAGTCGGCAGGGGGCACGTTTTCGTCTCTCTTGAGCAGACCTCATGCTTCCATCAGCAGCTCCTCCTCCAGCTTGGGCAGGGGGTTTCTGTCCCTACGTGGTCAGGCCAGGTCCACAGATGATTGTTTCTGCGTGAACAGGCAGCATGTCCTAGGGATCATTAACTCCCTGAGTTCACTGGGCAGGATGTGGGGCTCATGCCACCCTCGTTTTACTGTTTGGGGGCCTGTCTCGTGCTCTGTATGTTTTTGTTGCTAAGCAAGCCTGCTTGGCTTTGTGGTTAAGCCAGCCTGCTTTCTTGAGCGATCATCACCTTCCTGTGGCCCCCATATTTTTCCTACTTACAATTCCCTGGTGGGATTGACTCTTAATCACCTATTTGTCTCTTTCCTCTGTCCCTGTCATTAATTATATGGCAGATGTCAGAGATGCCCTCTTCTTGCAGGCTAACAAATGGCCTGCCATGGTTTTCTGGCTGTTGTTGAGGACACAAGACTTGGGTCAGAGACAAAGGGCAGCTGGGCACACACGGCCACGGTGTCAGCATTTGCACTGTCTCCTGGAGCTCTGATTCCCACAGGGTAAGACAAACAGGGCTGGCAATGCCTGCACAGGTGTCCTATTGCGGGCTGTGCTCTGGAGAGGGACCCAAATTTGAGAAGCCCCAAATCTTTCATACTGGGCAGTATCTGCCCTCTTCCTCAGAGGGAGGTGTTATCTTTACACTGTGGATGGTAAACAGACCCTGCCATTGCTCTGTGTCAGGAGACAACCCGTCTATCTCCCAAGGCTGTTTGCTGTGCAAAATTCTTGAACAAATAGCCTGTTGCAAAGGCAGGCAGTGCCTCTGCTCACAAGCCAGGAAGAAATGCAAGAGACTCCTGGAGAGCCATCTCCCAACAGCAGGGTTCAGAGCTTGCATTTTAATTAGGCTCAGAACAGAAAGCAGAAGGAACTCTGCTGTAGCGACAGCATTTTCAGCGGAGATGAGCAAGCCGGTGATGTGCTCCTCTGAAGAGCCAGCACTTCCCCCGAGCCCTGCGCGAGCCCTTCACGTCTACGGCTGACAGTGTAGAGCCTGTCTGCTTGTTTTGGTGGTTAGAATTATTTTTATCGAGTTAAGGGCTGTTTTCACACATCTGAGTTTGGAGAAAGACCTTTGTTGTAAACAGTCTTGATGAATGATCCCCTAACATGCCAAAGAGTTCCCACCAAGAATGAATCACTTTTGAAGAATGCTGCTGCAACATGTTTCGGGAAAATAGCCTTTCTTTCCAGACCTGGGTGTTAAAGCATTACAGAGTTATCATGAGTTATGGGGACCTTTGACTGGACATGAGGTAGAGGGACTGTTGTGTGGTCAGCGTGATTTCTACAGTCCCAGTGACACGGGCTGTACACTTTTATCACAAGCCATTAACAAATCATGATTTCTGGGTGAATATAAAAGATAGAACTCAATGAAATCAGTTTGTTTGTTTGTTTGTTTTTTCCTTTTGGAAAGGTGAGATTCTCTTCAAGTCAGGGGAGTTCTCTCTTGAAATTTTGATTCCTGAGTTAGAAATAGGTTTGGAATATTTGAAAGCATAGAATTAATTTAGTTATTTATTTTTATATCTTTATGGTCTATGCCAGGCATGGGCATATTTCTTGGTATATGAAAGGTGCTCAGTAACTTATTGCTACAGTAGATGGATTCCTGTTTGGCAGTAAACAAGCGTGTTAAGTTCCTACCAAGAGCAAGTCCCCAGGAGCCTGGGGTTTGGGAACTCGCTTTGCACGTGCATTCATGGTATCTGTTTGTCTAACCAAGGAGTTTAGATCCATCGATCCTATTGATCTTTCTCACTCTGGCTCTGGCAGTGCACCCTGTACTTCCGATTGTATGAGCTCCTGTAATCCTCCTAGGAACCCAGAGAGGTGGCTCTACCAGCGTGGAGATTTTACAGGTGGAAAATGGGTCAGCAGTTAACTGCCGACCAAGCTGCCACTGCTTGGTAGAGGTACAAGGTGGATTTAAACTACACAGGCTGCTTCTGCAGTTATTCTGCATGCGTGTGTGCATGCTAAGGGCTTCAGTCCTGGCGGATTCTTTGTGACCCTATGGACTGAAGCCCGCCAGGCTTCTCTGTGCAGGGCGTTCTCCAGGCAAGAACACTGGAGTGGGCTGCTGTGCCCTCTTCTTCCCAACCCAGGGGTCGAACCTGCATCTCTTGTCTCTTGCATTGGCTGGCAGGTTCTTTACCACTGGGGCCACTGTCCTGCTTCACTGTATCTCAGGTTTTTCCTTTAGCGCTAAAACGTGGGGTGTGAACAGTGATGTTTTCTCTCCCTTGAAAATGGAATAATAGTGAAAGAAGTAGATTTTATCATAACAGATTCCGACAGTGTCCAGCTTATCGGGATTGTCCCAGGTATGGTGGCTGAAAGCATACACTTCATGAGAGTCTTGGGTTTGTTTGTTTTTAATTTTTCAATTCTTTTTTTTCGTTTTTTTAAACTGGAAGATAATTGCTTTACAATGTTGTGTTGATTTCTGCCATACAAAAGCATGAATAAGCCATAAATATATATCCCCTCTCATAAAGGAAGGACTTTCAGAGGATGGGTATGAAAAAAAATGACAAATGTCTACTACGCAACAGCCGAATTCAATGACTCTCTGCCCGTCAGCTCTCTTTGTTGAGCTGTGTTCTGTTTACAACCAGTGATGCTGTTTCTTCACTTACAGTAGTGCTACTTTGTAAATTAAATTTATTTAGGTGAAAAAATCTACGGTTGATGAACAAGGGGATGAGAAATTAATGGCAGGTATCGGCTATATCGCTGTGGATGGACATCATAAACACAGGAGACAAACGTCCAGGATCCAGGCTGAATCCAGGAGTGGTTTCAGACCTTGCAGTTTTTTGCATTCATAGTTATTTGTTTGGAAAGACTTAGGTATCAAGAGTCTTGGGCAATATACATCTATAATTCAGGGCATCACAAAGAACTGCTGCTGCCTCCAAGTCGCTTCAGTCGTGTCCGACTCTGTGCGACCCCATGGACTGCAGCCCACCAGGCTTCTCCGTCCATGGGATTCTCCAGGCAAGAACACTGGAGTGGGTTGCCATTTCCTTCTCCAACGCAAAGAACTAAGAATAGACAATTCATAAGCTTCAGAGATTTTAGCAAAGCACTAAAGTTCCTGTGTGTTTCAGGTGAGTTTTCTAGCCTGTGCTGTTTTAACACACTCTTTGGACCTGGCTCCTATATCTCTAATAACCTACTGGGCATTTTCAACTATGCATCCCACTGGTACCTTACGCTTAGCAGGTAGAGAAACAAATTCATCATTATGTTCCCCCACCCCAGCCTGTGTCTCCTCTTGACTTCCCTGATGTGTACCCTTGACTTCCCAGCTGACGCACACCTGCCGTGCCTGCAGCCTTGGGGATATCAGGTGTGCACATCTCCATCACCTCCTAGTCACTGCATCTTAGTGACTTTTCCCCTGGAGAGTGTCTTGTATCTCTCTTTCCTTCCCACCGTTACCATTGTTTTCTAGGCTTTTACCTGCTCTTGTCCACAAGCTGGAGTCTCCAACCCTCCATTCCCATTATTCATGTACATCTTTAGCTTGATTACAGCTGTCTCTTGTCTCTTCATCATGGATCATGCCAATAAATGGCATGCATGGAATTTAGCCCCTTTGGTAATTTCCAATAGTCCTGTAAACCTAAGGAAGCAAAAATGGTCTGAGTCACAAGAGTGCGCTTGCTTTATAGACACAGTTTCAGCCCAGTTCTCTTGTTCAGCCTTCCAAACAAACTGCCACGCTCCTGTTTTACCTGTATGGATCCAACTTGGCCCTGTATTGTCCTTTAAGCAGGTCACACTTATGACTTTCTCTCTTAATCCAAATTTCCTCCTCCTCTTCATTCCCTTAACTTCTTGATCTATACTCTTACCTCTTACTAATCACCAGAAGGTATAGTATGAAAAGAACATTAGCCTCAGGACTTCCCTGGTGGATGACTGGTTAAGACTTCACCTTCCAATGCAGGGATGCAGGTTCGATCCCTGGTCAGGGAGCTAGGATTCCACGTACCTCGTGGCCAAAAAGCAAAAGCTAAAACAGAAGCAATATTGCAACAAATTCAATACAGACTTTAAAAATGGCCCACATTAAAAAAAAAAATTAGCTGTGAACTCAAAATTGATAGGCAATGTTCAAACTTTTCTCCTTCCCCTGTGAGTCCCTGGAGTGTGTCATTAAAACATAAAAATTTGAGTAGCTAAAAATTTGCATTTCTTATTTATTTTCCCCCATCCCTTCCAAGTTCATTTAAATTAGGATACATCTGTTAAGCAAATATGCCCAGGACCTGGACCAGTTACAGCCCTAGGTGAGCTAGGTAGGAACAGTGAGGAGCATCTGTTTGCCCCGAGCTAGAAAGACCTCTGAGGTTTAGTGCGGGCACCAGCTGTCTTGCAAAGTCCTGGTTTGTCACCGACTATGGAAAAATGATAACGGTCCAAAAATGACTAGAGCTGTCAGGACAAGGCGGGAGAGGAAGGCCCTGTGGACAGGGGCAGAGACGGTACCAGCCTGTTTCTCAGGAAAGTTTCCCTCCCATATCCCCCTTCCCCATCTCCTTCCAATTCTGGGCCGACCTGGGAAATTGCCAGAACTCCTTGGTACAGGTGGCAGTAGAGAGATAATAAAACGTCCTCCTATTTGACAACAAACGGGCTCTTTAATTTTTGCGTTACTTCAGGACCAGAGGCCACCGTTCCGGGTAGTTTTGAGTAGTTTTACCTGATTCTGACCCGTCTTAGGTTATGCATCCATTATCCTCCATAGGGCTGTTTCGGGATGTTCCAGACCTTGTCAGGTCTCATGTCTCCAACTTCTGTAACTTTACCCCTTTCATCTATAAGCAAACCATTTGTTTGGCCTGTCCCACTGGAAGTTCTTTGGTCAACTCAGCATGATCAAAAGCATACTATTCAATACTTAAATGGAATCTTTACATTCCACAGATTCTGTCTCTTCAAATGGAATGCACCATCCTTAATGGCAAAGATTATGGCATTTAATCCCATGTTTCTAATAAAGTACTCCGTCTTCCCGTGAACTCAAAGTGCTGGACACGTAGCACAGGATTCCATAAGTGTGTTTCTGATTGATTTATTCTACAAAAAAGGTTTTGTGTCTCAACTGTGTGTCAGACCTTGAGGTTGGCGGTGGGTCTACAACTGTAAACAAGCTAGAGACGATTCCTGCCCTCGTGGGAGAGGTGGGTGACGGCAAGTAAACACGTGGGTGGTGCAGTTAAAGCTTGGGATTGTGCTATGAGGGAAGAAAGGTTGTTGCTCCAGCAGTCTGGAGAGGTGGTCAAGGAAGGTTCTGCGTGGAGGGGATACTGAAACCAAGACCCGAAAAGAAGAAGGAGTCACAGATGCAAAAATGCAGAAGAGGAAATGGGAGGGAAAGAGGTTATTTTCTGGGAGACTCTAGCGGTCGGTCCCTAGCTGACTGCGGGGCAGGAGTGTATGTAAGGTCGGAGCTACACAGGCTGCAGCTGCGCTTCCCAGGTGGCCCTCCTGGTAGAGAACCTGCCTGCTGTGCAGGAGACACAGGTTCGGTCCCTGGGTCGGGAAGGTCCACTTCAGTGGCAGCCCACTCCAGTGTTCCTGCCTGGGGAGCCCCACGGACAGAGGGGCCTGGGATCTACAGTCCCCGGGGTCGCACAGAGTCGAACACGACTGAAGCGACTCAGCACACACACACGCACAGGTTCTGGCCCTGCTAATGTGAGGAGCTGGGGTTTTGATCTAAGGGTAGTGGGGGCCGCGGACTAAAAGCGGGAGAGCGACACTGTGAAAAACAGAGCAGTGAGGATGAGACGGGGGCAGGTGAGGGAGGCTCTGCCCTGGACCAGGTGAGAGGGGGTCGTGGCTCCTATATGGTGATGGTGCAGATGAAGGGAAATGGGTGGACTGGGGAGAAACTTTGGAGGTCACACCAATAGGTCAGTGAAGGATGATGTGGAGGGGACAAGGAGGAGCCGGGTTGAAGCCCACCTTGCTGCCTTCTGAAGGGTGGGGTCACTCACTAAGAAGATTTAGGAGAGAGACATGGGTCTTCATTTTGGACATGTTAAGTTGAAGCTGCAGATGAGTCGACAAAGGAAAGATGTTGAAGGGGATGTTGGTTTTCTGATTCTAGAGCTCAGAAAAAAGAGATCTAGACTAAAGAAATGAATTTGTGTTGCCAAGAGGTGGTATCTGAAAGCCATGAGAATGGGCAGAAGTCAGCCAAGGGGACAGGATGAGCTGCTGTGTGGGCTGGGGTGATGGAGGAGGCTGGGGCGATGGAGGAGCCTGCAGCTATCCATGTGGGGTGAGTCCAGCAAAACCATATTTTGGATGCAGTGCTCCAACTCCTAAGGCTATTTCCACCATTAATATCACATTTCAAGGACCTGATGCAGACTACGGATTGAAAGGGTTAAGGTATTGGATAAAAAAAACAACGGAACTCATCAGTGTCATTGTGAAAAATTTTTTTGAAGAGAAAGGAAAGTTGATGATAATTTCCCAGCAATATGCAACGATTGTGCCAAACTTGTTTTTCATGTGGCAAGATCATTCAACTGAGTGATGACATGAAGGAAGATAATTGCACTGTGTATATGGGACACGGCTAGTTAAAAGCAAAATAAATAAATAGGTAAAAGTTTTACAGGGATGGGGGGGAGAAAGGAGAAATTCAATCAGCTTGTTTATCGCCCTTTTGTTATACCTCCGGAAGTGGGTGAAGATTCTTTTCCCGGTTTATTCCCGTTTGTTTTAGCACCGAGCAGATCAAGCAGGTTACTCGATTGCCTTCAGTGTTTCCTTACTGTTAATTTGTAATCACATCAGTAATTCATGACCAGCTTTTCATTGTTAGAAATGAAAACGTCATAGATATGGCTAGTTTCTTTCCTGACCTCTGCACTCAATTCAGCACTTGACCTGTGGGTTTCATGTGCCCTTTGGCCTTTTTTTCAAGAGCGTTCCCATGTGTCTTCTTTGGAAGGAGACACATGTATCTTTGGAAATATATACTGGTTTCTTCTTTTTTTTTAGACACTTTTACTTTTAATGTGGACCATTTTCAAAGGCCTTGTTGAATTTGTTACAGTAGGGCTACTGTGTTCGTTATTTTGGCCACGAGGGATCTTAGCCCCCAACCAGGGGTCGAACCTGTGCCCCTGCATTGGAACGTGAACTCTCAACCACAGGAGCACCAGGGAACTTCCCCTGGCTTATTCTTTTACACATATCATTGTCACATTTTTTTTTTCTGCCCAAAATATATCTTATGTTCCTTGCTGTGTCAGGGCATAATGAGTTGCATGGCATTTTTAAAATAGTTAAGTAGAATTCTGTGTTGTGGGATGCACTTTCCTCTGCCACGCCTGTCTACTGGCAGATCTTCAGACTGTATCTGACTCTGTTCATACAGACAGGCTGCTGGGAGCATCCTTGACATGCCTTGTGATCTGCACAAGTCTTCCAGGAAGAACTTTCCAGTCAACGCTGTTCCTGGGAAGAGTGTGATTTGTGCCTGCATATTCAGACTTAGCAAGCATTTGCCAGACTCTTCCTTTGTTCTGGGCTTAGAGGTAGTGTGTTAGGTATACCCACTGTCTCGTCTAAATCTCCAGTCATTAGTGAAATGGGGTCTGTAGTCAAGTTTATGTCAGGGTTGAGGGAGAGGAGAATTCTCAGGTAAACAGCTGTCTCAAGGGGCACAGTGAACAGTACTTGAAGCCAGGTATCAGAGCTGACCTGCTGAACCTCCATGATGGTCTGAGACAACTGCTTAAAGTTATGGAGAGGAAGGGCCTCGGGGGCATACTCCCTAGGTCCTGATTTCAGATCCCTGCTGTTTCCTGGAGGACGGGCCACGGCACCTTCTTGTGTCACGTCATGTCTTACAGCTCCGGCTTCCTTACCTGGAAAGCAGAGCTCCAAATAATTCCCTGATCAGATGGCATGTGAGCTGTGGTTATCATGGATCCAACATCATGAATGAGCTTCAAAAGGTAAGAATACCAAATATACAAAACGTTATCCTGTGATGGTATGAAAAACAGTCCCTGACCTCAAGGGGATTAGGTTGTCTACCAGTAACTATTAAGGATAGAGTGGCCTCCAGGTCTCCACGTATCTGACCAAAGGCCAAAATGCTTTGTTTCTTTTTATCCCTCAGCCCTAAACCTGCTCAGAACTGCTACTGCTTTAAACATCTCTGGACCTTTCTGTTTGTTCGAAGAGATCTAAATCAGAAACTATTTTTTAAAATTTTGGACAGAAACTAGGAAATGGACCCCCCCTTTCCATGAATTTCTGGTGATCTGGAAAAGAAACATGGCTTGAGAAGAGAGATGTGTGTGGAGACTTCCAACATAATGAGTAGCTTTTAAGTGCCTTCTGCGCATCACAAAGTATATTAAAGCTTTACTTAAGGTACTACAACTCTAGGTTGCAAGATCCAAAAGACTTGCCTAAACTTTTCAAGAGCAAAAAGAGAACTTATTGGCTCATAAAATAAATCGTTCCAGGATAGTTCAGCTTCAGGCATGACTGGGTCAAGGGGCTTCAGCAGTGTCATCAGGCCCGTCTTCCTCCCTGGAGCGTTTGGGTGTGTGTGCCTCTGGCTGCCTGCTTCTTCATTAGGTTTGCTTCTTGGGGTAGAGACATGGCTGCCGCGTGTTCTGAGTTGATGTCCTGTTCTTTTAGTAACTTAAACTGGTGAGCATCCCTCATTTCCTGAAAAGTAAAATAACTGGAGTTGAGCCTTATTTGACCTGATTTCTCTGCATCAGGTAATGTGTCCATCCTTAAACTGGTTGACTGTTGTCAAGAGATGGGTTATTTCGATTAGCCAGACCAAGGTCAAGCGTCTGTCCTTGAAGTCGGAGACGGGTAGTCAGGACCCAGTCTAATCGCTTGGACTGAGAGGGGGAAGGCCTGAGAGAAGATCAGGAGGCGTGGGAACGGGTCTTGGACTTGCAAAACTGTCAGATGCCTCATGTGAGTATCACATTTAGTTTGCACAATAATTCTGTAGAGTGGTCCTTGGTTAGATGAAGACACAGATGTTTTGAGTGGATAATTCACTTGTTCAAGGCCACTCAGCTAGCAGTTGGAGAAGCTGGGTTTCAAGTCTTGATTGGATTGCATTTTTAGTGGTTTAACTGTCCACATTTTAGCATTACCATTCCACCCCTTTTCTCCACTCCTACACTGTTCCTTGCCCCAAAACAGAGGGTGACCATGCTAACAGCCTCTGTTCAAATCCCTTAGCTTTGGTAGAGCCCGGTGTTCCTGAACGGTGCACAGCACAGGCCAACACACAGTCATATCAGGAAATCTTACTAAACCAGTGCGTTACTATCGGTCTCTTCAACTTCTCAGCAAGTGACCTGCGCTCAAGGGTAAAGCCAGGAGCTTTAAATCACAGGAAAGCTTCCCCTTGACAGGTTTCCACGCAGGGATGTGAAGCCAAGTGCTGTTTATTTTGTGTAACTCTACAATTAGTAAAAATCAAAATGTCTATGCATGCGTTCACTGTAGTAAGTTATTAAGTAATTGACCTTAGTGCCCCTGCTCTGAATCACTAGCTTACTTGGGCTCTGCAGCTGCTGAGACTCTTCTCAGGCGTCATCATATTTCATTGCTCAGCAGCTTCACGTTGAGTGCAGCCAAGTTTGAACAGAGTGGAAGGGATGCAGGATGGATCCACTCCAAAAGACGGAGGGAGGGCTCGGTGTACCCTGAAGGAACACTACAGACTTGTGATAGGAATGCAGAGTGGGGAGCAGAGGGGTTCTCTTAGCAATCTCGAGCTCAGACTTTCTTTCTTTCTGCCAGCAAGCTTAAGCCTTATCACGTCACGCTCGGGCTGTTTTAATAGAGAACTTCCGAATGGTCTTTGTCTCTCTCCTCACCATTGTGCCAAATTAATCTTCCTGAAGCCCAGGATTTATAGCACAGCCTGATTCATAAGTCTTTAGCAACTTCATCTTGCTAATAAACAATATACAAACACCTTCATGTAAATTTTTGATTCTTCCTCAACCTAGCTTTCAAGCCACGTCCTCTGTTACTGTTCAGCATGATGCCTTTGAGCCTCTGGTCTCTGCCCTGCACAGCCCTGCTGGGCAAGAGAAATATTTCAGGATTCTCTGCTTATCTCCCCTGGATCCTTATCCTACCTCACTTAATGCATTTGCCTCATCCTTGAATATGGATGATTTTGGTGAAAAGAATAATGATCAAGAAAAGGTTTGGGAAATAGGGATCAATAGCAATATGGCTTATATCTTGCAAATGCCATTAATTTATGCCACCTTTTAAAATTGTATGGAAGTTGTTTACTGTAACTGCCACAAACACCGCAGTGCTTCTCCGTGTGCATGCCCCTTCGAGTATTTTTTAGGTTAAATCTCAAGTAGTGGTTTTGCTGAGACATAGAATCTGTAAATTTTAATGGAAACTGTCAGGATGCCCTCCTGTCTCATCAGCAGTCTCTGAAAGAACGCGCCTGCCTGTCGACGACCAGCGCTCTGTGTTCCGGACTCTGATGTCTCTTGCACTCTGCTGGGTGCTGCTCTCTCGTTGAGGAATGGGTGAAGGAACGGTCCTGAAAGTGGTTCAGCTTCATCCGCAATGTTTGAACTTTCATGAGCAGAATGAACTCATACATTACCTATGAAATTTAAACTTCTTTTAAAGATTTAAGATTGCATCCATGTGACTGATGTTGGAGGTTAGTGCTGTTCACGGAGAGGGGGCCGTCTGAGAGATCGGCGCCAGTCTGGGGAGGGGAGACCAAGCTAGGAACGAGTGTGTTCTTAGGTTGAGACCAAAGCCTTATGCAGAGACTGGAACTGGAGTCAGGGTCCTGCTGAACTGAGATTCTGAATCAATAGCAGAAAAGATACCAAGCTGGAGAAGCCAAGAGAGGAAAGAGAAGTCGGAAAGCAAATCACCAGGTCATCAGCCCTGGAGTTCGGTAAGAACTCATGGCAAGCAGTGAGGAAAGGCACAGGGGCTCAGACGGACTTGTGTGGGTGAAGCTTCCCTGGGGCAGTGGGAGAGGAAGCTGGAAAAGAAGCATTTTCTGAAAGACTCAAGTCTCCCTTTTGAGAGATGCCCTCACTGGCCTCAAAGACACAGCTCTCTGCATTAAACAAACTATATTACTGATATCTGAATAAGTTCTCATAATGTCTCTTTTCCTCTATAGAACTGGAACCAGTTTGTAATTATCCATGTATGTCTTCTCTTCTGGGCCTCCTGTGTTGGGGCTAGAAAGCCTTCTTGTAAAGGGCTATCTGGTAAATAGTTCAGGCTCTGTGAACGAGATGGTCCCTATCTCAACTATTCAACCCTGCTGTCAGCCTGGACTGGAAGAAACACAAGCTGGAATCAAGATTTCTGGGAGAAATATCAATAACCTCAGATATGCAGATGACACCACCCTTATGGCAGAAAGTGAAGAGGAACTCAAAAGCCTCTTGATGAAAGTGAAAGAGGAGAGTGAAAAGTTGGCTTAAAGCTCAACATTCAGAAAACGAAGATCATGGCATCCAGTCCCACCACTTCATGGGAAATAGATGGGGAAACAGTGGAAACAGTGTCAGACTTTATTTTTCTGGGCTCCAAAATCACTGCAGATGGTGACTGCAGCCATGAAATTAAAAGACGCTTACTCCTTGGAAGGAAAGTTATGACCAACCTAGATAGCATATTCAAAAGCAGAGACATTACTTTGCCCACAAAGGTTCGTCTAGTCAAGGCTATGGTTTTTCCAGTGGTCATGTATGGATGTGAGAGTTGGACTGTGAAGAAGGCTGAGCACTGAAGAATTGATGCTTTTGAACTGTGGTGTTGGAGAAGACTCTTGAGAGTCCCTTGGACTGCAAGGAGATCCAACCAGTCCATTCTGAAGGAGATCAGCCCTGGGATTTCTTTGGAAGGAATGATGCTAAAGCTAATGATGCTTGGCCACCTCATGTGAAGAGTTGACTCATTGGAAAAGACTCTGATGCTGGGAGGGATTGGGGGCAGGAGGAGAAGGGGACGACAGAGGATGAGATGGCTGGATGGCATCACTGACTCGATGGACGTGAGTCTGAGTGAACTCTGGGAGTTGGTGATGGACAGGGAAGCCTGGCGTGCTGTGATTCATGGGGTCGCAAAGGGTCGGACACGACTGAGCGACTGATCTGATCTGATGCGACTGGGCATGGCTGTGTTACCATAAAGTTTTATTCAAAAACATAGATGGTGGCCTGATTCAGGACACACACTGTGGTTTTCTGACCCAGGATCTTATCCCCATTGTTATGTAGGGATAATAATAATACTAATCTCCTCTGTTGACCTGAGAATTGAATGAGAACATGCAGGTAAACTACCGATGGAATAAAACTCATATTTTATGGCAAGAAAAAAATTAAGCATAAAATTTTTCTCTGCCCGTTTGGAGCAGGGTTAGTGCACCTGCACTCATCAGCCCTCCTTAGGAGATAATATTCCTTCTTAATCTCATAAAGGGCCACAACTTCTTAGAAGATACCTTCCTTCTTACTCTTGTAAGGGGTCATGAAGACCCTGACCCCCTGTTCAACTTGCCAGTGTAGATCTGTGTTGTGTAAATTGTCAGCACATCACTTAATAAAGAAACTTTGTCTCAAAACCTATATACAACTATGACCTCTAACAGGTGGAACTCGGAGCTTTCTGCAAGACTGTCTCCCAGTTATAATGCTCAGGTTGACTGGAGTACAATTTTCATTTCTTTCTTAGGCTGACTATTGATTAGTCTTTTTCATTAACACTACTTGGCTCAGTGTTTGGCATGTAGCTTTTTATTTTCATATTTTCTTAATTAAATGTTTAATAAGTATCCCTGTAATTATTTTATAAACCTATTTAGTACATCTGCTCATGAACCTGTTGGTTGGGTCTGGTTCCTTGTCATGATCTTGACCAGTGGGTCTCTCATGCTTAGAGGATTCTGAGCACTTAGAAGGCCCTCCCCCCCCAAAATACCCAAGTGATTTTAATAAAGACTGAAAATGAAAGTGTTAGTTGCTCAGTTGTGTCTGACTCTCTGTGACTCCGTGGACAATAGCCCACAGGGCTCCTCTGTCCATGGGATTTCCCAGGCAAGAATACTGGAGTGGGTAGCCGTTCCCTTCTCCAGGGGGTCTTCCCAACCCAGGGATTGAACCCAGGTCTCCGGCCTTAGCAGGCAGATTCTTTACTGTCTGAACCACCCAGGAGGACCCTAATAAAGACTGGACATCCCTTCAGACAAGCCTGACAGAAGCACCGCTGCCAGTTGTTCCTGGCTGAAGATGTTACCTGGCGTTTGATCTTCAGACAGGCCTCCTGCAGGAAATGGATTTCAGATTCAATGGGGAAGCTCAGTGATCTTATGGATGCATAATAAAGACATCTCTTGACCAGAACCCCCTGAGGTTAGAGTATCCTAGAAGTGATTAAAAGCTATTTCACTGAGTGTTACTCTTCAAAGGGAATGAATATTCTGATCAGTAGGGCTGTTTGAACTGAACTACTTTTTAAGTGGTAACTTGATTTGCTGTTT
Organism: Bos indicus x Bos taurus; assembly: GCF_003369695.1. NCBI lineage: Eukaryota > Metazoa > Chordata > Mammalia > Artiodactyla > Bovidae > Bos > Bos indicus x Bos taurus. Next base: position 276,530 of record NC_040088.1, read on the forward strand.
TGATAAGTCTGATGAAGTGTGTTTGAACATTAGCAGAAATTTAGCAGACATTCCGATTTGTTTGTACAATTGCCCCTAAATTGTAGGGATTATCTGCTCATTAATACTGTTGTTTGCTCTTTGGGCTAAGGCTTGTAGTGAGTGCATAGTAATTAGAATAAAAGTGGAAACAAGTGAACAGATTGGTTAATCATCATAAGTAACGTTGCTTCAGAGTAGCTCCATACGGCATCAGGATGCAGAGAAACAGTTGAGGGTGACTTAGTACCTGCTTTAGTCTAATTACACTGGAGTTGGATAATTTATTGTGGCAAGCCTGTATTTGCAGTAGTTGATATCTTTTGAGAATGTAGGCGAGTGTCAGGACATTGTCTCTAAAGAAGGGAGGTTTAGAATCACACAAAAGTATTTAATCCTTCTTATGAAAAGAAATATCAAAATCCTTTTAACTCCAAAGTGAAAACTTGGGAAAACTTCCCCGTCGGAGTTCTTCTCCAGAACGAGAGATTCGGTGCCTAGTTCCGGTGGTGCTGAAGAGCTCAGGTTTCAGAGCCCCATTGTTTTTGTTGTTTTTTGCAGGTATTTTTATTATTTTTCAAACTCTAAACTTTTTATTTGGTTTTGGAGTGCAGCGATTAACGATGCTGTGGTAGTTTCAGGCGAACAGGAGGGGACTCAGCCACACAGACACACGTGTGCGCTCTTCCCCGCCCCCGCCCGCCCCACTCCCCTGGCTGCCACGTGACACTGAGCAGCGTCCTCCGTGCTGTATGGTAGGTCCTTGTTGGTTATCCATTTTAAATACAGCAGTGTGCACATGACCTCCCCAAACTCCCTAACTATCCCTCCCCCCGCCAACCATAGTTCATCCTCCAGTCTGTGCGTCCCCTTCTGTTTTGTAAGTAAGTTCCCTTGTATCATTTCTTTTCACATTCCCCATATACGGGATGTCATCCATATTCAGAGACCTTGTTTTTATAATTACAAACTAACCATCAGCTGTAAAGCTATGGGCTGATTATTTAGGTACAGGCTGTAGGAGTTGATAAATGTAAGCCAGAACTTTAAGACTGCTCTTAATTAACCGAGAGACCTTAGGCCTCAAGTAGCTAAGAGTAAACAGAACGACCAGCTTTGTCCCAGGTCTCGGTTTGAGCACTGGAAGTGCCACGTGCAGGGAACCTCTGTCCCAGGCAAACCAGGACAGCTGGTGGCTCTCTCAGAAGCCGAGGCCACGGAGGATGCTAACTGGATAAACGATGCCGTGGCTCAGCGAGGGTCCTGCTCGGGGATGCTGGATGACTTCTTAATCTCTCTGAGTTCTTGGTGCCTCGTCTGTAAACTAGGGCACTAACACCTACTCCGCACTGCAGTTGCAAGGCCCACAAGTGGGATGCGAAGGGGCCCATCAGGGTCGTGGTGCCCACGTCTCACTGCAGAGGCTCCTCTAGCTGCAGAGCTCCAGCTTCCAGCGTGTGGACTCAGAAGCTGCGGCTCCCAGACCCTGGAGCTCGGGCTCAGTAGTTGGGGTGCAACGACTTGGTTGCTCCACAGCATGTGGGATCGTCCCAGATCAGGGATCAAGCCCACGTCGCCTGCATTGGCAGACCAGTTCTTTACCCCTGAGCCACCAGGGTGCCCCCTTTAAAGCATATGTTGGCCAAAATGCGTGGATTCAACTGAATGACAGAAAGATTCATTCTGGGGTAAGGACTGACTGAGCAGAGATGGAAATTAATTTAATTTAGAGGCAGGGGAAGAGAGATGGGGACCAAGTCTGATCACTTGGTTGCTCATCCAGAGCTTTTGGCCTTCAGGTATCTCTTCCCGTTTCTTCTGGAAGCAGGAGTCGCCTTTTCCTTCGAGACTCTCAGCCCCTGTATATGTGCGTGTCTCCATCCTCCCCAGGAGGGCATGGAACCCAGATTCAGCCGGAGTACAGCAGTCGCCTGGGTACCACAGAGATCGGCATCCTTTGAATCCACAAGATTCAGACCCGAGACTTGCCGGCATTCTTGGAAAGGACTGCTGATCTTCCCCGGCAACCTCAGCTCTGAGCCCAGGGGTCTCAAGCTGCGGCAGCCACGCTCCACCACGTGGAGGACACCTGGCTGGGAGAAAAGAAACAGAGAGGACAGCCGGGCTGGAGGCTGGTGAGAGAAGAAGTTAGACCCTGGGACAGTGCCTCAGACTGTGCGTCCTGCCAGGCTTGCGGTGAAGCTCTGCTTCAGCTTTGTTGAATGAATGAGTCAACCATTCTCTTTCCTGTGGTTAATTCAGATATGTTTCTTTACTTGCAAAAGGACCAACTCTGAGTGACAGAAAATTCTGGAAAGGTTTTATAGCTTTGCCACATTGACAGCTGTATAACCCGTCCCCACAAGCAGTTCAGAGCTTGTTTGAAAACTTTTTCAAGATCTGTGAATAGTTCAGTTCCTATTCAATGATCTGCCAACAATCTCCCTCATCTCAGTATAAATCTTTCACAATTTCAAACTTATATGCTCGCAAACTACTTTTTAATGGCAACCCAGGTATTCTATTGAAATCATTGTATGTGGTAATTAGTAATCTGCAAGATAATTTCAGTTAATTTTAAATTTAAAATCCATCATGCAAAACGAGTTGGATCAGAGTGGAGCTACCAACAAAAGAAATGAATCAGAGTATGAGAGAAGCTGCACTCAACCCTGGAAATAAAAATGTGCCGATCTCTCAGGGAATAATCATTGTCTCGATTTTTACTTGTAATTATAATTTAATTATGAACCTACTTTTGCAACATTTTAAAAGTACATAGTTAGCATTTAAGTACTTTCCATATAATTATGTGTTATTGAACCAGCTCATTATGGAGTGGTTGCTGCATAAATTGCTATGCTTTGTGTAAAAATATTTTTTCACTTCAGGCTGACTTGAAATAAAATAAGACACATTATTTGAACGGTATTTAGAGGCTGCCCTGTACTGCATGGGTGCTCTAAACTTGACTGTCTTAAAGATTGGTGAACTTGCTAACGTTGGTAAAGATCACTTCTGGAAACCCGGGAGATTTTTCTTTTTTTCTTTCTTTTTTCCCTAAGAATTTACTTCTATCTTCATCATTCCCCTTGAGACATTCCTAGAGAATATTTGAAAATCCTGCTTCTAACACCTCCATAGTCCCTTCAGCCTCATGGAAGAAAGAGTCAGTGAATATCTGATTAAGAGTCTACTATGGGGCTCCTCCAGAGAAGGCAGTGGCACTCCACTCCAGTACTCTTGCCTGGAAAATCCCACGGATGGAGGAGCCTGGTGGGCTGCAGTCCATGGGGTCTCGAAGAGTCAGACACGACTGAGTGACTTCACTTTCACTTTTCACTTTCATGCATTGGAGAAGGAAATGGCAACCCACTCCAGTGTTCTTGCCTGGAGAATCCCAGGGACAGGGGAGCCTGTCTATGGGGTCTGCCATCTATGGGGTCGCGCAGAGTCGGACACTACTGAAGCGACTTACCAGCACCAGCATGGGGCTCCTCAGGTGGTTCGGTGCTAAAGAATTCACCTGCCGATGCAGGAGACACGGGTTCGAGCCCTGATCTGGGAAGATCCCATCTGCTGCGGAGCAGTGGAGCCCGAGGGCCACAGCCACTGAGCCTGTGCCCTGGAGCCTGGAAGCCCCAACTCCGGAGGCCAGCAAGCCCTGGGGCCCTGGCTCCACAGCAGAGAGTAGCCCCCACCCTCCGCAGCTCGAGAAGGCCACGCAGCAACGAAGGCCCGGCATAGCCAGTAGTAATAGTAATGAAGACTCAGTGGCTTTCTGGAGTTTACACTAAGGGCATGGTTATATTAAAGGGAAAAGAAGAGTTTGTTGTGTCTTCAAAAGGCCTGTTCCCCGCCCGAGTGGACTGTGGTTAAGGACAATAAGCGCTGACATTCGAGCGCTGAGCTTCCTTATCTTCTCTCGTTCAAACCTCTGGCCAATCCCAGAGGAATGTAACAGCAACGTGTGGTCCAATGCTGCCCCATTTTACAGACCAGGAAACTGAGGCACAGAGATTGGCAACAGGCACAAGCTTGCAAGGCTGAAGGAGCTAGGCAGGATCCAGACCCAAGCAGTGCATCTCCAGAGACCACGCACCGAACAGCCGAGGTGCCTCAGCCCAGGGGGCTCATGCCAGACGCTGGGGCCTCCACGGGGGCCACTGCAGAGCGTGAAGGGCAATGAGTCGCCCAGAGGGAGATGCAGTACTGCACCTTGGCGGGTGAATGGATTTCTAGGACCTGGATCCCAAAAGGGAGTTAAGGCAAAGGGGAGGAGGGGGTTGTTGAAGGACACCTGGGCCCTCCATCACCGTTCACCCCCCATCCCGGGGCCGCCAGCCCACAGGTGGAGTGTGTTTACCGATCATTAGCGCTGCAGGAGGGCGCGGGGCAGCGGTGCGGCTGCCTGTATCTGCGGTCTCTGCTTGTCGAAATCCCCAGGATTTGAGAATATGCCCAGGAATGGAACACCGAGACTGCTTTCGTTGTTATATTTCATTTATTCATGTCCATAGATCAATTAAAATTAAGTGCGGCCTTAAAATCGAAACATTATCTTATAAATAATGATTGCATCTCGAGTTCCAAAAGACAGGGAGGCTGTCTTTCAATTACGCTTAGGTTCCTCAGTACTTGATTTAAAGGCCATCAGATCAGATCAGATCAGTCGCTCAGTCGTGTCCGACTCCTTGTGACCCCATGAATTGCAGCACACCAGGCCTCCCTGTCCATCACCAACTCCCGGAGTTCACTCAGACTCACGTCCGTCAAGTCAGTGATGCCATTCAGCCATCTCATCCTCTGTCGTCCCCTTCTCCTCCTGCCCCCAATCCCTCCCAGCATCAGAGTCTTTTCCAATGAGTCAACTCTTCGCATGAGGTGACCAAAGTACTGGAGTTTCAGCTTTAGCATCATTCCTTCCAAAGAAATCCCAGGGCTGATCTCCTTCAGAATGGACTGGTTGGATCTCCTTGCAGTCCAAGGGACTCTCAGGAGTCTTCTCCAACACCACAGTTCAAAAGCATCAATTCTTCGGCACTCAGCTTTCTTCACAGTCCAACTCTCACATCCATACATGACCACAGGACAAACCATAGCCTTGACTAGATGAAACTTTGTTGGCAAAGTAATGTCTCTGCTTTTGAATATGCTATCTAGGTTGGTCATAACTTTCCTTCCAAGGAGCAAGCATCTTTTAATTTCATGGCTGCAGTCACCATCTGCAGTGATTTTGGAGCCCAGAAAAATAAAGTCTGACACTGTTTCCACTGTTTCCCCATCTATTTCCCATGAAGTGGTGGGACCGGATGCCAATCCATCCTCAAAGTGTGAGGGCATGCCAACCTAAAGACTCGAAGAGAAGAGAATGGAGTGTGCAGGGAGGGAGAGAGAGAGAGTGAGAGAGAGAGAGAGAGAGAGAGAGAGAGAGCGCATGCACGCAGGAGAGAGAGAGATGAATGTGCTTCCTAATCAATTCTCAAGTAGAGGATTGTGCCCCTCCAGGTGTGCAGCCTGGGTCAGGATGGCACCTTGGGTCCCCCTCTTCTCAGAGACATGCAGGGCTACCCGCTTCTCATTCACAAAGGACCAGGTGGGCTGAGACCAAACACGAAGACACCCAGGCGGCTCACTTCTGGGACACTCTACAAGAGGAGGGTGAGCAAGTGTGGTCTCAAAGCCCGAATATGTCGAGGAGGAACTTGCTTTGGGAGCTGGAAGCCCTGGAGATGCCACAACGGGGTGGGACCTAATCGAGACAGGGAGCCAGGTGGAAGGAACCCCGGTCCAGGCACAGCGGTGGTGACGAGGTGCGGCGGTGCTGTGTCCATGAGGCCTCCCTCCTGCCTTTCCTCCCATCCCCAGACTCCAGTGCCTTTTAGGGTCCAGTTCAAAGTGCCCCCGCCCCCGAAGTCCCTCTGCTTTCTGACTTTGCTCTACTGTCTTCTCCTAAAGAGTCCAGCTCAGAACTTTATTACAGCACGTGTTGTGCTCAGGCACTCAGTCGTATCCAACTATTGTGACCCCAGGGATTGTAGCCCACAAGGCTCCTCTGTCCATGAGATTCTCCAGGCAAGATTACTGGAGTGGGTTGCCATTCCCTTGTCCAAGGGGTCTTCCTGACCCAGAGATCGAACCCGTGTCTCTTGTAGTTCCTGCCTTAGTAGAAGACTCTTTACCCCCGGGCCACCTGGGAAGCCGCCTTGTCTAACTATACGCCCTTTCCAGGTGAGCGGTTTGGCAGCTGAAAACAAGCCACTTATTTCCACTTCCTTGTCTTGATCTACTGGTAACCAGACGCTTTGCTTTAAAAGTAGAGTGGACTTGGAATAAGCAGTGTCAGAACTGGTGTGGTCACAACTGTGTGTCTGAACTCTCCCAGGGGACACATGAATGGAAGACAGCTATGTTCTGTTGCTTCTCCATTCGTGTCTACCCAGTCCTAGTGAATTGCCTACGCGTGCAAATATCCAACAGAGGGTTGGATACATGAGTCTGTGTCTTGCCCCGTTTGTTCATTACCTGCATCCTCCCACCAGAATGAAATATCCCTGACAATAAGGTCTTGGTTTTGTTTACCATAGCATCCCCAGGGTGTTACACAGAGCCCTGAAACATTAGGGTCTTAATGAATATCAAATTAATAAAAGAATCAATTATTCTTTTACTCCAGACACCAATCAGGCTGGAAAGCTTTAGTTTGTTTGCTCCATGAAGGGGCTCATTCTGCACAATCGTTTCAGGGACAGTCTCACCAGCAAGAATGAAAGCGAGGCAGAAACAATCCGCACACCCAGCAGCTGACCAAGGGACAAGAGGTGTGGCCGGTCTGTGTGGTGGAATTACTGTTCTGCTGTGAAAAGGAAGTACTGATTCAGCGCCAACATGGATGAACCTTGAAAACGTTATGCTAAATGAAGGGAGCCAGACACAAAAGACCACATGTTGTCTGCTCCCATTTGTATAAAATGCCCAGAACTGGCAACTCTATACAGATAGAGGAGATGCGTGGCTTCCAGGGGCCGGAGGGAGGGAGTGAGGGAGTGACGTTTCTTTTTGAGGCGATAAAACTGTTCCTGAGTTGGATAGTGGTGACGGATGCACAGCCTTGTGATGACACTAAAAACCACTGAATTGTGTGCTTCAGAAGGGTGGATTTTATGATGTGTGAATTACATCTCAATAAAGCTATTTGAAAAAGAAAAACCAAGGGGAAGATCATGCTTGATCAGAGCCTGCAAAGTTCTTTTTCCCCGGGAGCCGTGTTCTGGGGTTCTTCACGGGATCTCCTAAGAGCCTCTGTGCTACTGCTCTAGAGAAGCACGCCCTTGGGTGTGAACCCACCCTGCAGCTGCAGAAACGACAACAGCAGTCTTTGCCAGTTGCCGAGGGCAAGACTAAATGATGAGGGACTTCCCTGATGGTCCAGTGGTTAAGAATCCACCTGCCAGTCCAGGGGATGCACATTCAGTCCCTGGTTTGGGAAGATTCCACAGGCCAGGGGGCAACCAAGCCCGCGCACTGCAGCTACTGAAGCTCGTGAGCCTGGAGCCGGTTCTCTGCAGCAGGAGGAGCCACCACAGTGAGAAGCCTGGGCGCCGGAGCGTGGTCCCTGCTCACCATCACTAGAGAAATTCTGTGTAGCAACAGAGAACCAGTGCGACCAAAAGTAAATACGCAAAAATTTAAAAAAAAGAATAAGTGAGGAATAAGAGATTAGAGGACGAAAGCTCCGGATCACCTCTTGGATAATGATTCTAGAACTTCTGAAAAAAAATAGAACTTGATAACAAAAAATGCTGATATTTATTTTTGAAAACATATGTCAAGCAATTAGTCCCATACCTTTATATAACCCTGCATTCTGTCCAGTTTTTTCCAACTCAGAAATCCTCGACTACCAGGACAGTTTTGCCCTCTAGAGAATAGTCATCCATTTCTAGGGACAGTTTTGGTTATACTGCGGGGGAGGTGCTAGTAGCATCTAGTAGGTTAGGCCAAGAAAGCTGCTGACTTTATCCTGCAGAGTACAGGTCAGCTCCCTGCAGGCACAAGAATGAAATTCTTACACAGCCGTCAGTATACCAAGGTTGAGAAACCCCACTGTGAACCCATCACCAACTTCCTGGTCCAAACTACCATCGTCTCTTAATCGAACTTTGCAGTAGTTTCCCAACAGATTTCTCTGCTTTCATGGCAAGCATTGCTAGAGAACTCTCTCCAAACACGAATCTGATCATCTGTCTCTGGCCACCACTGGGCCAGTCGGATTGTTCCCAAATGCTGCTGTAACGACTTACACAAACTTGGTGGCTTTGAAGAATAGAAAGGTGTTATCTTCTATTTATCTGCCCATGTAATAGAGCATTTAAAAGATGACAACATGCAGTTTGAGGAAAGGCAAACTGTGAGTGGTCAGAAGACTCAATTCCTCCTTGTCAGCTGTGGACAAAGTAGGTACAAACCGTGTCCAAGCGGCTCTCCACGAACCACCGCGACAGTTACCAACGAAATCCCACTGCAACAGTTACCAATGAATCCGGAAACGTTAAGCCCAAAGTATTCAGTTTCTTTGTGTTTATTGCAGTAGTCTGGGTTTAAATATGCAAGTCCTGACATTGGCTGCATATTTCAATTTTACGGCCCAGCGAGTTTTCTCTGCAGATCGACATGTAGAAGGATCAGTAGCCACTGGTGGTCTGAGGACAAGCAGAGGTTTTTCTCTCTGTCCTGCCATTATTCCAAGAAGGAGAAAGGTTTTAGGCAAAGATAAATGGAAATTATCCAGTAGCTTCAAATATATTACTCCCCAGATCTCCTGTCTGAGTAAATCAGAGATACCCACAACTAAGGATAATGAGATAATTAAAGACTAGTAAATAAAAATCTGGGGTGCTTTCTATCGTTAGCCCAGGACATGAATTTGATTATGAAACACTGACTCTGTATTTTGAAATGTCATATCAATTACATGAGACACTTTTACAGATCTCTCGGAAAAATATTTACATAAAATGATATTTTTATACACGATGTAAAGTACTGAAGTATAGATTTAATCAAAACTGTAAATAAGACTAAAGGTATGCTGTAAGTGTAAAATATGCAAGCATAAAAAGTTTTAGCAAAATTTTAAATTGATTTCACTCTGCATTACATTGGTTTCCCTATTACCTGCATATCCATCTCTAGCTCCCCAACCCACTCCTTCCCCGCTTCAGTTTAATACTCTTTCACTGGAGAAAAGACATTTTTTGGGGAAAAATACAACAACAGATCCACAGCGTTTTTAAGTTTCTGTGTTTTGGGGGAGAGGAATGTGAACTTAGTGCATTTCTGCGTCGGTTCTGAGTTACATTTTGAGTCTCTCCCTGATCCCCGGAGGCCACATCGGTCACTGAAAGGAGTCAGGCTTGGGTGATGGGCGAGACCTGGGTTTGAATTCTGCCTCTGACCTGGAGCTGTCAGAGCTGTGTCTCTGGACGAATGGCTGTCTCTGGGGCTGAGTCTTCTCACTTGTAAAGTGGGACTCCCGGCGCCCACCTCCCGAGGCGTGGTGAGGGTGCCGGGAGACGCTGGCAGTGTGCGCGGCGCGTCTGAGGCTCAGCTACTTCTCCCGCGTCCAGCGCACCTCATTTCTGGGGCGACTGAGACTCTGAGCCTTTCTCCACACCGCGGCTGCTAGAGAGGGGCGGTACGTGAGGGACGTCAAGTAACCCGGCTCATCCTTGGGTCCCGGAGACCCAAGGAGCTCTTTGCTTCATTTCCGGAATCTCTTCAAATCAGAATGTTTTACAGACCTTGACTCGTAGAGGGTCTCCTTTTGCAAGATGCTTTTGCCCCGACTCACCAAAGCAGGCTACACAAGTAGGCAGAGGTCAAATGAAATGTGAGAAGGGGAAGGGAGCCTGGAGAAGTTTGGTTTATGAAAACGCCGCAGTCGAGTAACCAACTTGTCCAGTTTTTCCTAGGACTGTCCTGGTTTAGCAGAGAATATTCCGTGCCCTGGAAATCCCTCAGTCCTGGCAAAAACAGCATGCTCCGTCACCCTACGCAATTTAAATTCTGCGATAGGCAGTCAGAAACAGGAAGGTTCGTGGTTCCATAAGGCTGGGGTGAGAAAAGGGAATGCCTCTAAATGACCACACAATTTCTTGTTCATTTCAGTTCAGTTCAGTTCAGACCCCATGAATTGCAGCACGCCAGGCCTCCCTGTCCATCACCAACTCCCGGACTTCACTCAGACTCACATCCATCGAGTCAGTGATGCCATCCAGCCATCTCATCCTCTGTCGTCCCCTTCTCCTTCTGCCCCCAATCCCTCCCAGCATCAGAGTCTTTTCCAATGAGTCAACTCTTTGCATGAGGTGGCCAAAGTACTGGAGTTTCAGCTTTAGCATCATTCCTTCCAAAGAAATTCCAGGGCTGATCTTGTTAGGATGATGGAAATTTTCTGAACTTAGATGGTGGTGATGGCTGACAACTCCATAAACACACTAAAATCCTTCATCTCATAAAAACAAGTTTGTTTATCTGTGGCCGCTCTGGGTCCTGACGCCGCACACAGGCTTTCGCTGGCTGTGGCGAGTGGGGCTGCTCTCTGGTTGCCTTGTTGGCTTCTCACTGCCGTGGCTTCTCGTTGCAGAGCGCAGGCTCCAGGGGCTGGGTTCCACAGCTGTGGTGCGTAGGCCCAGCTGCCCTGAGGCAGGCGGAATCCTCCCCGACCATGAATCGAACCCACGCCCTCTGCATAGGCAAACAGACTCTCCACCACTGGGCCACCAGGGAAGTCCCAGCTCAACTTGTACTCTTAAAACAGATGGCTTTTATGATATGTGAATTATATCTCCGCAAGGCTGATTAATTGATTATTAAATTATATTTCCATAATCAAGCATTTAATTTTTTAGAGAAATAATACTATCCTGCCCACAAAATGCATTAAGAATTTCAACTAAATTGTCTATCAAATTGAAAAAGATTTATTGAAGTTGACAAACTCAGATTTGATAAGGATATGAGGAAAATGTCTCATGTTCAAATGGTCAAAAGTGCAAATGAATAAGATGCTTAAATAGGACAGTTTTGTAGTATGAACCAAAATGCAACATAGATACACTCTTTGACTCAGCAACTTTATTTCCAGAGATGTATCCTAGGCAGATAATTGTCAAGTGTGCAGAGATATATGTGCAAAGATGTTCCTCACAGATGGTTTGTAATAGAAACAATGGCTTATAATTAGAAGCAATCTAAATTTTCATTAGTGATGGATGGTTTGGATGAGTTATAACAAATCCATATAATGAAACACTTTTACTATGACAGCGTTGAGATGGTAATATAAATCCATACGTACATCTGACCGACTGTTCCAATCTGCCTGGGACAGTCCTTGTTTTAGTACTGAAAGTCCCCACGTCCAGGAAAACCCCTCAGTCTCAGGCAAACAGATTGAATGTTGGTGTTGTTTAGTTGCTCAGTTGTGTCCGACTCTTTTGTGTCCCTCTGGACTGTAACCCGCCAGGCTCCTCTGTCCATGGGATTTCCCAGGCAAGAATACTGGAGTGGGTTGCCATTTCCTTCTCCAGGGGATCTTCCCAACCCAGGGATCGAACCAGACTCTCCTGCTTGGTAGGCAAATTCTTTACCCCAAGTCAGAGAGGCTGATGTGGGTTCAAGTCCCTCTTCTGTTTCTTGCTTATTGAATGTCCTTGGAGAGGGCTCTGAACCCCTCTCCACACCTTTGCTTCATCTCATAAGTGGATAAAATAATATCAGCCTCTAGGGCTGCGGTGCTGATTCCATGATGTGACAATATATATAAAGCTCCAGGGGAAGTGCCTGCCACTGTCTTTAACTGCTAATTTATGTTCCTTATCATCCTTCTTACATTCCACTTTGTCTCAGTAACTGAAAACTTATTTGAAACCATCAAAATCTTTATCATCCATGTGTAAAACAGTAGGTGATATGACTTTATGAATAAAATCTCTTCTCAATCTGTAGACTTTACTTTTGCCATAGCTTGACTACCTGGGTGGAGACAGGGCATGATAAGATAGCTTAAAAATACCTCAAATCTGGGAAAGCCTGCTAGTTTTCACACAAAGAAAACTTGTGTTAATAAAATATTACTCCAGTTCATTAGAAACCTACACAAAAAAAAGCTTCTCTGATTATATAATCATCTCTACCTAGCTGCTTTTTCTGGCCAAAGGCAAACATGAGGCTCAACTGCGGACCTGGGGCTAAAGCCTCAGAATGCGTGTTTGCTGCCTGCCACTCACAGGGTGAAGCAGTCAACGATTCAGACCTTTGTGATTCTCAAGCTTTTCACTGTCTTGGAGGCTGTCCTGCCCACAGTTTAGGGCTCTGTACCCAGTGTGTTTAATCCAGGGGTTCCTATTTCCAGGCAAGTTGGCAGTCATTTCTAAAGAGCTTTATTGTTTTGTTAAGTTTTCCAAATATAGGCATAAGTCATAGCTGGAGGACAAGAATTCATTCACCAGTGATCTCATTCACCCACCCTTCCTTCTATCCATCTTCCTTCCTTCTGTCTACCCTTCCATCCAACCAGCAATATTTATTATAACCCAATTATGTGACTGTTCCATTCATTTCCACCAGTTTTTAGTCAGTACCTTCTATACATTTAGAATGTTGCATTTGTTGAGTGTCAGGGATTAACAGAGGAGACGGTCATGGTTCTTAATTGTGCAGGGCTTGTGTTCAAGGATGGAGGCATTAACAAAACAGTCCTATATATGCATATTCATGTATTATATATAATGATAAATTTGATAAATGCAGTGAGAGAAAGGTCATAGAGACATGAGCACTTATAATCAGAGGAAACGTACTTTAATCCATGGGGAAACAGAAGTTTTCCCAAGGGAGTGAAGATTGTGCTGAGGTCTAAAGAGCAAACAAGAGTTAATTAGGAAAGGAAAACAGGAGCAAGTGTTAAGGGAAAAGGGGGCGGGCATGTCCGGTCCCATGCTGGAGGGACGGTGGTAGGAAGGAAGGATTGAAAATCCTGAGTGGAGCAGAGAGAAGGCAGGAGGAGAGCTTGGTAGAGACCATGCAGAGCTCTGTAGGCTGTTTAAGAAGTTTGGAAAAAATCCTCAGCGCATCCAAAATGCACTGAAGAGTTTTCAGCAGGGGCGTCTATCAGGTGAGGGAAGAACAGGCTAAAAGGGCTGGTGTGTGGATGGATAGTTCAGTCACAAGACTTTATCAGCAACCCAGATGGGAGATGCTGGAGCCTTGAACTGACATTGTGTTCAAACCATGCGAACTGATGGAGAAATATTTTATGCTAGGGTCCAGTGAGGTAACTAGAGATGTAATTTATAGACAAATGAACTGGCAAGTAAATCACATCGGATAGTATGGCAATGGGTGGTGTGGTGGCCATCTGAAATAGGGTTAGAGAGAGTCAAAATAGCTTTTTGAGACTGGGAATTAGGACGGGCCCTGAAAGGACAATGAGGGAGGGACTCAGAGGGCATCTCAGATTGGTGGAGCAAGTGAGCAAAACCAGAGAGAAAAGAATTTGCATAGTTTGTATAGAGGAAGCTGAGGAGGCAAAAGAAAAAAATTGCTGAGACTGATGGTACAGAGCAGCTGTGATGGTCTTTCCAGACAAAGTGATTAGTCATGACTCTTAATTTCATGGCAGAAAACTGACTCAAACTGGTTCAAGGAAAAAAGTGAACGTATTTGCTGATACAGATGGAAAGGATGCATGTAAATGACGTCAGGTAAAGCTCGATCCAGGTGCTCAAATAATGGTGCCAAGACCTTTTCTCTCTCCATGTCTTGACTCTGCTTTTTTCTGAACAATGATGTCAGCTGATCTAGGTTTACTTACCAATTAGACAATCCAGGTGGTACTTTTAGCACAAGTTGGAGATACAGTATTATTGGCATAGCTGATATCACGTGTCCATCCTTGAATCAATCATTGAGGCCAGGATGCAGGATATTCAATGCTCTGAGGCCTGAATCATACTTTTTTGTTTTTTTTTAAACTGGGGAGAGGATCATGGTCCCCTTCCCCAAGTCAAATGGATGGAGAGAAGGGGGGAAGTTCCTCCACTGGTGAAGTTGACAGAAGTGCCTTTATTTTAAGAGATTCTCTCTTGATGTAAGAGAAATGGATTGTGATAACATCTTGGGACACATACTTCATTTTAAAATCATGAAGGTTCTTTGCTTTATGGAACAAATACATCTACATTTTATCCTCGAGATTGGTGGTGTTTCCTAGAAGCTAGAGAATCTTCAAATGTCTGACTCAGGTTCCTAAGACTGGGGTCAAATACCAGGTTCAGATCTATGCTCTCTTTTCAAAGTTGACATTACCTTGTTCATCTGATTTTTTTTTTTTTTTTTATAAAACAGAAAGAACATTGTCATAGAATTGGGAATTGAGTCATACCTGGAAGGTGAAATAGAATAGACTTGAGTCATTCTTTTCTGTTTGTTTAGTAGAGGGAGATTCATATGGGTCTTTGATCATATATTCGAGTAAGGTATGTCCTTGACAGTGATTCAAGAGAGGTGTCTCATTTAGAGCACCTATTATCCTATAAGTTATGTTTTTCATTTACTTCTCTGAATTCTTTCATCTTTAAGCGTATGTATTTTTTAATTTAATTTTATGTTCTTTCATCTTATCTTGATTAAGCTTTGGAAGGCTTTTATCAAGATCTTATTCTGGCTGATAATTAATTTTAAGGTATTCTTTCTTGGTTTGTAATAGTTTTGTTATTGTATAATTAAAAACAAAATTAAAATATTTCTGCCCCCTCACTTTTGCAAAGCCTATAATCTAGCTCCTAGAGACACAACAGGAGTGTCACAATCAGATGCAGAGCATGGAGCCTTCACTGCTGTTGCAAGTAAATTAAAACCCCAGTCATAGGAAACAAAGTAAATATTGAATCATTTCCCAGGAATGATCAAATTTGATGGTAAATGAATTCCCTCCATTCAACACCCTTATCTTTAGTCTTTTCAGGGTTCCAGGACAAATGTGCATAAGGACTGTATTGTCCTTACCTAGCACAGCATTCACTACCCTCGTGTGGCTTGCAGGTCCCCACGGAAGTCACACAGAGCCCAGTTTCAGCAAAGGAGGACCTGAAAGGGAACTATGCAAGCCCCAGGCCTCCTCCTGGTCCCCTACTCTCCACTTGCCAGAAGGGTGTGATAGGCAGAATTCTAAAGATGCCTCCACGATTCCCATGTCCAGGTTATTCCATCAAACACTACTTCTCTAAAGAGATTTGGCAGATGTAATGAAGGCCCTGAGTCACGTGACATGAAGGTATGGAGGGCCTTCTTTAATTAAAATATTCTCACTGGCTTGTGTCAGAATCAAGAGCCAGAGACATTTAGGAATCTTCAAGAATTCATGGCACCAGGGCAGTCCTGTTCTGAAGATGGGAAGGATCACGGGCAAGGACCAAAAGGTACCACGTGAAAAATGAGAACTGTTCTTGGCTGACAGTGAGGAAATAGGACCTCAGTCCTTAAAACACAAGTAATTGAATTCTGCCAACAATTTGAATGAGCCTGAAAGCTGATTCTCTCCCAAAACCTCCATAAGAGAGTTCAGTCCAGCCAAGACCCAGATTTCCACCTGGTGAGATGCTGAGATGAGGACCCAGCTGAGCCTGTGCAGACTTCTGACCCTCAGACCTACAGAACTGGGGCATAACGTAACATGTGCATGTTGTCACTAGCTATGTTTGTGACGATTTGTTACACTGGATAGAAAACTAATTCCAGAGTTTCAAAGCAGAAACTTAAGGTCACATAGAAATAATTAGACACTCAGTTCAGTTCAGTTCAGTTCAGTCACTCAGTTGTGTCCGACTCTTTGCAACCCCATGAATCGCAGCACACCAGGCCTCCCTGTCCATCACCATCTCCCAGAGTTCACTCAAACTCATGTCCATCGAGTTGGTGATGCCATCCAGCCATCTCATCCTCTGGCGTCCCCTTCTCCTCCTGCCCCCAACCCCTCCCAGCATCAGGGTCTTTTCTAATGAGTCAACTCTTCGCATGAGGTGGCCAAAGTACTGGAGTTTCAGCTTTAGCATCATTCCTTCCAAAGAACACCCAGGACTGATCTCCTTTAGAATGGAGGTTGGATCTCCTTGCAGTCCAAGGGACTCTCAAGAGTCTTCTCCAACACCACAGTTCAAAAGCATCAATTCTTCGGCGCTCAGCCTTCTTCATAGTCCAATTCTCACATCCACACAATTAGACACTAAGAGCTTCTGACTATTATCGAGCTGTTAAAGGTACATGAACCTAGGATGCGACTGATGCTTCATGTGTCTCAGTACTTGTCTGGCAGGTTTTTTAAATGTATTTTTTTCAATGAGGAGATAAAAGAAGAATTAAAATCTAATAGTACTCTATTCAGAAAAGTATTTTAGTGACACTTCATCATAAGATTAAGAGCCGAGTGATGGGAGAAAGAAAATACAAACTCTTGAATACAAGTTCTATGATGATAGGCATGTGTTCATCTAATTCTTCTTATATCCCCAGTGAAAAATGTTCACTGAAAAAATGAAATAAAGAAGGAGAGATTTGTCAATGCCTGGAGACATTTTTGGTTGTCAAATCTGGAAGAGGTTGCTCCTGGAAGCCAAGTAGATACTGGGGATATCCAACTGTGCAGGAAAGCGCCTCCCACCTCCTCAACACCGCCCCCCCCCAACACACACACAAGGGGTTATTTAGCTGAAAATATCAACAGTGCTGAGCATTATTAGAGCATTATATTTCTAAGTGAGATGGGCTTCTTTTCTCCTTCTTCCTTATCATGGCCTGGTTTCCACAGATACTATGTTCTTGATGGTTTTCTAGAATATTTCGTCATCTGTCTCAATCTCAGTCTTTGAAATCCATCTGATTTCTTAGCTCCTATGCAGTTAGTAGGGCTTCCCAGGTGGCAGAGTGGTAAAATGATCCATCTGCCAATGCAAGAGATGCAGGAGACATGAGTTTGATCCCTGGATTGGGAAGATCCTCTGGAGGAGGAAATGGAAACCTACTCCAGCAGTCTTGCCTAGAGAATCCCACGGACAGAAGAGCCAGGCGGGCTGCAGTCCGTGGGGTCGCATAGAGTCAGGCACAACCGGGCACATAGCACATGTGCCTTTCTTTACTGGGTGTTTGGCTCCTTCCATCCTTGCCACATACCATCTTCATCCCAGGCCAGCTGGGACTCAGCCATTATACTGAGTCCCGAGTATATGCAACTGAGCCAGCCGCATTTTCTGTCCTCAAAGAACCCCAGATAGCAAAGGAAACTGACACACGTTCAGTGAAGTAGGCCACGGTGTTATTCTCACTGTAACAGACATAAGCAAAAGGTGATGCTTTGAGGCTGGATAGTAGAAAATGAACGTGTTCCTAGAACAAATTCTTCACATTGTCTTTGTTGACAGGCTTAGGTACAAAGAAATGATGTTAATTGTTGGCCTGGAGCTTTCTGCGTTGCAGAGTGCTTTTATACATGCTATCTCCTTACGTACACTAACAAGCCCAGGGCCAGGTAGGCCACGTATTACTGACTACATTTCGCTAATAAATAAAGAGAAACCCAGGGAAGTTATAAGCTTTGCTAAGAGCTCATAGCTGTTAAATCATGGGGAGTGTGGGGAGGAGACGGTTCCCAAGAAGGAGCAGGATGGCCAGGCTGACAACAGTCATTGTTTATCAATTGGTCTAGATATATTTCAACATTTTAATAACCAGAGTGACCAGTTATGGAGCTTCCCTGGTCGTTCAGTGGTAAAGAATCCGCCTCCAATGCAGGAGACACAATTCAATCCCTGGGACGGGAAGATGCTCTGGAGAAGGAAATGGCAATCCACTCCAGGATTCTCACCAAGGAAATCCGAAGGACAGAGAAGCCTGGTGGGCTGCAGTCCATGGGTCAGAAAGAGTCGGACACAACTTAGCGACTAAACAAGATCAGTTATACCATCTGACCGTCAGCCCGACTTCCAAACCAGGTACGTTATTAACTCCTGATGCTTCATTCCACAGAGTTTATTAATTTTCTTTTTAAAAAATACCTTTTATAGTTAAAAGTTACCTATACACATTATTAAAATATCAATAGTGCTAAAGTATATAAAAAGGAAGGAAATGTTTTTCTCTTTCCCCAGAAAACCAGTCCCTCAGTCCCTTCCCTAGAGGCAATGACAGCTTCTTCTGTATCATTTACAAAATTTTGCATAAAACCTATAAACTGTTATATACAAAGGGACAGTTCATTTCTCATGGGTTTGCTCCTAGCATTTCCTCCTTAATATTAATATAACTTGGAGGTTTTCTGTAGATCACCTCATTCTTTTTCATTGCTATAGAGGACTATCTTATCGGAACTATTTATTTATCATATATAATCAGTATATTATATAACACATATTGCATATTGTATCTACAACTGAATATATATTACATGCTTAAGTTACTACAGAATACCTGTTCATATACAAATGCACAATTTATACATCCATACTCATAATCTGTAAATAAATATACATTATTTATCTACAAATAAAGCCACTAAATCAGGGACGGGAAAACTGGACCAAGGGCTAAATCCAGCCTACCACCTAATTTTATGAGTAAAGTTTTAGTGAAACATGGACATACCTATTTGTTTACTTAACAGCAGAGCTGAGTAATTGTGACAGAGACCATATTGCATGAGAAGCCATGTTTACCATCTGGTCTTTCGCAGCAAATATTGGCTGTGTTGCATATGGTTTATTTATTTATTTATTTTAAATTACAAAATGAAAAAGTATAAATTATTTAAACTGTATCAATTAAATAACTAAACTTTGTGTGGCTTGGTCTTGGTTTAATTATTACTAGAGACATTCAGATTGTTTTTAGTCTTCTGCAATAGATGCCGCAGTGAATGTTTTTATATGTAAGTTTATTGGCAAAATAAACTTGGATGGAATTCAAGATGGTGGAGTAGGAGGACGTGCGGTTATCTCCTGTGAAAACTCCAAATTACAACTCTCTGCTGAACAACCATTGACAGGAGAATGTTGGATCCCACCAAAAAAAGATGCCCCACATCCAAGGGCAAAGGAGAAGCCCCAGAAAGATGGTGGCTGCTGCTGCTAAGTCGCTTCAGTCGTGTCCGACTCTGTGCGACCCCATAGACAGCAGCCCACCAGGCTCCCCTGTCCCTGGGATTCTCCAGGCAAGAACACTGGAGTGGGTTGCCATTTCCTTCTCCGATGCATGAAAGTGAAAAGTGAAAGTCAAGTCGCTGAGTCTTGTCCGACTCTTAGTGACCCCATGGACTGCGGCCCACCAGGCCCCTCCGTCCATGGGTAGGAGGGGTGAAATTACATTTAGAATCAAACCCCGTACCCCGTACCCAGAGATACTTGGAGGGCTCAAACAAAACGCATCCAGGAGGGGCCACAGAGACCAAGCCAGACGTGCCTTCGAGTGTCTCCTGTGCAGCTGCAGGACAGCACTCGCCTGCACAGGGGCAGGGGCTCTGGGTGCAGTAGACTCGGGTATGGCAGAAGCCCTCTTGGAGGAGGTCGCCATTAACTCCACCGTAGAGCCACCAGGACTTACACAGGATGGGGAAATAGATTCTTGGAGGGAACAACAGAAACTTGTGTGCACCAGGACCCAGGAGAAAGCAGCAGTGACCCCACAAGAGACTGACCCAGACGTGCCCGTGAGTGTCCAGGAGTCTCCAGCGTGGGTCAGTGGTGGCCCGCTGCAGGGTTGGGGTCACTGAGTGCAGAGGTGCGCGCATGGGACCTTTTGAAGGAAGTGGCCATTATCTTCATTACCTCCACCATAGTTTGGCCTCAAGTCAAACAACAGGGAGGGAACAGCCCCGCCCATCAACGGAAAACTGGATGAAAAATTTATGGAGCATAGCTCCAACCATCAGAACAAGACCTAGTTTCCCCCTCAATCAGTCTCTGTCATCAGGAAACTTCCATAAACGTCTTATCCTTACTCATCAGAGGGCAGACAAAATGAAAATCACAATCACAGAAAACTAACCAAACTGATCACATGGACCACAGCCTTGTCTAACTCAATGAAACTATGAGCCATGATGTGTAGGGCCACCCATGACGGATGGGTCATGGTGGAGAGTTCTGACAAAACATGGTCCGCTGAAGAAGGGAATGGCAAACCACTTCAGTATTCTTACCTTGAGAACCCCATGGACAGTATGAAAAGGCAAAAAGATAGGACACTGAAAGATGAACTCCCCAGGTTGGTAGGTGCCCAGGATGCTACTGGAGATCAGTGCAGAAATAACTCCAGAAAGAATGAAGAGTTGGAGCCAACGCAAAAACAATGCACAACTGTGGGTGTGGCTGGTGATGCAAGTAAAGTCCGATGCTGTAAAGAGCAGTATTGCATAGGAACCTGGAATGTTAGGTCCATGAATCAAGGCAAATTGGAAGTGGTCAAACAGGAGACGGCAAGAGTGAACATCGACTTTTAAGGAATCAGCGAACTGAAAAGGACTGGAATGGGTGAATTTAACTCAGATGACCATTATGTCTACTGCTGTGGGCAGGAATCCCTTAGAAGAAATTGAATAGTCCTCATAGTCATCAAAAGAGTCTGAAATGCAGTACTTGGATGCAGTCTCAAAGATGACAGAATGATCTCTGTTCGTTTCCAAGACAAACCATTCAGTATCACAGTAATCCAAGTCTATGCCCCAAACAGTATTGTGGAAGCAGCTGAAGTTGAATGGTTCTATAAAGACCTACAAGACCTTCTAGAACTAATACCAAAAAAAGATGACCTTTTCTTTATAGGGAACTGGAATGCAAAAGTATGAAGTCAAGAGCTACCTGGAGTAACAGGCGTATTTGGCCCTGGAGTACACAATGAAGCAGGGCAAAGGCAGAGTTTTGCCAAAGAGAACACCTGTTCATAGCCTGGAACAGGTCAGTTTTCATTCAAATCCAAAACCCACTTCCAACAACATAAGAGAAGACTATGCATGAACATCACCAGATGCTCAATACCAAAATCAGATTGATTATATTCTTTGCAGCCAAAGATGGAGAAGCTCTATACAGTCAGCAAAAACAAGACCAGGAGCTGACTGGCTCAGATCATGGACTCATTATTGCCAAATTCAGACTTAAATTGAAGAAAGTAGGGAAAATCACTAGACCATTCAGGTATGCCCTAAATCAAATCCCTTAGGATTATACAGTGGAAGTGACAAACAGATTTAAGGGCTTAGATCTGATAGACAGAGTGCCTATGAACTCTGACAGAAGTTCATGAGACTGTATAGGAGGCAGTGATCAAGATCATCCCCAAGGGAAAGAAATGCAAAAAAGCAAAATGGCTGTCTGAGGAAGCCTTACAAATAGCTGAGAAAAGAAGAGAAGTGAAAGGCAAAGGAGAAAAGGAAAGATACACCTATCTGAATGCAGAGTTCCAAAGAATAGCAAGGAGAGATAGCAAGAATAGCCTTCCTCAGTGATCAATGTAAAGAAATAGAGGAAAACAATAAAATGGGAAAGACTAGAGATCTCTTCAGAAAATTAGAGACACCAAGGGAACATTTCATGCAAAGACAGGCACAACAAAGCCTTGTTCCAAATCAACAGACTTGTTCCAAATCGGGAAAGGAATACGTCAAGGCTGTATGTTGTCACCCTGCTTATTTAACTTAAATGCAGAGTACATCATGTGAAATGCCAGGCTGGATGAAGCACAAGCTGGAATCAAGATTGCCAGGAGAAATATCAACAACCTCAGATTTGCAGATGACACCACCTTTATGGCAGAAATGGTATGGACCCAACAGAAGCAGAAGATGTTAAGAAGAGGGGACAAGAATACACAGAAGAACTGTACAAAAAGGATCTTCATGACCCAGATAATCACGATGGTGTGATCACTCATTAGGCCAGATATCCTGGAATATGAAGTTAAGTGGGCCTTAGGAAGCATCACTAAGAAGGAAGCTAGTGGAGGTGATGGAATTCCAGTGGAGCTATTTCAAATCCTAAGAGATGATGCCATGAACATGCTACATTCAATATGCCAGAAAATTTGGAAAACTCAGCAGTGGCCACAGGACAGGAAAAGGTCAGTTTTCATTCCAATCCCAAAGAAAGGCCATGCTAAAGTATGCTCAAACTACCACACAATTGCACTCATCTCACATGCTAGCAAAGTAATGTTCAAAATTCTCCAAGCCAGCTTCAACAGTACATGAACTGTGAAATTCCAGATGTTCAAGCTGGATTTAGAAAAGGCAGAGGAACCAGAGATCAAATTGCCAACATCCATTGGATCATCAAAAAAGCAAGACAGTTCCAGAAAAACATCTACTTCTGCTTTATTGACTACACCAAAGCCTTTGACTGTATGCATCACAAAAACTTTGGAAAATTCCTCAAGAGATGGGAATACCAGACCACCTGACCTGCCTCCTGAGAAATCTGTATGCAAGTCGAGAAGCAGCAGGTAGAACTGGACATGGAACAACAGACTTGTTCCAAATCGGGAAAGGAATACGTCAAGGCTGTATGTTGTCACCCTGCTTATTTAACTTAAATGCAGAGTACATCATGCGAAATGCCAGGCTGGATGAAGCACAAGCTGGAATCAAGATTGCCAGGAGAAATACAATAACTTCAGATATTCAGATGACACCACCCTTATGGCAGAAAGTGAAGAGGAACTAAAGCACCTCTTGATGAAAGTGAAAGAGGAGAGTGAAAAAGTTGGCTTAAAGCTCAACATTCAGAAAACTAAGGTCATGGCATCCGGACCCATCACTCCATGGCATATAGATGTGAAACAATGGAGACAGTGAAAGACTTTATTTCTGGGGGCTCCAAAATCACTGCAGAGGGTGACTGCAGCCATGAAATTAAAAGACGCTTACTCCTTGGAAGAAAAGCTATGACAAACCTAGAAACATATTAAAAAGCAGAGACATTACTTTGCCAACAAAGGTCCGTCTAGTCAAAGCTATGGTTTTTCCAGTGGTCATGTATGGATGTGAGAGTTGGACTATAAAGAAAGCTGAGCACCAAAGAATTGATGCTTTTGAACTGTGGTGTTGGAGAAGAGTCTTTAGAGTCCCTTGGATAGCAAGGAGATCCAACCAGTCCATCCTAAAGGAAGTCAGTCCTGAATATTCATTGGAAGGATGGATGCTGAAGCTGAAACTCCAATACTTTGGCCACTTGATGCTAAGAACTGACTCATTGGTAATGACCCTGATGCTGGGAAAGATTGAAGGCAGGAGGAGAAAGGGATGATAGAGAATAAGATGATCGGATGGCATCACTAAGTCGATGGACATGAGTTTGAGTAAGACCCAGGAGCTGGTTATTGACAGGAAGGCCTGGTGTGCTGCAGTCCATGGGGTCACAAAGAGTCGACACAACTGAGCGACGGAACTGAACTTATTGGTAAAAAAAAAAAAAAATGGTTGTGCATATAGGGGAAATACTTAGTAGTAGAATTCATGGAATCATCATTACGTACCCTTTGCATTTTTATAGACATGTCCTCTGTAATGCCCCCTGGAAAGATGGCACTGTTCTTCATTTACACAGCAGCACTTGAAAATATATGTTTATTCATGGGCTCACCAAACACTGTGTATTGATCTTTGTTTTTTTTAAATTATGAGTGTGAGCAAATGGCTTTGTGTTCAAAAGTCATATTGTACCCCTCTAAAACAAGAAATTAATGTTTTCTTTTATAAATTGGGAAAATAGTCTTTTAAAGTATTCTTTTTGCTCTAGGGAAGTTAGTATTTTGTCATATTGATTTTAAATACTTTGTTAGACACCTGTGTTTTTGATAATAAAAGAAAAATAATTCAATTAGTGAGATCTATAACCCATTTGTTAGAAAGATTGTTCCTACTTCTAGACTAGAAAGATCTTGCTTAGGAAGTAAGCTTAGTTTTGTCAAATATCATATTTTCTTCTAGTGCTTTTAAGGTTTTGTTTACTAGTCATATCACTGACCCATTTGAGATGATTTTTGGTGGAAGAGATGATGTAGAGCTTCAATTTTAATTTACTTTATACTTAGAAAACTTTGAGGAGTCCCAAATATATTCATTGAATAATTTATCTTTCTCCTACTGATTTAAAATGAAAACTTTCTCCTAAATTAAATCTCCATCTGTATTTGTGTCAGCTTTATCATTCAGTTTTGTTCCATTAATCTTTCTCTCCATTCCTGTGTCAGGATGTGCTAAGAAATTTGCATTCATTATCTCAACAAATTACTCTATCTTTATAATATTTTATCTTTCAAGGCTGATCCACCATCTACTTACTCTGCTGTTTCAGTTTTTCTGGTTATTTTTGTATCATTAATTTTCCCTGAGACTTTAATTAACTTTTTCCTTCCTTAAAAAAAAAAAAAAAACTCAACCAATCAATGAAATACACTTCTTGGGGTTTTAATAGTGATCACATTACATTCTTACCTTAGGGGAAATTTGATAGTTTCATAAAACTGACCTATGTTAGAAAAGAGTGGCAAGTATCTTTTTTATTAATTGATTAATAAATTGTATTAATTTATTAGTACCTCTCATAGCATACTAGTTATATTTTATAGGTTTTTAAAGATCCTATATATTTCCTATTAAATTTATTTGCTGGTATTTGAAAACCTTTTTTCTTGCTTTTGAAAAAAAGTCTGTTCTTCCTTTATACTTCTAGTTATTTCTATTGATATCTGTTTTATTTCTATTGATATCTGTTTTATATATATAGATATATATTTTATATATATTATAAAATATATTATATATTATATATATAGATAGATATTTTATAAAATTGTTATTAAAATATTGACTGTTCTTAATATAAAATTTAATTAGATGTCATTTTTTATCATTTTTAGAATATCATAGGTTTTGTGCCCACAGACTGCCCAATAGGATAAATTATGTTAATAGGTTATGAACCTTATTTGGGCATGGTAAATCTATATATTCATGTTAATTTTGCTGTTATTAGTATTTTGTTTAAAATTTTTTGAATGAATATTTATAAGTCAGATCAGTTGGCTGTTTTCCTTTGCTTTGTCAAAGTTTGATGTTGATGGTGTCAGGGTTCCACAGAATGACTTGTGATGTGTTTTTCCTTTCTGTATGTTCTGGAACAGTTTAAGTGGTTTGGAATTATCTATTCATTGAGGGGTCATTGAATTCACTTGTGTAAATCGCAGGCCATCAGTGAACCCTTTGGCGGAGGGCAATGAGAGCCTCTTGGGTTGGATTCCCTAGAAGCAGAGCCTGAGACAAGGATTCATGTGAAAGAGAGTTTTTGAGGAAGTGCCCCCAGGAGAAGTGAAGAGGGAAGTGGGAAGAATCTAAGCAAGGCTGTGGTCTAAGCTGGCCTGGCGCCTCGGCTTGATCCTGAGGGGAGGCCTGGGGCAAGAACAGCATCATAGAGTTAGCCTTCTTGAGACCGGATGTCCAATGTGAGTTGCTCAGTCACATCTGACTCTTTGTGACCCCACGGACTGTTGCCCACCAGGCTTCTCTGTCCATGAAATTCTCTAGGCAAGAATATTGGAGTGGGTGGTCATCCCCTGGAGAGCTATCCCCTGGGTATACCTTCCTGATGCAAGGATCAAACCTGGGTTTCCTGCACTGTAGGCAGATTCTTTACCAGAGAAACTGGTAGCTTACGGTGAATGGTGTCAAATTCATGATCTCCAAAGAAGATTTAACTTCGGGACCAGGGACCAGGCTTGATCACTCAAGAGCTTTTGTGTAGCAGAGTTTTATGAAAGTGAAAAGGGACACAGAAAGCTTCTGACACAGACCTCAGAAGGGGGACAGAGAATGCCCCTTCTCTAGTGTTAGCAAGGGAGTTATATACCTTTTAAACTAGTTATTACAATAAATCAAAAGAATATCTCAAGGGTGTAAAGATCTTACTAGATCCACTCACATAATTTACATTTTAAGATAACAGGATTAGCCAGAAGGTTTTCAGGAAAGAGAAACTGTCCTCAAGCAGGATACATTGTTGTTGTATAATCCCTAGTACAGAGTTTAAACTGAGTTTTTTTTGCTGTGACAGTATGAAAAGGCAAAAAGATAGGATACTGAAAGATGAACTCTCAGGTCGGTAGGTGCCCAATATGCTATGGGAGATCAGTAGAGAAATAACTGCAGAAAGAATGAAGGGATGGAGCCAAAGCAAAAACAACACCCAGTTGTGGATGTGACTGGTGACAGAAGCAAGGTCCGATGCTGTAAAGAGCAATATTGCATAGGAACCTGGAATGTTAGGTCCATGAATCAAGACAAATTGGAAGTGGTCAAACAGGAGATGGCAAGAGTGAACGTCGATGTTCTAGGAATCAGCGAACTAAAATGGACTGGAATGGGTGAATTTAACTCAGATGACCATTATATCTACTACTGTGTGCAGGAATCCCTTAGAAGAAATGGAGTAGCCATCAAAGTCAACAAAACAATCTGAAATGCAGTACTTGGATGTGCTCTCAAAAACGACAGAATGATCTCTGTTTCCAAGGTAAACCATTCAGTATCACAGTAATCCAAGTCTATGCCCTGACCACTATTGCTGAAGAAGCTGAAGTTGAACAGTTCTATGAAGACCTACAAGACCTTCTAGAATTAACACTCAAAAAACATGTCCTTTTCATTATAGGGGACTGGAATGCGAAAATAGGAAGTCAAGAAACACCTGGAGTGACAGCAAATTTGTCCTTGGAGTACAGAATGAAGCAGGGCAAAGACTAATAGAGTTTTGCCAAGAGAACACACTGGTCATAGCAAACACCCTCTTCCAACAACACAAGAGAAGACTCTAGACATGAACATCACCAGACGGTCAACATCGAAATCAGATTGATTATATTCTTTGCAGCCAAAGATGGAGAAGCTCTATACAGTCAGCAAAAACAAGACTGGGAGCTGACTGTGGCTCAGATCATGAACTCCTCATTGCCAAATTCAGACTTCAGTTGAAGAAAGTAGGGAAAACCATTAGACCATTCAGGTATGACCTAAACAAAATCCCTTATGATTAAAATCCCTTATGATTAAAATCCCTTATGATTATACAGTGGAAGTGAGAAATAGATTCAAGGGATTATATCTGATAAACAGAGTGCCTGATGAACTATGGACAGAGGTTTGTGACATTGTACAGGAGACAGGGATCAAGACCATCCCCAGAAAACGAAATGCAAAAAACCAAAATGGCTATCTGAGGAAGCCTTACAAATAGCTGAGAAAAGAAGAGAAGCAAAAAGCAAAATAGAAAAGGAAAGATACATCCATTTGAATGCAGAGTTCCAAAGAATACAAAGGAGAGATAAGAAAGCCTTCCTCAGTCATCAGTGCAAAGAAATAGAGGAAAACAATAGAATGGTAAAGACTAGAGATCTCTTCAAGAAAATTAGAGATACCAAGAGAACATTTCATGCAAAGATGGGCTCGATAAAGGACAGAAATGGTATGGACCTAACAGAAGCAGAAGATATTAAGAAGAGATAACAAGAACACACAGAAGAACTGTACAAAAAAAATCTTCATGACCCAGATAATCACGATGGTGTGATCACTCACCTAGAGCCAGACATCCTGGAATGTGAAGTCAAGTGGGCCTTAGAAAGCATCAGTACCAACAAAGCGAGTGGAGGTGATAGAATTCCAGCTGAGCTATTTCAAATCCTGCAAGATGATGCTGTGAAAGTGCTTCACTCAATATGCCAGCACATTTGGAAAACTCAGCAGTGGCCACAGGACTGGGAAAGGTCAATTCCAATACCAAAGAAAGGCAATGCCAAAGAATGTTCAAACAACACAGTTGCACTCATCTCATATACTAAAAAAGTAATCCTCAAAATTCTCCACACTAGGCTTTAAAAGTTCATGAACTGAGAACTTCCAGGCATACAAGCTAGATTTAGAAAAGACAGAGAAATCAGAGATCAAATTTCCAACATCCTTTGGATCATAGAACAAGCAAGAGAATTCCAGCAAAAACATCTACTTCTGCTTCATTGATTTCACTAAAGCATTTGACTGTGTGGATGGCTGTGGAAAACTCTTAAAGAGATGGGAATACCAGACCACCTTAACTGTCTCCTGTGAAACCTGTGTGAAAATCAAGAAACTACAGGTAGAACTGGACATGGAACAAAGGACTGGTTCAAAATTGGGAAAGGAGTACATCAATTGTGTATATTGTCACCTGCTTATTTAACTTCTACACAGAGTACGTCATGCAAAATGCCAGCCTGGATGAAGCACAAGCTGGAATCAAGATTGCTGGGAAAAATATTAATAACCTCAGATATGCAGATGACACCACCCTTATGGCAGAAAGTGAAGAGGAATTAGAGCCTCTTGATGAAAATGAAAGAGGAGAGTGAAAAAGTTGGCTTAAAACTCAACATTCACAAAACGAAGATATGGCATCCGGTCCCATCACTTCATGGCAAATAGATGGGAACACAATGGAAACAGTGACAGATTTTATTTTCTTGGTCTCCAAAATCACTGCAGATGGTGACCACACCATGAAATTAAAAGACGCTTGTTGCTAGGAAGAAATGCAATACACTGACAATCTTTGACAGTGTATTAAAAAGCAGAGACATTACTTTGCTGACAAAGGTTCATCTTGTCAAGCTATGGTTTTTCCAGTAGTTATGTATGGATGTGAGAGTTGGACCATAAAGAAGGCTGAGTACTGAAGAATTGTCGCTTTTGAACTGTGGTGTAGGAGAAGACTCTTGAGAGTCCCTTGGACTGCAAGAAGATCAAACCAGTCCATCCTAAGGGAAATCAATCCTGAATATTCATTGGAAGGACTGATGCTGAAGCTGAAACTCCAATATTTTGGCCACCTGATGTGAAGAGCTGACTCCTTAGAAAAGACCCTGATGCTGGGAAAGAGTGAAGGCAGGAGAAGTGGACAACAGAGGATGAGATGGTTGGATGACATCACCAACTCGATGGACATGCGTTTGAGCAAACTCCAAGAGATGGTGAAGGACAGGGATGCATGGTGTGCTGCAGTCCATGGGGCTGCAAAGAGTTGGACACGACTGAGCAACCAGACAACAAGAACAATATGTATTTTTGCTTTGTGTTTGTATAAGTAGGTATTTTCAGAGAGTTGGGATACTGATTTAAGAAGATGACGGAGCCCTGAAGTCACCGTCACGTTCCCCACTGTGGGCTTCGATCATGTCCTGTGAGGAGTGATGCACTTTTTGGTTGAGGCTCACATTCCAAATTTGGAAAACCAGGATTTGAAGGTTTGAAAAGAAAATGTGTATTAACATCTGACTTCCATGAGATGTTAATATTTGTCACCATATCTTCATGTCACCAGAACTTTGAGAATGAGAGTTCAAAGGATGGAGATGAAGTTGAACGGCAAATTTCCTGCATTTTATTGGCGAAAATGGTCTCTTCTAAGTTTAGAAAAGTCCTTTTTTTTTTTTATCCTTTCCTCACTTTACTATATTAATCTGACGAGTATTTTCTTTTTGCCTTAGGAATCCAGTGACCCGATTTCTCATCATATTCTTAATGTTACCTTTTACTTAACAATGTCTCTGAATCCTTGCCTGTTGTTTGGGGATAATAATATGTACCTCATAGAGTTGCCTGCAGGTTTATGTGATGAAATGATGTGTATACAGCCCTTGACATAGTGCCCACCATGTAATAAGCATTCAATAAATTATGGCTGATTCATTTTTAAAATATTAATTAATTAATTTGGGCTTCCCTGGTGGCTCAGATGGTAAAAGAATCTGCCTACAATGCAAGAGACCTTGGTTCGATCCTTGGGTTGGGAAGATCCCTGGAGGAGGAAGTGGCAACCTACTCCGGTGTTCTTGCCTGGAGAAGCCCATGGACAGAGGATCCTGGTGGGCTACAGTCCAGGGGGTCACAGAGAGTCAGACACGACTGAGTGACCAAGCAGAGCGTAGCACATTTGGGCTGTCCTGGATCTTGCTTGCAGCACTCGGGATCTTTTTTACTTTTTATTTTTTCAGTTGTAGCGTATGGGATCTAGTTCCCTGACCAAGGATTCAACCCCTGCCCCCTGTGTTGGGAGCGTGGAGTCTTAGCCACTGGACCACCAGGGGAGTCCCCTGGTTGACTCATGGCATGTATTTTCCTGTCCTCCCAACTGCTTAGGGTTAACTTTATACTTCATTAGGACTCCTTCTTGGATATGAAGAGCGGCTACCTGTTTTACATAGACAAACTACTCAAGAATAAAATGAGAAGAAAATACTGTCTGATATAGCCCAAGTGCCCCAGTATTGTGTTGGCAAACCATTCACATCTTAGGAAAGTAATTTCTTTTTGAAAATGAATAACTTAGAATAGGCAGTCAGCGCCTTGAGCTGTTACTGCTTACCAGATACAGGAAAGGTTAAGTATTGATCAAGAAATCGACAGTCAAAATGGCAAATGAAAAACCCCACCCATTGTCCGCCCACCAGCTCCTTATTAAAAAACAGACAAGGGGGGACTTCTCTGGTGATCCAGTGACTGAGAGTCCGCATCCCGGGGCAGGGGATACGCAGGATGGGTCCCTGGATGGGGAGCTAGGATCCCACGTGCTGCAGAGTAACTGAGCCCTTGCTGTGCAACTAGAGAGCACGCAGATGCACCTCAGAGCCCCGAGCCCTGGAGCCCACGTCACAGCCAGAGCACAGCCTGCACCGCAGCCGAGACTCAGTGCAGCCAGACGTGTACACAACAGCGTCACTGGCATTTTCAATGCAACGAGAAACAAGCAAGCAAACAAAACCTTTAAAGCAACTCAGCAGCATTTAAAATGACTTCCTCTTTGTCCACTTCTTCAAGCCTCTTTGCGGTGGGAGTGCCGTGGGCAGCTGGGGATTCAGGGGTGAATTTTCTCTCCCACCTGTCCTCCCGCCATGGGCCACTTTGAGCCCGGTGGCAGGCTTCCAGGCGAAGGAAACCTCTGTGGGTGCAAACACCCCCAGCGCCCGTTTGCAGCCTTTGTTAATAAGCAGGCCCGTCTCTGATCTCTTTGAGGATGATGCCTTTAAAGTGCATATTTTTTTCAAGATTGTTAATTGTGCTCTCCTGGGGTGATGCCGGCAGCTAGGGTCCAGCCCCTGCTTCTCAGTGCAGAGGGAAACCCAAGACTCTTGTAGCATAGGGGAGAGCTCTCTAGGGTTAGGGTAAGCGACATGTCTTTCTTCCTCCTGGTTTCTAGGAAGGGAAAGCCACAGAAGTTCCCCGGTACCTCTCGGCGGCCATGTCGTTGGGAAAGACCCCAAAATGTGCCTGAGGAAGATGCCAGGTGCTGCTCACAAAGCCTTGCGCAGAGCTGGTGGCTGGACTTGAGTTTCAGCTGTGCCTCCATTCTGTGCCTGGCTTCTGAACCTCCTAGCGGATCTTTTGATGTGTGTGCATTTTCCCAGCTTGGAGATGTTGCTGGCAAACTGCATGGTTGGCAGGAGCGAGGCAGAGCATTGGCCTCTGTAGAGCTGGCAGGGAACGGGGTAATGTACTCGGCGCCCGCAGAGCCCAAAGTCACTTGAAAGAGACAACGATGGTCTCCAGATGAAGCTGGCAAAAGGATAAAAAGGATGTTGGGCCTCAGTCTTGGCCGCATTGCTTGGTTTCAGTGGATGATCCCAATAAACATTTAATCAGTTTTCGGTCTTGGAGATGAAAGTCTCCCTCCTGTCCACATGGAGGAAAAGGGCCTCCATGGAAGAAAAGGAAAGGGAAATGGCCGGGAGGAAGGGAAGGAGGGTAGAAGCTGCCCGTTTCCAGACAGCCACGGCTTGGGTGCTTGCGTCCTTGCAGCAGGTGTGAGTTGGAATGTGAATGTCGGACGTGATGGTGTGTGAAAGTAGAGCCTTTAGAAGGTGCTTAGGTCATAAGGATAGAGCCCTCATGAATGGGACTCGTGTTCTGTTTTTTTTGTTTTTTTAAACATTTTTTGATGTGGACCATTTTTTTAAAATTTGTTACAATATTGTTCCTGTTTTGTTTTGGTTTTTGGCTGCAAGGCATGTGGGATCCTACTTCCCCACCAGAGATGGAACCCACACCCCCTGAACGGGAAGGTACAGTCTTAATCACAGGACCACCAGGGAAGTCCCTGGGTTTGTGTTCTTATAAAGGGACCCCACAGAGCTCCGTCCATGCTCCAATCCATGAAGACGTGGCAGGACATGCCCGCGATGAAGCTTGGGAGGACCCTCATCAGGGCTGGCTTAGATCCTTATCTGAGGCTCAAGAACTGGGAGAGAGAGATTTCCATTGTTTGTAAGCCACCCAGCCTGTGTTATTTACCTGCAGCATCCTTAATCCTGAATTAAGGAAGACACAGACCTTCCGTAGCCCTATTTTCCAGTCTTCTACTTCCCACAGGAATTCCTATTTTATAAGCCTGGGAGCGCAGAAGCCTTTGAGCGCTTCTAGTGATTCTAAGCTCAGTCTTTGCAAGACCATCTCCAGCTGCTAGCCAATCAACAGTTGTGTTCAACAGATTTTCCTTGAACGTTTCTTTGCAAACATCCTTTTCCCATGTGGGGAGCACCCCTGACTTGCAGTCCGGGCTGTGGGCTTCTGGAGGAGAAATCCCAGACCCTCTTAGGGTCCTCCACACCCATTACTCCTACTAGGTTTCATGATTGCCTCAGTATGTGACGGTTTGTTTTGTTGTTGTTGTTAGATATTATTTATTTAGTTGTTTTTATTTTATTTTTGGCTGTGCTGGGTCTTCATTGCTGTGCCTGGACTTTCTCTAGTTGCAGCGAGCAGGGACTCCTCTCTAGTTGCGGTGCACAGGCTTCTCATTGCAGTGGCTCCTCGTTGCAGAACATGAACCCCAGGCGCACAGGCTCTGCAGTGCAGGGCTCAGGCCCCAGGCGCGTGGGCTTCGGGAGCTGCGGCGCGTGGGCTCAGAAGCTGCAACCCCCAGCTGGGCCCTAGAGCACAGGCTCAGCAGCTGTGGTGCATGAGCTTAGCTGCTCTGAGACATGTGGGTTCTTCCCAGACCAGGAATCCAACCCACGTCTCTTGCACTGGCAGGTGGATTCTTACCCACTGAGCCATCAGGGAAGCCCCAGTTTTTTTCTTTTTTTAAACAGGAAGCTGCATTTGAAAAGAATCTATGACTAGTTTTTACCACCATTTTTACCACCTCCATTGTCCTTTGTGGGTCTTGCTGGGAAAAAAGATGCATGGGGAACTATTCAGCTCAATTTTATCATATTCTCAGGCCATATTTCGTAGCTCAGAAATGGGGTCCAAGCAAGTAGATGATGAGGTTTGCTCAGGAGGTCACTCGTGGAGGGCCTCCGGTCCTGGAGAGCTGCAGGATGGTCCTGTCCCTGGAAGTGGCTCACTGAGACCATCGCTTCCAGGCTCAGGAGTGGAGGGGACAGATAGGTCCTAACAGGATAAGGGACTAGAAAACTTGCCAAGCTTTGAAGGTTCTAGATGTCAAGAAGCATTTAAAGAACAGCATCAACAGATACAAGTGAATGAGAAAAGGGAAAGATAGGTAATATGGACAGAATTATTTCAAATGTCAGGTCTCAGAGTTTGGGCAGTTGGCATTTTACAACATGGTAGCTTAAAGTGTGAGCTTTGCAGGCACTTGCAACTTGCAGGATTGGATTCCTGGGCTTGATGTGACTTTACGATGGAGGTAATAGTCAAGACTGCGTCCCAGGTGGCTCAGTGGTGAAGAATCCTCCTGAACTGCAGGAGACATGGGCTTGATCCCTGGGTGGGGCAGATCCCCCAGAGAAGGAAATGATAGCCCACTCCAGTGTTCTTGCCAGGAAATCCCATGGACAGAGGAGCCTGGTGGGCCACAGTCCATGGGGTTGCAAAAAAAAAAGAAGAGCTGGACATGACTTAGCAACTAAGCAACAGCCATTGATTGTGACTCCTTCTGCCTGTATGTCATCTCGCTCACTGATTGTGACTCCTTCTGCCTGTATGTCATCTGGCTCACTGATTGTGACTCCTTCTGCCTGTATGTCATCTCGCTCATTGATTGTGACTACTTCTGCCTGTATGTCATCTCGCTCTAGGTCTTGAGGGCATCATCCTCCGTGTTGTTGTGGAAGCACATTGTGGTTTGTGTGGTGCGTGAACTCAGTCTGCGCAGTTGGAGATCCTTGGCTTGGGTTACAGCTTATACGGAAACAAGTGATACTGACCTTGGCAAGGCTCTTCCTGCTGCCCCGGGAGCTCGGCCTACTCACCCTGTGTCCGCAGACTCCACTGGAGGACGCGGTCCTTCCCAACCCGGAATGCGCCTGCCTCACCTAAGATCTTCCCTGTGGCCATGGAAACCACTCAGCCATATCTGGATGGATAGGCAGCAGAGAAAACCAAATGGGCTTAGGAATATTAGTGTAATTTATGCAACAAATGTTTTTATGTTCAGAGATAGAATTATAAATCTCTTTTACATATTCATATGCAAATGTGGAGCAGCTCCAGTACTCCTGTAATGGATGAGCATCTATAATGACTTGTGTCCTAGTCAAGTTTAATGGAAGAGGGAAAAATAAACACACACACACACACACACACCCTAAACCAGAGTTACTTTGGGTCTGATTACAGGGCACAGAAGCAAAAGGTGTTGGTGGAAAACTCACCGCTATTAGAGAACATGCATCAGACAGAGTCTACTCTAAAGGTTTAATAGCTGAATAATTATTTACAGTCAACAATTCTCAACTATTAATGGACTTTGCCTTGCTGACTCCTACTATTCAGTCATTTCACTCCTTGCCTTCATCAGAGAGTGGGAAGGGAAAATAGCACAGGATAATAACTTCAGCTCTCATTTTTGTTTCTGTATAGTGTGTTTATACATTTCAAATTACTCTCAAAGACTTTTCTTAATTATTTCTCTCAATAGCCTTGGTAATAAGTTAGCTTTTATATGATTGCCAAGACTAAGCAGCTTACTCCATGGCAAGGAGGTGAAAGAAATAGGACTCCAAACTATTCATTTACCTCTTAGAACTAGGCCGTTCCCTTGACTGAGCAAAAGCTCAGGGCTCAGTCTGCTTCCTCTGGCTTTCCTGTGTGCCTCTATTCCGGCTCCTTCTCTAGCAGACGCTCCCTCGTCGGGGCACGATGGAGCCAACAGCTCCAGGCTTGCATCCTGACTGCTCAACAAACCTACAGGTGGAGAAGGAGTCCTGCTATCCTTGGTCTTCCCAG
The DNA here is from genome assembly GCF_003369695.1 of Bos indicus x Bos taurus. Lineage (NCBI taxonomy): Eukaryota > Metazoa > Chordata > Mammalia > Artiodactyla > Bovidae > Bos > Bos indicus x Bos taurus. The sequence goes on from NC_040088.1 coordinate 311,871, forward strand.
TGAAACTCCCAGGCTCCTCTCTTGAGTCACATGCTCAGGTCCGAGCCAGTCGGAGTGGCTGGGGAAATGTGATGCTCTGATTGGACAGGTAGCCTGCATCACACCGGCACCCTGGAGAGGCTGAAGGGGAGATGGTTAGCCAGGGAGAAAAATGCTCTCAATCTAAACTCTGTGGCCTGAGAGTCAGAGAGAAGTAGTTCTTAGGGAACATTAGGACATTGTCATCAGGAGGTGAGAGAGTGATGCTGGTAGATCACAATGGTCCACAACGCTGGATCAGTAAGTGGGAGACTGGCATGAAATTTATCATCTCAAAGAAGCTGTGGAGGGTGATGGGCTAATCACCTGAGTGAAAGAGAATTAACCCCATCAGTCCCAAAGATTTCCTCTAGGCAACCTCTGTGTTATTTTCTTATAGTTCCTATGGTTTTAAAGATTATTTTTTGAACAAATTGCATTTCTTCATTAGTCATTGATTTTTCCTATTTTTTTAATTGCTAACTGACTAGTATAATTTGGATCCCACAGGCTGGCTATAAAGTCACCAGAATCAGACAGTTAATATAGCATCACAGTGCAATATTCTGCTTCTATGTAAAGTTTCCAAAAAGATTTTTGAAATATTGAAAGTAGTTCACATGATACATGATCTTTTAGGCATCTAGGAACCTATGCTTGGAATGCCTTGTTCAAATAACTCATTCACCTTGGAGACTTGCTGTTCTGGATGCTGCTTCCACTACCAGACTCTTGTAACCTTGTGCTTACACAGTACTGATGAAAAAGTTGATGGGAAAGGAGGTTGAAATAATGGTGTCTTCAAATCATTGGAGGACCTGACTTGATTTTAATTATCCAAGCTTTTTCTTTGCTTGTTATAAATAATCTTGTAAATTGTTCAAATGGATCCTGAAAATGAGCCTCTTGGGGAGAATAGTTAGGCTGCCTGGGGCTTAGGATTGCAGAGTGAGGAAGGAAAAGACATCTCTGTGGGTGGCAGCTTTCTCCCTGGATAACTTTCATCCTGACCAGATGTCAGAAAATTCCGTCCTACCTTGAAAACAGATCAGTGTCAAATCCCTGCTTTTGGATGGAGGTCCACACGACTGTCACTTTTGCCGAATTATTGCAGTCGTTTCCCAGCGTCTCTCTGCTCCTCTGCTTGCCCTGTCTGCATCTTTTCTCAACCTCACAACCAAGATGATCTTTGTAAAACACATCGAGAGAACCACCACTTCTCACTGCCTTGGTCCAAGTCATTATTACCTCTCACCTGGATTTTTAAATTTTTACTTTATTTTTCATTTTGGCTGTGCCACGCAGCTTAGCGGGATCTCAGCCCCCTGACCAGGGACTGAATACAGGGTCACGGCAGTGAGAGCACCACATCCCAACCACTGGACAGCCAGGGAGGCCCCCCGCCTGCTTATTAGACAAACTGGTCTCTCTGCTTCTGTCTTTGCCCAGCTCAGCAGTCATTACAGTAATCCTTTTAAAATATAAATCCCATCCCCTCATCTCTCTGTTGGAAAACCCTGTAATGACTCCCTATCTCATTCAGGGTATGGGTCCCACCCACCCAGCCTGATTGATCTTAGTCAGCCACCTCTGACCTTACCCCCACTAATGCCCCTCCCCCTGCCTCCACTCCCCTGCTCCTGCCTCAGGGAATCTGCACTTGCTCTTTGCTGCCTGGAATGTGTGTCCCTCTCAGATGGCCCTCCCCCCTCCTTAGATCTTTGTCCAAATGTCAGATTTTCAGTGAAGTTGTTCATGGCCACCATATTTGTTTCCTCATCTGCTGTATCAAATCACCACAAACTCAGCTCAGTTCAGTCACAGTCTTGTCCGACTCTGTGTGACCCCGTGGACTGCAGCACGCCAGGCTTCCCTGTCCATCACCAACTCCCGGAGTTTGCTCAAACTCATGTTCATCAAGTCGGTGATGCTGTCCAACCATCTCATCCTCTGTCGTACCCTTCTCCTCCTGCCTTCAATCTTTCCCAGCATCAGGGTCTTCACATGAGTCAGTTCTTTGCATCAGGTGGCCAAACTATTGGAGTTTCAGCTTCAGCATCAGTCCTTCCAATGAATATTCAGGGCTGATTTCCTTTAGGATTGACTGGTTGGATCTCCTTGCAGTCCAAGGGACTTTCAAGACTCTTCTCCAACACCCTAGTTCAAAAGCATCAATTCTTCTGCACTCAGCTTTCTTTATAGTCCAACTCTCACACCCATACATGACTACTGGAAAAACCATAGCTTTGACTAGACATGTTTGTCCAGCAAAGTAATGTCTCTGCTTTTTAATATGCTGTCTAGGTTTGTCACAGCTTTTCTTCCAAGGAGTAAGCGTCTTTTAATTTCATGGCTACAATCACCATCTGCAGTGATTTTGGAGCCCAAGAAAATAAAGTCTGCCACTGTTTCCATTGCTTCCCCATCTATTTGCCATGAAGTGATGGGACCGGATGCCTGTCTTTGAGTGTCTGAGTGTCTCCTGTGGAGGCAGGGGTCAGCACTGTCCTGCCACAGGGCTCTGGCTGCAGCAGGCCTGGGAGGTGCTGCCTGTGGCATAAATCCTCTTGGAGGAGGTCGCCATTAGCCCCACGATAGAGCCACTGAGCAGACAACCCACAAACTGGAGAACAATTATATTGAAGAAGTTCTCACACTGTTGCAAAAGTTCTAGGACCCACAACAGATCCCCAATCTGGGGATCCAGCAAAGGGACTGAGAACCCCTTGGGGATTTGACTTTGGAGGCCAGTGGGATTTGATTACAGAACTTCCACAGGACTGGAGAAACAGATTCTTGGAGGGCACAAACAAAACTTTGTGTGCACCAGGACCCAGGAGAAAGGAGCAGTGACCTCACAAGAGACTGAGCCAGACTTGTCTGTGAGTGTCAAGGAGTGTCGGACAGAGGTGTGGGTCAACAGTGGCCTGCCACAGGGTCAGGGGCACTGAATACAACAGTCCTGGGAGCCACCTGGCAAGCTGGCATTTTGAAGGAGGTCACCATTACTACCATTACCCCTATCATAGTTTGGCCTCAGGCCAAACTATAGGGAGGGAACACAGCCCCACCCATCAACAGAAAATCAGGTTAAAGATTTACTGGGCACAGCCCCGCCTGTCAGAGCAAGACCAGATTCCCCCACAGCCAGTCCCTCCCATCAGGAAGCTTGTATAAACCTCTTGTCCTTATCCATCAGAGGGCAGACAGAATGAAAACCACAATCACAGAAATCTAAACAAACTGGTCACTGAACCACAGCCTTGTCTAACTCAATGAAACTAAGAGCCATGCCATGTAGGGCCACCCAAGACAGACGGGTCATGGTGTAAGTTCTGACAAAACGTGGTCCACTGGAGAAGGGAATGGCCAACCACTTCAGTATTCTTGCCTTGAGAACCCCATGAACAGTATGAAAAGGCAAAAAGATAGGACAGTGAAAGATGAACCCCCAGGTTGGTAGGTGCCCAGGATGCTACTGGAGATCAGTGGAGAAATAACTCCAGCAAGAATGAAGAGATGGAGCCAAAGTGAAAACAACACCAGTTGTGGATGTGACTGGTGATGGAAGCGAAGTCTGATGATGTAAAGAACAATATTGCATAGGAGCCTGGTATGATAGGTCCATGAATCAAGGCAAATTGGAAGTGGTCAAACAGGAGATGGCAAGAGTGAACGTCGACATTCTAGGAATCAGCGAACTAAAATGGACTGGAATGGGTGAATTCAACTCAGATGACTATTATATGAACCCGCCTGCGAGTGCAGGAGCCTCAGATTTGATCCCTAGGTTGGGAAGATCCCCTAGAGAAGGGAATGAATACCGACTCCAGTATTCTTGCATGAGAAATCCTATGGACAGGGAAGCCTTGTTGGCTACTGTCCATGGGGTGGATATGACTTAGTGACCGAGCACACATGCACGCAAACCACACAAATTTATAATCTTGCAGTCCTGGGGTTCAGGGTCCAAAATGTTTTTCACTGGGATAAAATCAAGCTATTGGTAGATTTTCACTTCTTCCAGAGGCTCTTAGGAGAGAATCCGTTTGCTTGCCTTTTCCATCTTCTGGGGGCTGCCTGTTCCTTGGGCCTCTTGCAGGCAGACAGCAGTCACATCAGTCCAACATCTGCCTCCAAGGCCATACCTCCTCTGCCTCACAGTTACAAACAACTGTGATTAACTGAGACCCATGCAGATAATCCAGGGAACTCTCCCAATCACAAAATCTTTAATTTATTCACATTTGCAAAATCTCTTGTGCCGTATCAGGTAACACATTCACAGGTTTCTGGGATTAGGATATGGACATCTTTGGGGAACTTTTATTCTGCCTGCGATAGCCACTCCATGTAAATGAGCAAGCCTCTACCAAAGCACTCAGTCTTCTCCACCGGACATGCTTTTACTTACGTGTCTATTGTTATTTTACTTAATGGTCTACTGACCATCAGTTAGCTTAGAAAGTAAGCAGCTTGAGGTCCAAGGACTTTATCTGC